>NC_053027.1:19873851-20042565 GCF_003073215.2 Triticum urartu | reverse complement strand
GGAGGCTTCTCCGGTTACTTAATGCTTTGCCTGATCATCCTCTTAAGAAAAATGAAATACTTGATATCTTTTATAATGGACTAACCGATGCTTCCAAGGACTACTTGGATAGTTGCGCTGGTTGTGTTTTCAGGGAAAGAAGAGTCGACGAAGCTGAAATATTATTGAATAATATGTTGACTAATGAAAATAATTGGACTCTTCCTGAGCCAGTTCCTGAAGTAATTCCTAAACCAGTTGAGCCAACTCCTGAGCCTACTCCTAAACCCACTCCGAAGAAGAGAGGTGTTTTATTTCTCAGTCCTGAAGATATGCAAGAGGCAAAGAAATCAATGAAAGCAAAAGGTATTAAAGCTGAAGATGTTAAGAATTTACCTCCTATTGAAGAAATACATGGTCTTAATTTACCGCCTGAAGAACCACATTGTCTTGATAACCCGACACAGGTAGTAAAGGTAAATTCTCTCTATAGATATGATGAAGTTGAAATACCCTCTACTAAATTTCATAGCCCATGCTTAGATGAATTTGATGACTTTATGGCTAGACAAGAAAGTTTTAATGCTTATGTTGGTAGAGAGTTAAAGAATAATGCTTTTGAGATAGGACGCGTAGGCGATAATCTGGCTAGAGTTAAAGATGAACTTCACCACGTTAGCAAATATGCTTCTATGGTTGCTACTCAAGTTGAGCAAGTACTCAAAGCTCAAAATGATTTGCTTGATGAATTAAATAATAAAAATGACATTGCTATTAGAGTGGCTACTAGAACTGGTAGAATGACTCAGGAACCTTTGTATCCTAAAGGCCATCCTAAGAGAATCGAACAAGATTCTCAGAGAAATAATTTAGAGGCACCTAGTTCTTCTAAAAAGAAGAAGAAGAAAAATGATAGAACTTTGCATGCTTCTAGTGAACCTACTGTAGACACACCTGAGAATCCCAATAATATTTCTATTTCTGATGCTGAAACTCAATCAGGGGATGAACATGAACCTAGTGATAACGTTAATGATAATGTTCATGTTGATGCTCAACCTAGCAATGATAATGATGTAGAGTTTGAACCTGTTGTTGATCTTGATAACCCACAATCAAAGAATCAACGTTATGATAAGAGAGATTTTGTTGCTAGGAAGCACGGTAAACAAAGAGAACCATGGGTTCAGAAACCCATGCCCTTTCCTCCTAAACCATCCAAGTCAAAGGATGATGAGGATTTTGAGCGCTTTGCTGAAATGATTAGACCTATTTTCTTATGTATGCGCTTAACTGATATGCTTAAAGTAAATCCTTATGCTGAGTATATGAAGGATATCATCAAAAATAAAAGAAAGATACCGGAAGCTGAAATTTCCACCATGCTTGCTAATTACACTTTTAAGGGTGGAATACCAAAGAAACTTGGAGATCTAGGTGTTCCAACTATACCTTGCTCCATTAAAAGAAATTATGTTAGAACTGCTTTATGTGATCTTGGAGCTGGTGTTAGTGTTATGCCTCTCCCTTTATATCGTAGACTTGAATTGAATAAGTTGACACCTACTGAAATATCTTTGCAAATGGCTGATAAATCAACTGTTATACCTGTCGGTATTTGTGAGGATGTGCCTGTTGTGGTTGCAAATGTCACTATCTTAACGGACTTTGTTATTCTTGATATTCCCGAGGACGATAGTATGTCTATTATCCTTAGTAGACCTTTTCTTAATACTGCAGGGGCTGTTATGATTGCAACAAAGGCAATGTCACTTTTCATGTTAATGGTAATGAGCATACGGTACACTTTCCGAGGAAACAATCTCAAGTTCATAGCATTAATTCAATTGGAAAAGTTCCAACTATCATTTTTGGAGGTTTTGAATTTCCTCTACCTACTGTCAAGAAAAAGTATGATATTCTTATTATTGGGGATTTTCATATCCCCATTGAGGTAACTTAGTGTTATTCGAAATTTCTCCGGTTCTCTGTTATTCGGAATGAGTTTGTTAACAAGACTTGATCAACCTTGTTAGTGGGTTCATTTTGATGATCACGAGATGGATGAAACTAGAAGGCACAACCTTCTGTACCCTCTTTTTACTTTCTGTTATTTAGAATAAATAAAGCAAAAATAGTATTATCCGTCTGTTTTCTGAATTATCCGTGCATTAAAAAAAATAGTCCGAAAATAAAAGTGCTCCAAATGCCCTGCAAATCTAGTATGATTTTTCTGGAAGATTTGAGGATTTTAGGCACTGAAAATACTATAGGAGGGCCAAGCACCAGGCCACGAGAGAGGAGGGCACGCCCCCCTGTAGGGCACGCCCCCTGTCTCGTGGGCCCCTCGTGGCCCCCCTCCACTTATGCCAGCACCCACACACTTGATCTTCTACCCCAAAAAATCCCCATCCAGCTCAAGCACGAGTTCTAGCTCATTTTGCTGCGATTATCGATCTCTTAGCTCAAAGCTCCATTCGCAAAACTGCTTTGGGAGATTGTTGCTTGGTATGTGACTCCTCCATTGGTCCAATTAGTTTTTGTTCTAGTGCTTTATTCATTGCAAATTTTTGCTGCATAGGTGACCATGTTCTTGAGCTTGCATGTTAAATTTTTGAGGTCCCAAGCAATTCCAATGCATGATATAGGCTTTAGGCACTTGTAGAAGTAGTTGCTATCAATCTTGTTTAGTTTTATGCACTTATATTTTGAAGTTACTAAAATTTCAGAATTTTTCAGAAAATGTTAAGGAGGCTCTTTAAAGGCTCTTCTAGCCAAAGCTCTAAGGAAATACAAGACAAAGAGAAGGAAAAACCCAAGTATAATCTTCCTTGCTTAGCGGAAGTACGGTCGTGTGAATGGCCATGCGAAGATTTCTTGAAAGAAGCCGGAATTTATGAAGATTTTTATGCCTTAATCGAGACTGCAGGGCTCACCGGTTTCGTCAACGACCGAATCGATCAATATCTCTTGCTCACCAATACTTTCGTGCAAAACTTTTATTATTATCCTAAGAAGTCACCGCCTGCAGTATCATTTCATTTATATGATGAATTCAAAGAAATGTCTTTGCGTCATTTTTGCGTGGTATGTAGGATACCTTATGAGGGAGAATTAGAGGAACCCCATCGTGAAGATGTGGATGGCTTCGTTAAAACTATTGTTGTGGAAGAGCCAAAGAAGGGCTCTGAGGCAAAAGTCTCTAGCATGCACTTTCCTGTTTTACTCTACATTGCCATATTTACTAGTAGATGCTTGATTGGTCGTGGAAATACTGGAAATTTGAGCGTTCCAGATATTATTATTCTTCAACATGCTTTGCTTGGGGACAATACTTTTAGTATGGGTGCCGTCGTTGCTAAACGACTAGCCCTGAATCGTACAAAAGGTCCCATATTTGGAGGTATCTATGCTGCACGTCTCGCTGAACATTTTCAGATACCCATTAGGCACTATGAGGAGGATGAGATAAAATTGCATCCTCACATTTTAGATTATAAGAGCATGGTAGCACATAAGTTTATTGTTGACAATGAAGAAAAGATGCTCTTGTATAAAATTAGATTCAATAAGAAACACATTGAGATTATTATTTTGCCTGTGCCTCTGTTGTTTGATTTGCTTGCAGAAAATTGTCTTGTCACGCCGGAAGCGGTGAACAATCATCGAGCTCAAGCTTTTACTCCAGAACCTGAACCTGAGCCGGAACCTGAGCTAGACCCTTATCGTGCATCATCTGTCCAGTGGGATCCGGAGATGACCAGCCAGTGGTATCCTGATTACACCTCCCACTACACCGGGGAGAGTAGCAGCGGTCCTTGGTACTAGACCAACTTAGGCCAAAAGCCTAAGCTTGGGGGAGTACGTATTTCTCACCGACTTTGCATTCATGTTCACACACTAGTCGTCGGTGCTCATACTCTTTCATTGTATTATCCATGCTAGTTTAAATTTCTTTTTCTAGTCTTCTTCTTGTGTGTTTGATAAACCTTAAGAAAAACCAAAAAAATTAGTAACTTTAATTTCCATGCTTGTAGTAGAATTAAAATGAAAACCCAAAAAGATTTCTAGTTCTTCTTCTTACTTGTTGGAAGCTTTCCCGTGTAAATAGTTTTATTTTCTTTTCTTTCTTTTGGGGGTCGAGAACACCATATTGAAAATGCTTAGTGGCTCTTATATGCATGATTGTTTATTTAACTGAGAGCCCATATTACCCTATCTTCTCTCTTGAGTTGAATGCTTGCAGATTCCAGCTTAGTCGAATGCATGTGCACTCTTATTATTATACGCATCGTTCGGTCATGCAAGGGAAAGGCAATAATGACGATATATGATGAACTTATTGGGATGAGAAAAGCTGGTATGAACTCGACCTCTCTTGTTTTTGTAAATATGATGGGTTCATCGTTTCTGATTCAGCTTATTATGAAGTAAACATATTTGCAATGACATTTAGAGATTATAGTTACTTGTGCCATGCTTGATTAGCTATGAGTTATAATGGTTTACCTTGCGTGCCAACATGCTATTAGAATGATTATGATGTGGTATGATGGGATGGTATCCTCCTTTGAATGAATTAAGTGACTCGACTTGGCACATGTTCACACATGTCACTACTGGAATCAGCTTATTTGCCGTCTGCCAGTTCTTTGCCGTCAGCTGGCAGACGGCAAAGAGGCACTTTGCTGTCTGCTTACAAAAAATGGACGGCAAAGAACTGACAGACGGCAAAGATGCTAGTTGCCATCAGCCAATCCTTTGTCGTCTACCAGCAGATGGCAAAGAATATTTGCCATGTGTTGGTGGACGGCAAAGAGGTGGGGCTATCTCTTTTTTTGCAGGTAGAAAGAAAACCGTTGCCCCCACCTCCTCTCTCTGTCTCCCCTCTCTCCGCCCAGCCCCCACCTCCTCTCTCTCTCCCGCTCGTCTCTCCCTCTCCCTCGCGCGAGCACCTACGGCGGCCGATTTCGACGAGCTCCGACGGGATTCGACGGCGCCCAGCACACCCACGTGACCCCCTCGCCCCGCTCCTCCATCCCCTCCGACCAGATCTGACTCGCGCGTCCTCCTGCGACCACGCGTGACGCTCCCCTGCGGTTAGGGTTTCAGCCACCACATCGCCGGCGTGGCTCCGGCATTGCTCCAGTGACTCAGGTGAGTCTCTTTACTCCTCGTCGTCACATCCATCCCTCTCTTTCTCACCGCGTCGCGTCGCGTCTCCTCTCCCTCATAGATCCAGCACGCCGGGAAGCCATGGACGGGAAGGACGCCATGGATGGGAAGGACGCCGTGGAGGACGCAGCTCCACCACTGCCCCAACGCCATCCAGGTCCGTCCCTTCTCCTCTCCTCCCCTCTTGGATTTCTTCTTTTCCTGCCTTGCACCCGTCCACTCAAGTTCTAAACCAAACAAGAAAAATTATCAATCTTGTTTTTGCTGCATATGCAATAATGGTTGAGGAGGACTCAGTTGTTCACTTCTGTAATTGTGCCATAAATCAGTTTACTCTGCTTGAGGGCTGCCGTGGTTAGCTCGATTTGATAGGGTCCTTACTACATATGCTGCTAGGATTTAACTTGACTTGTTAATAATGAGTGTCAATCAATCAAACACAAGGAAACTATAAATGCTTACTATTTCGTATAGTGATCGTTGTGTTGTGTATAGGTAAAACTTGTGCTGTCCTTGTCTACTTCGGAGGCATCATCATGTGTTGTCAATTTAGTTTCTGCCATGGTTTTCGTTTGGTCCTGCTTATGCCAAATCGATCATTCATCGCTTCTGAACATTCTACCTTTAATCTTTGCTTCTGTAAAACCGGCCTTTCTTCTATTGAATGGAGTGTTTGCTTGTTGTGCGGGAAAAGTAGCTCATTCATCGCTGATTTGGCATGTGCAACCAAAGTGGACGGACCACATTTAGGTCCGGTCGCCGTGAGGATCCTCCGGCGGTGCTGGATGTGCCGTGGCGCGGTGGTTCCCCTGGGTGGCGCCTCCGTGCTGCGGTCCCCCTGGTTGGCGCCTTCGTGCCCGTGCTCTCGCTGGCGCCGCCGTTGTGGTGCTCTCTGGCAATCTCCGACTTGTTGTGGTGGTGTTGGTTGTGATGCTGGTCACACCATAGTGATGGTGTGGCTGCATCCTTCTTCGGCTACAACTCCTCTTGGTGAGCTTCTCCTTGCTCCCCTCCTGTGTATTTGTGAAGTATATATACTCCTGTACTGCTCTGTTCTGTGTATTTGATCCTGGAGTTGTTACTTTGGTCAGTTACTTTACTCATGGACAGATACTCACTTGTTCTTAGTTATTTTACTTCTAATACTGATATGAACAGATACCACTTGGTTTGGCTATTCCTATTGGTCTCTTTCTAATAGCCTATGAACAGATGCTATACTTGGTTTTGGTTGTTACTTTCCTAGTCTTCTACTGATAAGATAGATACTACATCTGATTTGGGCAATGATGCTGGTCTAAGACCCCCCTCTCTTAGGCTTAATTTACGTGTGGCTATCCCTGTGCTGTGATGAACTAGCCTTGGCACTTCCAGGCTGTCTGAGCACATAATCCCTCAAGTATACCTTGAGGTCTTCTATAGCTCTCCTTAATGGTTACCTCTTCTAAGCTGCTGGTGGCTGGATGTGTTGGGACTTGGTCTGGTTGGCTGGTTGTGATGTATATCTCCTCCTGGAGCTTTGTTTTTGGCATTGCACAGTGACATGTACCTATTGTCACTGGACAAAACTTATTGTGGTGATGAAGTCTAATCTTTGGCTTTAATCACTAGTTTTTAGTTGGCTTAATTCCTGGAACTAGTACTGATAGTGGTCTTTGTGTTGGCATTTAACTTACAGCTAATTGTGGTGGCTTCTTGATTGGGTCATTGGCTGGTTCTCTCCTTTGGCTCTTTGGTATTGGTTTACTCTATTTGGCTTTCTAATTAAGATCACTTTGAAAATCAGGATCTTAACTAAGATTATCTTGATCTCAAGTACTTGTTCCTACAGCATTGCATTTCACCAAGTGAAATGCTACATTTCTACTCCTAACCCATTCTCTCTTTCTTAGTGTTTTTGTTATGCAGGTTGGAAGAAAAGAAGAAGATCCAGAGAAGATCTTAGTAATAAGATAGTTTTTAGGAAAATAGATATTTAGTTTTAGATCATTCCTTGTAATATTTGTTGTATATGTGTTGGATATATATGTGTTCATGACTATATATTGATAACGTACATGTGTTGGATATGTGTTCATGAGTATTGGTAATATGTGTTGGATATGCTATATTGGTCATATATATATGTGTGTGTGTGTGTGTGTGTGTGTGTGTTTGATTTTCTGTGAAAATGAATTGATATAAGAAGAAACATAATTAATGCTTATTTGGTCTCTTTGCCATCTGCCAACAGATGGCAAAGAGCCTGCAGCATTTGTCGTCTGCTAGCAGATGGCAAAGAGCCATGCCCTTTGCCGTCTGCCACTGATGGCAAAGGCCTCTTTGCCGTCCGCTGCAAAAAACAGACGGCAAAGAAGGCCTTTGCCGATGCTATCTTTGCCGTCGCCCTTTGCCGTCCGCGGCAGACAGCAAAGCCTTTGCCGTCCGCCAACCTTGCCTTTGCCGTCCGCTATGGCAGACGGCGAAGTACCATATTCCTGTAGTGTGTAGTTGAATCAAATCAACATAGCCTTCGTGATATTTATGTTCATGGTAGATTATATCCTACTCATGCTTGTACTTGGTGTGAATTAATTTTAATGCATGTTTACGACTGTTGTCGCTCTCTCAGTTGGTCGCTTCCCAGTCTTTTGCTAGCCTTCACCTGCACTAAGCGGGAATACTGCTTGTGCACCCAAACTCCTTAAACCTCAAAGTTGTTCCATATGAGTCCACTATACCTTCCTATATGCGGTATCTACCTGCCGTTCCAAGTAAATTTGTATGAGCCAAACTCCAAACCTTCAAATGAAATTCTGTTTTGTATGCTCGAGCAGCTCATGTACAACTAGGGTTGCCTATATCTTCCATGCTAGGTGGGTTATTCTCAAGAGGAGTGGACTCCTCTCCTCATTCACGAGAAAGGGCCGGTAGCCGGGATGCCCAGTCCCATGATCCAAAAAGATCAAAGAAAATCAAAATAATTAAACAAAACTCCCCCAGGGCTGTTGTATGTTGGAGGCACTCGTTGTAAGAGCCAATTGCAGATAAACGAAACTCTCCATCTCCTCCTACACAAGAAGACAAGAAGGTGCAGAAGACCACCCAAAGACCCATCACATATCCCGAACCCGTGGCGATGAAAAACGAAACCACATCGTCACTTGCATCTCCATGGTTTTCTCCTGGAATTGGCTCGGGCTATGGAAATTTCTGCGAGAGAGGGGGGCCGCAGAGACCTGGGTTGCCAACATAAATAGATGCTTGGTCTTCAAGTGTTTGCAGTTGATTTCCGGTTGGTATCTTCCCTCTTAGATTGTTGTAGGACAGGTTCAGGTGACTCAGTGATGTGAGAGCCGATAAGCTTAAAGAGATTTCACCAGACAACTCATTATGTGATAGGTCGAGTGACTCCACCTGCATTAAGGTGCCGATATTCTCGGGGATTTTTCCGTTGAAGTTGTTCCATGATAAGTTCAGGTTCTTCAAAGCTACAAGAGCGCTAATTTCTTCAGGAATCTCCCATAGACTGTTACATGATAAATCAAGATTCACCATATATAGATTTCTCCTGTATATAATCTCTCTTGACCTTTTGTGAGTACTGCAAAATCCTCCGTATATTTAGTTTGTTTGTTGTCAACAAAGCTTACTCTAGTAGTTAATGCATACTCAATTTCATAAGCATTGTCTCTTGGTTGTGTCATGCACTTGCAGTTAACAATTGATCCCGGTATGGTCCCTGATATATTGTTATGGGCAAGGTCCAAGTATTGAAGATTAACAAGCTTTGTAAGCTCAACTGGAATATGACCATAAAACATATTGGATCTCAGTTGTAAGAATGACAATGATGGTAGTTTCTCCCCAATCCATGCCGGTAAAGTCCCAGAGAACTGGTTATGTCCAAGATCAAGAAAGACGAGTTGTGGGCATTTCTGGAGAAGTGAAGGAAATCCACCCGAGAAGTTGTTGTTTCTTACTTAAATTGATGATACTCAGACTTGTGCTGGATTCGTTTACTAGGCAATCACTAATTGACCCACTAAGATTATTTGTTGATAGATCTAAGAACTGCAATGACCGCAACTTGCACAGAGAAGATATGGCTCCAGAGATCATGTTGTTATATAGAATAAGTGTTTTAAGCCATGGCGCTCCAATGTCTGACGGGACTGGCCCAACTACATTGTTCCCACTGAGATCCAGGTCGGTTAAATTGATGGGAAGCTTAGGTATTGAACCACCAAGCTGGTTAGAACTGAAATCCATTTCTATTCCTCTCATAAATTCCATTGTTGATGGGAGGACTCCTGTAATATGATTATTTCGGATATTTAGATACACTGCTGAGGAAGCTGCTATCCAAAACCAATCTGGTACCATGTCCTTTATGCTTGTGTTTGATATATCAATACTCCATACACGTGTTTGCCATTGAAGCCATGCTGGAAATTTAGGACCTAGCTTGCAGGACCGAAGGTGAATTAGTCTTAGATTGAAAGGAGGAACCCAAGTTGGACTCGTTGCGATGGTTATGGAGTTGTCTGACAAATTCAATTCCTCTAACATATCTAGGCGTGATAAATGATCTTCATGCATGACCCCATCCAGGTTGTTGTAGCTAAGGTACAACTCTCTTAGCCTGAGCTCTCCTAACCACACTGGCACATGACCAGTGAGTTTATTATGATAGAGAACCAACTGGCTCAGCTTGACCAAGGATTGTACTAGTGTAGTTGGCAGGCTTCCAGTGAGATTGCTATTTGGCAGAAACAACCTCTGCAGTTTATTCCGTGAACAAATGGGTAATCGATTGAATAATCTTGTTATACTCCCATTGATATTATTCCCCGAAGAAAATAATCTCTCCAAATTACAAAGGTTCTTCATACTGGAAGGTATCATGCCCACAAGATTATTATCTGATGAATCAAGTTCCACCATGGAGGTCATATTACCTATCTCGTCAGGAAACGGGCCATGTAAACCATTTCTGGAGATATCTAGATACTTGAGGCTAGTTAAATCCCAGAACCAGTTGGCGCTGTATGCTATGGAAGTGTTTCCAAAAGTCAGTGTTTCAAGAGATGTCAGATTTGAGAGCAGAAGAGAATCAGGGCTACTTCTAAGTGGCAATCGGAAAAGACGAAGAAACTTTCAGAATTGAGGAAGCATGTTCACCACCGGAAGCCAGTGAACAATTGTACTGAGGTTCACCCCAGTCATATCCAGGTGCTCAAGGGAAGTTAACCGTGACAACCAGGTGATATCGGTGGAATATGTGCCTCTATGGAAAGAAGAATCAACACTCACGTATGAGTAGGTGTCAAGATTTAGGTACTGTAAGTTGGAGAGATTACCCAGCTGCGGTGGTATCCTTCCAATGAACTGTGACCACGATAGGTCGAGATATCTCAGCTGATGGAAAGAACCCATGAACTCCGGTATCTGTATCTTGTCAACCTGTTGCAGCTGAGGTCGAGATACCGTAGATGTTGTAAACCAAGCAACGAGGACGAGATACCGTAGATGTTGTAAACCAAGCAACGAGGAGTTTATGTTGCCTGCTAGCATCTGCCAGCCTTCATCACAGCCTCCGAGATCGAGCTTGACAACATGGCCGGTTCTGTTGCTGCAGTAGACGCCCTTCCATCGGCAGCAGTCATCACCCTTCCATGATGGAAGGAGGTTGGTAGGGTCTGATAGACCTGCCCTGAAGGCGAGAAGGGAAGACCTCTCGCCAGCAATACAACTGGTGATTGTAGCGTTTGGATGCAGGGCAGATGTGTCCTCTGTGGTGCTCTTGGCTTGAGTAAGCAAGAGCAAGGCTATGGCTATCTGGATGCAGGCTAGTTGAAGCGTGTCCATGGGTGCTTTTGCCATGAGTATGTGTTCTTCTTGGTGTAGGATACCCCATGGTATACATACATGACATATATGTAATCAAACTATTGGTGTTGCCTGCCAAGATAAAAGTCGCTGGTTGCTGTTTAATTAAAGCAGCCGGAGAGTGAAGTTGAGGGAGCTGACCAATGATGGCTTGCAGGCTTGTATCCATGCTCATGGAGTTTCTCTCTTGTCCGTTTTGGGATTTGAGGTAGCAGTGCACACCAATCAGGGCTTGCAGGCTTCGGATTTGATTAAAGCAACTGGACAGTGAAGTTGCATATAATTAATCAGAGCAGTTTGTTCGTAATAATGAAGAAAAATATGCACTATGCTTTGGTTAGTAGCAAGCCTGATTGTAAACATTCTAGGAATTATATAATGTATATGTACGATGTTGATGTGTGCTCTTATATAAAAACAGCTGACGGATTCATTGGTCGCTAACAAGTTAGCTCTTGGTGTCGATGTTTTGTGTTAGCTCTGGTGGCACACTAACAAGGACTCTGGTGCTTGGAATTCAAAGCCACTGGTCAGCAATGTGAAGCTGGGTGCAGCTACGAGTGCTTGACTTCTACTCCCTCCGTTCGGAATTACTTGTCATAAAAATGGATGTATCTACAACTAAAATACATCTACATACATTCATTTTTTGGAAGAGTAATTCCGAACGGAAGGAGTATAATATTTGAGATGTGAATGATGAATCCCACTACTAAGGTCCAAATTAAGTTTGACCAGAAGGAAGTTCCAACCTTGGGACCTCGGGCGAAGCCACTCCCCATCCATCTGTGTGGGTAAATGATGAATCCCCATCCATCGGCGTAAATTTATGTAACTCACGCCGAAAGGAAAGTCTGCATCCGTTGTGAACTGAGAAGAAAAATGATGGGTGTTGGCTGCCTGGAGAAGTAACCTGTGTGCTGCTCTGCTCCTCCTCTGTTTTCCCTTGTGTCCATTTGTTCGAGCAGCTTGCGTGCGCGTGTGAGTTCACCGGAAACACGGGGAGAGAGCGAGGCTACTGCTTGCCAACAAAGGAATGGTGGAGGACGGAGAGAACCTCGAGGCCGATGGCGCCCGTGACGAGGTCGGAAGACACCGTCGAGCGGGCTGGCGTCGACCCGCTGGACGAACTCCCCTGCGCGCGACGCCGACCCGCTCCAGCGCCGCCTTACTCCTCCGCCGCACCCATACCGGGCTGCGGGCTTGACCGCCGCCTTGGGTCCTCCGCCCTCAGTCAGTCAGGCTGCAGGTGGGGCCGTGGGGTGGGCTTAGGGCATGTACAATGGTGCTATCTTAGCAGTGCCATGTAGGATAAGTGATTAGGTGGAGGAGAGAGAACTCATAAGAAAAGGCTTGTCTTCTCTTATTTAGATAAGACAAAAGATAATCTCTTAGCACAATATGTCTCACCATGTTTTTAAGAATGACTAGTTATTAAAGATAAGGCTAAGAGATGATCCATTGTAGACAAAATATTTTGTCGTCTCTAAATTACATGCAAGACTTAAGATAAGACTATCTTATCAACCATTGTACATGCCCTTACGGCCTGTTCTGAAACACGCTAACTTTAGCAAAGGGCAACGATTTACGCCGGTGCGCCGGCCCAACTGTTGGGCCGGTCACACCGCGGCCGTTGGATCTGAGCGAGTGGGCTGTTGGATCCGGCTCAACAAAACGGTTCGCCCTATCGTCTTCTACCTCGTACCACGACGCCACGCCTCCTACTCCCTCCGCCGCTCCAAGCGTTGCGCAGCCCCTCCCCCCTCCCCTCCTCCCCCCCTGTCGTCCTCGTCTCCGTGCTCATCGCCGCTCGCCGTCGCTGCTGCAGCAAGAGCGTAGCTGCTAGCCGCTCGCCGTTGTTGCTTTGCCCCGTGCAACAGCCGCACCCCGCGGTTGAAGCTCTTGTTGAGACCGTTGTAGCTCCGGTTGCAACGACTGAAGCTCGCCGCCGCTCATCCCCGGTGTGCATCTTGCAAACAAAAAATCGAGCACCAGGGGAAGATGCCCAGTGCTACGACCAACGACCAAAAAAAGCTACAACTAGCGATAGGAAAAGCTTCAACCGGTTACGGAAAAAGCTTCAACCAATACGACTAGAGCTATGAATGACCAGGAAAAGTTACAACCGGTGACAGAAAAAACTTCATCTAGCGACGAAAAAAGCTTCATCTGACTATAAAAAAATCAACCGTGGAAATGAAGCCATGGACGAAAAACGAAAAGTTGCAACTGACAGTTATAAAAGTTACAACCACATTAAAAAAAGCTTGAAACTTCTTATCTCAGCTGCGACCCCACGATGACGATGACGCCGTTTTGCTGCAACCGTAGTAGATTTTTGCTACCACCGGCGAGTGAATTTGTTACAACCGGTTCCAGCAAAATTTCGCCGCGGGGTGTACTCTGCCATGGCTGGTTGCAACTCCGGTGTGGCCGGGTCCGGCGAGGTAGGCAGAGCTCCGATGCATGCGGATTCGCGCGGATCTGGTCGAGGGCGGCCAGATCGGCTGATTCCCATGACGGCGGCACCCCTGGGAGGCCTCCGACGTGGGCGATGGGTTGACCATGGAAACGGGGAGAGAGAAGAGAGAGACGACCGAGAGGAAGAAGAGAAAAGGCAGGAGGAAGAAGACGCACGTGGGCAGGCCTCCATCCTGTGTGTCACTAGACGAGTCGCTGGCGCGTTTGTGCGTGGACGCGACCGTGCGCCGTTGCCAAACGATTCCCTTCAGCAAAACTTCTCGTATCCAGCTTCAGGTGGAGCTACGCAAACCGTTCTCGAGGCGAGGCAACTTCTCCTAGCGCCTGGGTGAGTTTGCAGCCTAGCTGGGGCGTTGAAGCCCACCTTCTTGCCACCTTGGGCCGGCTGGAAGCAGCCCATTTTGGGCTAAACTGCACATAGGCTAATAAAAAAGAGAGAAACGAGCTGGGCCTACTTCCTGGGGTGAATGGCTTTTATTTCACACGAGATAATTTGTGCGATTTCTGCCAGGAAAGAGAGGTGTACAGAGAGGTAGAGGTGTACAGAGAGCTGGTACTGCAGCCGCCATGTATTTTTCAACTGTACATGGCTTATTTTGTAACGTATTTTTTAACTAAGAGGTGTACAGAGAACTGCACACAGCCGGTATGTATTTTGGAACTTGCCACTAATATTCCTAGTTAAGACAAGTTATAATAAAGACGAATAACCAGCTTTGTTATATGTCATACAACAAAAAATTCATTTGGATATAAGTTTGCAAATCAAAATGGTGTCACATCTAAAGACATGAACATGATTACTTCACCAACTAAGAGCAATGGCGGTAGCTAGTTCATGTCTAAACAAATCCATGTTAGGACCACTTTCCGCCGGTGTTGAAGAATCCGATGCATTTGGAGGAATAACATACTTCTTGTATCTCTCTGGAATAGTTGGGACATAATCCGGATCCGTCTCACACCGAAGAAAGTGGATATCCTCTTTGTCATGGAGACGGACATAGTTGTGTAGTGTCATGGTAGCCGCAATTATCATCTTTTGTGTTTGAATCGAATAGTTTGGCATCTTGAGCAAGATTTGCCATTTCATCTTCCACACACCAAAGGTTCTCTCGATGGTATTGCGCTTGGAGGAGTGGATCCGGTTGAACTTCTCTACAGGAGTAGTTGGGGGTGCACCTCGTTGAAAGTCGGGGACGTGATAGCGTTCACCTTTGTACGGTGCTAGATAGCCATCCCTATTAGGATAGACGGCGTCTACAAGGTAATACTTGCCTATAGAAATGGACAACAAACATGATTGTGAGTTGAAGGACATGTTATATAAATTGCAACAACAAGAAATACTTACCCTTGGGAGGATGTGGGAATGTGGCCTTGTCATTTTCAATAGCATGAAATAGCACACTTGTATCATGCATAGAACCCGGTTGTCCAATTGAAGCATAGGTGAAATGCATATCAAAGTCGTATACTCCCATCACATTCTGTGTTGTTGCACCGGTTCTTCCAATGTACCTTATTTTTGAAGGTCCTTCCGGAATAGAAGCCCTAATATGTGTCCCATCTATTGCACCAATGCAATCTTTGAGATGAGGATAAGCCCTTTTGTCACACTTAATCCTATCATGGACGATGTGAAAATTTGGGTCTTGAGGCCTAATGTAGTGAGATGACATCTTGACCACACATTGTAGAACCTCATGGAACTTACGGTGGACTGTATCTGCTCCATGTTTGAAACGGTTTTGGGTTCTCCTGTTTGATTCACAACCACCCAAGGTCCACGAGAACATAGCAAGAGACTCATAAGTGGTAACAAAACATGTTTCTTTGAGGCCATACTCCGCCACCAACTTATCATGGAGATCAAAGAACACATTTGCATTCATTCTCAACATTGTGTACGTCTCTTCGGGTGTTTCAATAGTCTCTCGCAACCATTAGCGAAAAAACTCACAATTTTGGCCTTTTTTCACCACTCATCATCTTGTGACACGGTGTTGTTCACATAGTCCCATCCGGCTCCAGTCTCCCGGAACTTGAGTTTCTTGAACAAACTGAAATCACCTTTAAGCTTGTCCCATTTGTTTTTCAGTTGTGTATATGTGTAGTCTAGCCCAGTTCTCATCATAAATTGCCTTCCGACCTCATCAAATGCATTTGGTGTCAAGTAATTGCCTGGCCTGTTTCCTGCGTTCATTTGCTCAGCAAACAACTCGCAGATAATCTGAGTGTTTTCAACGTTCCATTCAGCATCCCCAGCCATACTTGAAACTTCTCTAAAAAATGCATGTCACTTTGATAAATACAAAAATTATACTTTTCTGCACAGCCAAGGGCATGTAATATCTGAACTAGCAATACATTTGCACACATACACCACTAGACTTATGATAATAAATTGCAAACATATAGCAGTACATTTTCTGCATAGCCAAAATTGTACTTCACTTTTCTGAAAATTGTAACACATTGCCACTCATGGCAGTACCTACATAGCAATATGCATTAACTTATGATTCCAGAATTGCACAAATATACTCGAGAGTAGCAGTACATTTTCTGCATACCCAAAACTGTATTTCACTTTTCTGAATGATGTAACAGGTTAGCACTCATGGCAGTACCCACATAGCAATATGCATTAAAGCTTATGACTCCAGAATTGCACACATATATTCCAGAAATTGCACAACAAACAATAAGTTCCAGTGTAGGAATTTGCACACAACAAATACAACTCTGAAAATAAACTGCACAGATGTACAGAACAGAGGACATGAGCGAGGACACCAATCCATAGGGAAGAAGAGAAGGGGGCGAGCTCACCTTGCAGTTTATGCTTGGAGGCGCGGTCGTCCTGGTGCCACTCCTGGCTTGGGAGCGTCGCTTGGGCGTCAATGGCGTTGGGGCCAGCTCCTCCGAGCCATGGGGTCGCAGCTCCTTGCACCAAGCGCGACGGACGGCGAAGATGATGGGATCCGGCGGGCAATAGACTGGGGCGGCCGGATCTGTAGTCTGAGTCAACGATTTGGCCGGCGACGGGGGCTGCCGGGCGTGGCGGCGGCAACGGCGGCGCTAGGGCTACAGAGTAGAAACGAGGGGAAGGGAGTTGTGTGCGAGCAGGTTGACCCGCGGGATCGAGTGAGGGGGAGTTGAGAGAAACGTTTTTCTTGCGATGGCAATTCAGCCGTAAATAACAAGCAACTTTAGATTCACGAAAACGGGAAGCTGGGATTCTGTCGCTTCGAAAAAATGAACTACATCCCATCATGGCTTCCTGAATTTCAGCTTCGCGAAGCTAATCCGTTCGGGCTGGCTTCGGGCAGATGTTTTTACAAGTATGGAGTGGGAGGAGATCAGAACACGCCCTAAGTGGGACTGCCTCAGCCTGTCTCATTTAATGACCTTAGTGGGCACCCATGGGACAACAAAAAGGTTTAGTGGGTTATCCACCTCACCCACCTAGCGATTACAGGGCAGGCCACCCACCTCATCATCGACAGCGTCACAGTGCCGAGTTCTTGCGAGGATAGGGTTTGAGCCGCTGGCCCATTGGCGGCGCACTGCTCTTCCGGCCGCCCCTCTTCTCCCTCGCCGTTTGCCGCCCCTGATCTCCCTCGCCGTTCGCCGCCCCTGAGCACCACGCGGCCAGTCGGATCTTGCACCGCACCTGAGCAGCGCGCGGCTCGCCGGACCGATTCGTGCCACCCCCGCTGTCGGTGTCAAAACTGGCGGATCTCGGGTAGGGGGTCCCAAACTGTGCGTCTAGGCGGATGGTAACAGGAGACAAGGGACACAATGTTTTTATCCAGGTTCGGGCCCTCTCGATGGAGGTAAAACCCTACTCCTGCTTGATTAATATTGATGATATGGGTAGTACAAGAGTAGATCTACCACGAGATCAAAGAGGCTAAACCCTAGAAGCTAGCCTATGGTATGATTGTTGTTCGTCCTATGGACTAAAACCCTCCGGTTTATATAGGCACCGAAGAGGGTTAGGGTTACACAAAGTCGGTTACAATGGTAGGAGATCTATGTATCCGTATCGCCAAGCTTGCCTTCCACGCCAAGGAAAGTCCCATCCGGACATGGGACGAAGTCTTCAATCTTGTATCTTCATAGTCCAGGAGTCCGGCCAAAGGCTATAGTCCAGCCATCCGGACACCCCCTAATCCAGGACTCCCTCAGTAGCCCCCGAACCAGGCTTCAATGACGATAGGTCCGGCACGCAAGTTTGTCTTCGGCATTGCAAGGCGGGTTCTCCTCCAAATCCTGTGTACCTGTTGAAGAGTGTCCGACTTCTCGTAAGTATTGCGCTCCTTGGCTTCCACGCCTTATAATGGCCATCTTCCATGTGTCAAACGAATGCGAAAAGCCAGGGTATTTTTACATTTACCCCCCTAGCTACGCAAATGAGCTGCCTATAAAAGAGACGGGGATCTAGATCCGAATCACACCATCTCCCTTCGCGAGCATTCATCGGAGCGCATCTGTCAGAAATCCATTCCATCATGGTCAGTCGACGCGGCTCCTCCTCTCGCCCTTCCGGCCCTCAGCCCAGAGATTGGGAGAGATGTTCCGTCCCGCACAGCGAGCTAGTGATGCTCCAGACCAAGGGATTCCTTCCCCCGGCCTTCATGGTCCCGGCAAGAGCCGGACTTGCCACCTATAATGGTGGAAAGCAAGCGGAGAGCGTCCCCAATCCCTCCAAAGGAGAGCGGGTGTGTCTTATCCCTTATTAAATAAGGGGGCTCGGATTTCCAATTCACCCGTTCCTCCGGGGGCTCCTGGAGTTCTATGGCCTCCAGTTGCACAATCTTACGCCTGCTTCCATTCTGCATATTGCGGGTTTCGTGGCCCTTTGCGAGCTGTTTTTGGGTATTGAGGCTCATTTTGCACTGTGGAAGAATCTGTTCTGCCTTGTGCCCCGTTCTCAAGAGGGGTCGATATATCAAGTGGGCGGAGCCGAACTATGGCACATCGCCGGAACCGGATATCTATCCGGAACCCCGAAGAAGGCGTCCGAAGCCTGGCCTTCAGAATGGTTTTATATAGAAGATGTCCCCTTGCGAGACCCTGTTCGGATCGGCCTCCCTGAGTTTAATAATGCTCCTTTGAGGAAGCACCTGAGCTGGCGTCCGCGGAGCCCTCAGAAGGAAAATGACAAGGATGTCCTTTACCTGATGAGCCGGATTAGGTTGTTAGCTCATTCCGGACTGACCACGATTGGGGTCATGGCCACATGCATTATGCGGGGGGTGCAGCCGCTTCAGTATAGAGGCCACCCCATGTGGGATTTCAACGGGGAGGATGATGCCACCCGTTGCGGCCGTAAGGGGCCGGGATCGATCGCTGATCTGACGAAGATCTTGTCCGCATTGTATAAAGGAGAAGAGGAGGAATTCCTCCGCGTCAATCCACAGGACGGATTTTCTATGAATAATCCTCCAAGCTGGGTAAGCGGACATTTCTTTTTGCCCCTCCGATCCATATTCCCGTAGTCAAATATCTTATTTGGTGATTTCGACGTAGGAACTGCGCCAGGCCGTAAAGGATATGAACAGCCCGCCTCCACAGCCCGAGGATCCGGAACGATTCCTCGACGCGACCTCCCAAGAGGATCCGGATATATCCGTGGAGCTGATTGATGGGGTATTTCACCAACTGAGCATCGACAATGCCTTGGTCGCCATTACGGCCAATTACCCCGGCATACTTCCGGCCTCACAGGTAACTGAGACCGAAGTCCCAGTACTTTAAAAACGACCCATCCGTGCTTTATTTTTTATCACCGCATACTAATGATGTTTTGCAGGGGAAGTCCTTGAGGCGGAAGGCCGAGCCTGCGGTGGCTGGCCAACAAGGGGCAGCAAGGTCCAGCAGGCTAAAAAGAAGTGCGGTCCGGATCGAGACGCCGGTGCAACGGTATGGCATGCCATCTTATTCCCAGGTTTTATTCTTCCCGGGCGTACTAACGCTCGTGCTCTCTTCAGGAAGAAGAGGGCTCGCCGGACTATATCCGGAGAAACTGCCACTCGCGCTTCCACCGAACAGGCTCCAAGGCCGGGTCCGGAAGCGGAGGCGAACACGAGGCACGCACCGGAGGCTCCTCCGACAGAGGATGCGGACGAGGTGTCTGCCACCAATTCCGAGGTGGTGAGTGCCATGAACCACAGGCGTCGCCGGACAGTTCTACATGACGCAAGTTTCTCCCAAGAGGCATTGGATGCCTTCAAGTCAGGAGATGCACACCTCCGTGCCGCTCAAAATGGTCTAGCCAGATCCACGGAGCAGTATGTGAAAGACATACGGGTGAGAAAACTTGATGGTTATATATGCCAGTAGCCCCCGAGACTTGAAACAGCTAGAATAACTGATTTAAGGATCATATGTTATGCAGGATCTTTCAGAAAAGAATACCCAACTGTCCCAGGAGCTGGAAGGGTGCAAAGCCCAACTTGAGGCCGCACTAGCTGCGGCAGGGGAAGCCAAAGAGACCCCCTCTGGTAATATACACTTCAAAAGATAAGTACGCTGTGAAGTGCGGCGTGTGTATAAATCTGACAATATTACTGCATATGGTGCCGGAGTAGATCCGGACAAGCAACAACTCTTGCGCCGGTTAAAGGCTGGCGAGAGCGTGCTTACAAGGGTGAGGCAGGAGAAGAATAATCTCCAAGATGCCAACACCCAGTTGGGAGAGGAACTAAAGGATGTTCGGGCCCAGCTATCGGACTCCGTGAAGGAGAATCGACGGCTTCGACGCGGCATTTTTAGTAAGTGCTTGAGCGAACTTTGAAAAAAGAGTTCGGCGAGGAAGTCGACTAACAGAGTAATGTTTTGTAGGTATGCTCACAGGTCGTCCTGCAGAGGAAATGCCCGGTTCTACGGGTGACCTTCTTCCCGAGCTCTTTCAACTGCACGAACGAGTTCGGCAGGTGATGAAAGGCGTCGCCCAGGCCTTGTGGCCATCCGTCTCCATGCTCGAAGGCCTTGGAGAGCTTGCAGAGAGGCTTAAGGGAGCGCGGCGGCGCTTCCGACTATGGAAGATATCGGCCTGCCGTCAAGGCGCCAGGGAGGCCTGGACCATGGTGAAGACACGGTACATGAAGGCTGACCCAAACCACATGGTCGAGGTCGGACCTGTGGGGGCCGATGGGAAGGAGATCCCCGTGAGCTTAGTGTACGGTCAAGTAGAGTTGGCCGCCAAATATGCCCAACAGGACTATAAACTAGACAGCCTGTTGGATGGCATTGAGGAGGAATATGCCCAGTCAAGTTGACTATGTAATGTAAAATGACATGTAAAATGCCTTCTAGCCGGATTGTAGATCGTTTGTCGTTGTGGACCTTTTCGCTTCAACCTCGGGACCCAATAGTCCGGAGTGTGTCCGAATACCCTCGCGGTTATAAAAGAACCGGGGTATGCATGGAGACCAGGCGTAGGGGTCATTAGTGCGTTATCAGACAAGTGCACAATTAGTTATGTTATATTACATGGTTAGTAAGAAACATCTTCCAGGGAGAATAGTTCTGTTAGGGGTTCCTTTCCCTGGGAGGCATGCCCTAAAGTGCATGTCCGGACTGCGAAAAATGCAGAAAAAACATCTGGGGGCATATAAATAAATAAGTGAGAAATCATCTTTAGTTCACCAGCCGAATATTCCCTTAAGAACGCTAGCTTTCGGCTTCACCCGGTCTGAGGTACACATCCGGCTGACTCGGCAGTAACAATCGCAGAGGTGCTCCCTTTACCGCCTAGCCGAACAATCGGGAACGTAGGGGTAAGCACAGGAGCCAGGCAACCCAGCTTGGCCAAAACTTAAGTCATATCGATGCATATAATGGTGAATAAAAGCTACATGCGGAAGTGTGACACATGTGTTGGGCATGAAGCCCGTACAAATAAGCTTCTGTTAAAGAAGCCCCCAGGTATAATGAGCGCGGATAACGCATCAAGTGTGTGTGAACAATGCGGGAACGAGCCTTCAAAGGCTGTAAGAGAAAATGAGGGAGAAGGAGAGAAATAAAAGACAGCTAATGTGTAAAAAATAGACAGAGGAAGGAGACGAACACAGAGTCCGGCACTAGGCGTAGAATCTTCGGAGACGGGCTGCGTTCCATGGGTTCGGCTCGAGTCGGTTATCCGATGCATCTCGCAGACGGTACGCTCTGCTACGTCTCGAGCTAGCGTTGATTTTCCCCGAAGAGGAGGGGGTGATGCAGCACAGTAGCATAAGTATTTCCCTCAGTTTTTGAGAACCAAGGTATCAATCTAGTAGGATGTCACGCGCAAGTCCCTCGTACCTGCACAAAACGGTAGCAACTCGCAACCAACGCTTAGGGGTTGTCAATCCCTTCACGGTGACTTACGAGAGTGAGATCTGATAGAGATAATATTTTTGGTATTTTTGGTATAAAGATGCAAAGTGAAAAGTAAAAGAAAAACAAGTAAAATAAAGTAATGGAGATTGATATGATGAGAATAGACCCGGGGGCCATAGGTTTCACTAGTGGCTTCTCTCAAGAGCAAAGATATTCTACGGTGGGTGAACAAATTACTGTTGAGCAATTGATAGAATTGAGCATAGTTATGAGGTTATCTAGGTATGATCATGTATATAGGCATCACGTCCGTGACAAGTAGACTGACTCCTGCATGCATCTACTACTATTACTCCACTCATCGACCGCTATCCAGCATGCATCTAGAGTCTTAACTTAAAAACAGAGTAACGCCTTAAGCAGGATGACATGATGTAGAGGAATAAATTCATGCAATATGATAAATACCCCATCTTTTTATCCTCGATGGCAACAATACAATACATGCCTTGCAACTCTTTCTGTCACTGAGTAAGGACACCGCAAGATTGAACCCAAAGCTAAGCACTTCTCCCATTGCAAGAACTACCAATCTGGTTGGCCAAACCAAACGGATAATTCGAAGAGACTTGCAAAGATAACTCAATCATACATAAAAGAATTCAGAGAAGATTCAAATATTATTCATAGATAAGTTGGATCATAAACCACAATTCATCGGTCTCAACAAACACACCGCAAAAAGAAGATTACATCGAATAGATCTCCACGAGAGAGGGGGAGAACATTGTATTGAGATCCAAAAAGAGAGAAGAAGCCATCTAGCTACTAGCTATGGACCCGAAGGTCTGAAGTAAACTACTCACACTTCATCGGAAGGGCTATGGTGTTGATGTAGAAGCCCTCCGTGATGGATGCCCTCTCCGGCGGAGCTCCGGAACAGGCCCCAAGATGGGATCTCGTGGATACAGGAAGTTGCGGTGGTGGAATTAGGTTTTTGGCTCCGTCTCTGGTCTAATGGGGGTACGTAGGTATATATAGGAGGAAGGAGCACGTCGGTGGAGCTCCGAGGGGCCCACGAGGCAGGGGGCGCGCCCAGGGGGGCACCCTCCACCCTCGTGACCTCCCCGGAAACTTCTTGGAGTAGGGTCCAAGTCTCCTGGATCACGTTCGGTGAGAAGATCACGTTCCCGAAGGTTTCATTCCGTTTGGACTCCATTTGATATTCTGTTTCCTCGAAATACTGAAATAGGCAAAAAACAGCAATTCTGGGTTGGGCCTCCGGTTAATAGTTTAGTCCCAAAAATAATATAAAAGTAGAAAATAAAGCCCAATATAGTCCAAAACAGTAGATAAAGTAGCATGGATCAATCAAAAATTATAGATACATTGGAGACGTATCAGGCATCCCCAAGCTTAATTCTTGCTCGTCCTCGAGTAGGTAAATGATAAAAAGAGAATTTTTGATGCGGAGTGATACTTTGGCATAATTTCAATGTAAATCTTCTTAATCATGGTATGAATATTCAGATCCGAAAGGTTCAAGACAAAAGTTTATATTGACATAAAAATGATAATACTTCAAGCATACTAATCAAACAATTATGTCATCTCAAAATAACATGGCCAAAGGAAGTTCATCCCTACAAAATCATATAGTTAAGCTATGCTTCATTTTCGTCACACAAAGATGTTCCCAATTTCTATACCCCCGATGACAAGCCAAGCAATTGTTTCATACTCAAATAATCTCAAACTTTTTCAACCTTCACGCAATACATGAGCGCGAGCCATGGACATAGCACTATTGGTGGTATAGAATATGATGATGGGGATTGTGTGGAGAAGACAAAAAAGGAGAAAGTCTCACATCAACGAGGCTAATCAATGAGCTATGGAGATGCCCATCGATTGATGTTAATGCAAGGAGTAGGGATTGCCATGCAACGGATGCACTAGAGCTAAGAATGCTCAACAAAAGAAAACTAGTGGGTGTGCGTCCAACTTGGTAGCTCATGAAGACCTAGGGCATTTTGAGGAAGCCCATCGTTGGAATATACAAGCCAAGTTCTATAATGAAAAATTCCCACTAGTATGAACAAGACAACTTATGAGACTCACTATATGAAAATCATGGTGCTACTTTGAAGCACAATATATGAGACTCACTACATGAAGAACAAGGTGCTACTTTGAAGCACAAGTGTGGAAAAAGAGATAGTAGCATTGCCCTTTTTATTTTCTCCTTTTTTTGGGCCTTTCTTTTTTTGGCCTTTCTCTCTCTTTTTTTGATTGGGCAATGCTCTAATAATGATGATCATCACACTTCTATTGATTACAACATAATGATTACAACTCGATACTAGAACAAGATGTGACTATATGAATGCCTCCGGCAGTGTACCGGGATGGTGCAATGAATCAAGAGTGACATGTATGAAAAATAATGCATGGTGGCTTTGCCACAAATACGATGTCAACTACAATATCATGCAATGGAAATATGACAAAAGTAAAGCATGTCATGATGATGATGATGATGATGATGATGATGGTGGAAGTTGCATGGCAATATATCTCGGAATGGCTATGGAAATGCCATGATAGGTAGGTATAGTGGCTATTTTGAGGAAGATATAGGGAGGTTTATGTGTGAAAGAGCGTATCATATCACGGGGTTTGGATGCACCGGCGAAGTTTGCACCAACTCTCAATGTGAGAAAGGGAAATGCACGGTACCGAAAAGGCTAGCAAATGGCGGAAAGGTAAAAGTGCGTATAATCCATGGACTCAACATTAGTCAAAAGAACTCATATACTTATTGCAAAAATTTAGAAGTCATCAAAAATCAAGTACTACGCGCATGCTCCTAGGGGGATAGATTGGTAGGAAAAGACCATCGCTCGTCCCCGACCGCCACTCATAAGGATGCACAAGCCAGGTACACTTCATGCTTCAAATTTGTTACACAACTTTAACCATACATGCATGCTACGGGACTTGCTAAATTCAACACAAGTATTTCTCAAATTCACAACTACTCAACTAGCACGACTATGATATTATCACCTCCATATCTCAAAACAATTATCAAGCATCAAACTTATCTTAGTATTCAACCAACTAAAAAGAAAGTTTCACATATCTTGAATACCAAGTATATTAACATTAAGCAAATTACCATGCTATTAACGACTCTCAAAATAATCTAAGTGAAGCATGAGAGATCAAGTTTCTTTAAAACAATCCACCACCGTGCTCTAAAAGATCTAAGTGAAGCACTAGAGCAAAAATTATCACGCTCAAAAAGATATAAGTGAAGCACATAGAGTAAACTATCAAGCTCAAAAGATATAAGTGAAGCACATAGAGTATTCTAACAAATTTCAATTCATGCATGGCTCTCTCAAAAGGTGTGTACAGCAAGGATGATTGTGGTAGACTAACAAGCAAAGACACAAATAATACAAGACGCTTCAAGCAAAACACATATCATGTGGTGAATAAAAATATAGCTCCAAGTAAATTACCGATGGAAGTGGACGAAAGAGGGGATGCCTTCCGGGGCATCCCCAAGCTTTGACTTTTTGGTGTCCTTGGATTATTTTGAGGGTGCCATGGGCATCCCCAAGCTTAGGCTCTTGCCACTCCTTGTTCCATAATCCATCAAAAGAATTCACCCAAAACATGAAAACTTCACAACACAAAACTCAATAGAAATCTCGTGAGCTCCGTTAGAGAAAGAAAACAAAAGACTACTTTTAGGTACTGTAGTGAACTTGTTCTTTATTTGTATTGGTTTTAAACCTAATGTATTCCAACTTCTCTATGGTTTATAAACTATTTTACTAGCCATAGATTCATCAAAATAAGCAAACAACACACGCAAAACAGAATCTGTCAAAAACAGAACAGTCTGTAGTAATCTGTTACTAACGCAAACTTATGGAACCCAAACAATTCTACCAAAATTAGACGACCTGGGAAATTTGTTTATTGATCAGAAGAAATTGGAATCACTATTTTATCACGTTCTGGTGATTTTTAACAATTCAGGCACTGAGCGCAAAGATTCTGGAAATTACAGCAAGATCAAATAACTATCTTCCAAGAAGATCTAATAGGTTTAACTTGGCACAAACACTAATTAAAAGATAAAACCACATCTAAACAGAATCTAGATGGATTATTTATTCCTAAACAGAACCAAAAACAAAAGACACAAAATAAAATTGGGTTGCCTCCCAACAAGCGCTATCGTTTAACGCCCCTAGCTAGGCATAAAAGCAAGGATAGATCTAGGTATTGCCATCTTTGGTAGGCAATCCATAAGTGGCTCTCATGATAGATTCATATGGTAATTTTATTTTCTTTCTAGGAAAGTGTTCGATGCCCTTCTTTAAGGGAAATTGGAATTTAATATTCCCTTCCTTCATATCAATAATTGCACCAATCGTTCTAAGAAAAGGTCTACCAAGAATAATAGGACATGAAGGATTGCAATCTATATCAAGAACGATAAAATCTACGGGCACATAATTCCTATTTGCAACAATAAGAACATCATTAATTCTTCCCATAGGCTTTTTAATAGTGGAATCCGCAAGATGCAAGTTTAGAGAGCAATCATCAAAGTCACGGAAATCTAACAAATCACACAAAGCTTTGGGGATAGTAGAGACACTAGCACCCAAATCACACAAAGCATGAAACTCATAATTTTTAATTTTAATCTTAATTGTAGGTTCCCACTCATCATGGAGTTTTCTAGGGATAGAAACTTTCAACTCAAGCTTTTCTTCATAAGATTGCATCAAGGCATCAACAATGTGTTCAGTAAAGGCCTTATTTTGACTATAAGCATGGAATGAATTTAACACGGATTGCAACAAGGAAATACAATCAATTAAAGAGCAATTTTCATAATTAAATTCCTTGAGATCCAAAATAGTGGGTTTAGCAATATCTAGATTTTTATTTCTTTCAATCCCACTTTTATCAATTTCATCATCAAGATCCAAAAACTCAGAATTCTTAGAACGCCTTCTAGGTAAAGGAAGATCATATTCAGTTTCACCAAGATTCATATTGCAAAACAAAGATTTAATAGGGGACACATCAATAACTTTCAGCTCTTCATCTTGATTTTCATAGGATTTAGAAGAACACACTTTAATAAAGGCATCTTTGTAAGCACGCATCGTAGCGGTTCTTTCTTTGCACTCATCAATGGAAATTCTCATGGCTTTGAGAGACTCATTGATATCATGCTTAGGAGGAATAGATCTAAGCTTTAAAGAATCAACCTCAAGAGAAATTCTATCAACGTTCCTAGCCAAATCATCATCTTTAAGCAATTTCTCTTCAAGCAAAGCATTGAAATTCTTTTGTGAATTCATAAACTATTTAACACTACTCTCAAATTCAGAGGGCATCTTATTAAAATTTCCATAAGAGTTGCTGTAGGAATTTCCATAATTATTAGAAGGATTACTAGGATAAGGCCTAGAATTAAAATTCCCTCTATACGCGTTGTTACCAAAACTATTCCTACCAACAAAATTCACATCCATAGATTCATTATTATTCTCAAGCAAGTAGATAAAGGCATATTATTGGGATCAGAAGAAACACTCTTAACAAATAAATTCCTAAGTTCATCCATCTTTTCACTCAGAACATTGATTTCTTCTATAGCATGCACTTTTTTATTAGTAGATCTTTCAGTATGCCGTTGAGAATAATTGACCATAATATTATCTAGGAGTTTAGTAGCATCTCCTAAAGTGATTTCCATAAAAGTGCCTCCCGCGGCCGAATCTAAAAGATTTCTAGAAGCAAAATTCAATCCAGCATAAAATTTTTGTATAATCATCCATAAGTTCAAACCATGAGTAGGACAATTATGTAGCATTAATTTCATTCTCTCCCAAGCTTGTGCAACATGTTCATGATCAAGTTGCTTAAAATTCATAATATCGTTCCTAAGAGAGATAATCTTAGCGGGAGGAAAATACTTAGAGATAAAAGCATCTTTGCACTTGTTCCAAGAATCAATACTATTTTTAGGCAAAGATGAAAACCACGCTTTAGCACGATCTCTAAGCGAAAAAGGAAATAGCTTCAATTAACGACATCATTATCGACATCCTTTTTATTTTGCATATCACATAAATCAACAAAGCCATTTAGATGAGTAACGGCATCTTCACTAGGAAGGCCGGCGAATTGATCTTTCATAACAAGATTCAAAAAAGTAGTATTGATTTCACAAGATTTAGTATTGGCAAGAGGAGCAATCGGAGTGCTAAGGAAATCATTGTTATTGGTATTGGTGAAGTCACACAATTTGGTAGCATCTTGGGCCATCACGACAAGCAAGCAAACTAACACACGAGAAAACAAAAGGCAAAGGGAAAGAGAGGGCGAATAAAACGGCAAGGGTGAAGTGGGGGAGAGGAAAACGAGAGGCAAATGGCAAATAATGTAATGCGAGAGATAGAGATTGTGATGGGTACTTGGTATGTTGACTTTTGCGTAGGCCTCCCCGGCAACGGCGCCAGAAATCCTTCTTGCTACGTCTCGAGCTAGCGTTGGTTTTCCCCGAAGAGGAGGGGGTGATGCAGCACAGTAGCGTAAGTATTTCCCTCAGTTTTTGAGAACCAAGGTATCAATCCAGTAGGAGGTCACGCGCAAGTCCCTCGTACGTGCACAAAACGGTAGCAACTTGCAACCAACGCTTAGGGCTTGTCAATCCCTTCACGGTCACTTACGAGAGTGAGATCTGATAGAGATAACATTTTTGGTATTTTTGGTATAAAGATGCAAAGTGAAAACTAAAAGCAAAACAAGTAAAATAAAGTAATGGAGATTGATATGATGAGAATAGACCCGGGGGCCATAGGTTTCACTAGTGGCTTCTCTCAAGAGCATAGATATTCTACGGTGGGTGAACAAATTACTGTTGAGCAATTGATAGAATTGAGCATAGTTATGAGGTTATCTAGGTATGATCATGTATATAGGCATCACGTCCGTGACAAGTAGACCGACTCCTGCCTGCATCTACTACTATTACTCCACTCATCGACCGCTATCCAGCATGCATCTAGAGTATTAAGTTAAAAACAGAGTAACGCCTTAAGCAAGATGACATGATGTAGAGGAATAAATTCATGCAATATGATAAATACCCCATCTTGTTATCCTCGATGGCAACAATACAATACGTGCCTTGCAACTCTTTCTGTCACTGAGTAAGGACACCGCAAGATTGAACCCAAAGCTAAGCACTTCTCCCATTGCAAGAACTACCAATCTAGTTGGCCAAACCAAACGGATAATTCGAAGAGACTTGCAAAGATAACTCAATCATACATAAAAGAATTCAGAGAAGATTCAAATATTGTTCATAGATAAGTTGGATCATAAACCCACAATTCATCGGTCTCAATAAACACACTGCAAAAAGAAGATTACATCGAATAGATCTCCACGAGAGAGGGGGAGAACATTGTATTGAGATCCAAAAAGAGAGAAGAAGCCATCTAGCTACTAGCTATGGACCTGAAGGTCTGAAGTAAACTACTCACACTTCATCGGAAGGGCTATGGTGTTGATGTAGAAGCCCTCCGTGATGGATGCCCTCTCCGGCGGAGCTCCGGAACAGGCCCCAAGATGGGATCTCGTGGATACAGGAAGTTGCGGCAGTGGAATTAGGTTTTTGGCTCCGTCTCTGGTCTAATGGGGGTACGTAGGTATATATAGGAGGAAGGAGCACGTCGGTGGAGCTCCGAGGGGCCCACGAGGCAGGGGGCGCGCCCTCCACCCTCGTGACCTCCCCGGAAACTTCTTGGAGTAGGGTCCAAGTCTCCTGGATCACGTTCGGTGAGAAGATCACGTTCCCGAAGGTTTCATTCAGTTTGGACTCCGTTTGATATTCTATTTCCTCGAAATACTGAAATAGGAAAAAAACTGCAATTCTGGGCTGGGCCTTCGGTTAATAGGTTAGTCCCAAAAATAATATAAAAGTGGAAAATAAAGCCCAATATTGTCCAAAACAGTAATAAAGTAGCATGGAGCAATAAAAAATTATAGATACGTTGGAGACGTATCACGCTCCACCAGTCAGGACTTGGTCAATAATAAAGGGACCTTCCCATTTGGGCTTGAGTTTGTCCTTTTTCTTGTCCGGAAGGCGTAGAACTAATTCGCCAACATTGTAAGTTTTGGCCCGTACTTCTCTGCTTTGATATCTTCGAGCTTGCTGTTGATAGAATGCGAAACGAGCTTTTGCCACGTCACGCTCCTCCTCCAAGGCGTTCAAACTGTCCTGCCGATCGATCTTGGCTTCTCTTTCTTCGTACATGCGCACACGAGGTGAGTCATGAATTATGTCGCAAGGCAGAACTGGCTCTGCGCCGTATACCATAAAGAATGGTGTGAATCCGGTAGTGCGATTCGGCGTGGTCCGCAGCCCCCAGAGTATGGAGTCGAGCTCCTCTACCCAGTGCGTGTTAGATTCCTTGAGGGACCGCACTAGTCTGGGTTTAATGCCGCTCATGATTAGACCATTTGCTCACTCGACTTGACCCTTTGTTTGAGGGTGATAGACTGAAGCGTAGTCGAGCTTGATGCCCATGTTTTTGCACTAGACTTTGACCTCGTCGTCCGTGAAGTTCGTGCCGTTATCAGTAATGATGCTATGGGGGACGCCGTAACGGTGTACGACCCCTAATATGAAGTCTATCACCGGCCTGGATTCGTCCGTCTTAACCGGCTTGGCCTCTATCCATTTGGTGAATTTATCTACCATGACCAATAGGTATTTTTGCTTGTGGGTTCCTCCTTTAAGAGGTCCAACCATGTCAAGCCCCCAGACCGCGAACGGCCAGGTGATGGGTATAGTTTGAAGGGCGGTGGGTGGCATATGGCTCTGATTAGCAAAGAGCTGGCAACCGACGCAACGTTGGACTAAGTCCTGAGCATCTGCTCGGGCCGTCGGCCAATAAAATCCTGTACGGAAGGCCTTGTCTACAAGGGCCCGGGCTGCGGCGTCGTGCCCACCATGTTCGACATGAATTTCAGCCAGAAGATTTCGCCCTTCCTCTTCAGAGATGCACCTTTGAAGGACTCCGGTTGTGCTTTTCTTATAAAGCTCTCCCTCATGGACCTTATAGGCTTTAGATCGCCGCACTATGCAGCGTGCCTCGTTTTGGTCCTCGGGAAGTTCCTGCCACGAGGGTGGGGGGCATGCCCCTCCCCCCTGGGCGCGCCCCCCTACCTCGTGGGCCCCCTGGTGGCCCTCCGATGCCAACTCCAACTCCATATATTGGCTTTCGAGGAGAAAAAAATCAGAGAGAAAGTTTCATCGCGTTTTACGATACGGAGGCGCCGCCAAGCCCTAATCTCTCTCGGGAGGGCTGATCTGGAGTCCATTCAGGGCTCCGGAGAGGGGATTCGTCGCCTCGTCATCATCAACCATCCTCCATTCACCAATTTCATGATGCTCACCGCCGTGCGTGAGTAATTGCATCGTAGGCTTGCTGGACGGTGATGGGTTGGATGAGATTTATCATGTAATCGAGTTAGTTTTGTTAGGGTTTGATCCCTAGTATCCACTATGTTCTGAGATTGATGTTGATATGACTTTGCTATGCTTAATGCTTGTCACTAGGGCCCGAGTGCCATGATTTCAGATCTGAACCTATTAATGTTTTCATGAATATATGTGAGTTCTAGATCCTATCTTGCAAGTCTATAGTCACCTACTATGTGTTATGATCCGGCAACCCCGAAGTGACAATAATCGGGACCACTCCCGGTGATGACCATAGTTTGAGGAGTTCAGGTATTCACTATGTGCTAATGCTTTGTTCCGGTTCTCTATTAAAAGGAGGCCTTAATATCCCTTAGTTTCCAATAGGACCCCGCTGCCACGGGAGGGTAGGACAAAAGATGTCATGCAAGTTCTTTTCCATAAGCACGTATGATTATATTCGGAATACATGCCTACATTATATTGATGAACTGGAGCTAGTTCTGTGTCACCCTATGTTATGACTGTTACATGATGAACCACATCCGACATAATTCTCCATCATTGATCCGGTGCCTACGAGTTTTCCATATACTGGTTTACGCTTATTTACTTTTCCGTTGCTACTGTTACAATCACTACAAAAATACCAAAAACATTACTTTTGTTGTCTTTAATTTGTTACCGTTACCACCACTATCATATTACTTTGCTACTAAACACTTTGCTGCAGATACTAAGTTTCCAGGTGTGGTTGAATTGACAACTCAGCTGCTAATACTTGAGAATATTCTTTGGCTCCCCTTGTGTCGAATCAACAAATTTGGGTTGAATACTCTACCCTCGAAAACTGTTGCGATCCCCTATACTTGTGGGTTATCAAGACCTTTTTCTGGCGCCGTTGCCGGGGAGCATAGCTCTATTCTTTGAGTCACTTGGGATTTATATCTGCTGGACACTATGAAGAACTTGAAAGACACTAAGACAAAAATTTATCCCTCAACTACGAGGGGAGGTAAGGAACTGCCATCTAGCTCTGCACTTGATTCACCTTCTGTTATGAGTAAGCTAGCGACACCTAAACCTACTACTGCTATGAATTCTGATATGTCGCATGTTATTGATGATGCCACTTCTGCTATGCATGATACTTATGATGAAACTACTTCTATGCTTGATACTACTGTGCCACTTGGTGAATTTCTAGATGAGCAAATTTCTAAGTCTAGAGAAAGAGAAATTAGTGAACCTGAACACGATGATGTTAGTGATGATGAACCTATGCATGTTATTCCTGAGGGTTATCTTTTTAATAATGAATCTTATGAAGCTATTCTTGCTTGTCCGGATAAACCTGAACGTAAGAGGTTACTAATTAAGTGGAGTAAGGAATCTTTTAGAGGTAGGATGAGACCCGACCCTGCTTTTGCTACTTCACCTATCTGTGTTCCTGATCAGGATTATTATGATATTACTGTTGATCCAGATATAATTACTTTGGTTGAATCTGATCCTTTTTATGGCTATGAATCTGAAACTGTTGTGGCACATCTTCGTAAGTTAGATGAAATAGCTGCCCTGTTTACTAATAATCTAAGATCGCGCCACTTTTATATACTCAAAATATCTCCGTTCTCATTAAAGGGTGATGCTAAGAAATGGTTTAATTCTCTTGATCCTGCCTGTGTGCAAAGTCCCCGGGATATGATTTATTACTTCTCTGCTAAATATTTCCCTACTCATAAGAAACAAGCTGCTTTGAGGGAAATATACAATTTTGTGCAAATTGAAGAAGAGAGTCTCCCACAAGCTTGGGGGAGGCTTCTCAAGTTACTTAATGCTTTGCCTGATCATCCTCTTAAGAAACCTGAAATATTTGATATCTGTTATAATGGACTAACTGATGCTTCCAGAGATTACCTGGATAGTTGTGCTGGTTCTCTTTTCAGGGAAAGAACACCGGATGACGCTGAAATTTTATTGAATAATATGTTGGCAAATGAAAATAATTGGGCACCTCCTGAGCCACCTCCCGAGCCAACTCCTGAGCCAGCTCCTGAGCCAATTACTGAGCCTATTCCTAAACCAACTCCGAAGAAGAGAGGTGTTCTATTTCTTAGTCCCGAAGATATGCAAGAGGCAAAGAAATCTATGAAAGAAAAAGGTATTAAAGCTGAAGATGTTAAGAATTTACCTCCTATTGAAGAAATACATGGTCTTAATTTACCGCCTGTTGAAGAAGTATATGATCTCAATTACTTATTTACTGAAGAACCTCCCAATATCCCGACACAGGTAGTAAAGGTAAATTCTCTCTATAGATATGATAAAGTTGAAGTCCCTCCTACTAAAATTGCTAGTCAGTGCTTGGATGAGTTTGATGACTTTATGTTTAAGCAAGATGACTTTAATGCTTATTTTGTTAGACAATTAAAGCAGAATACCTTTATGATTAAATGCTTGAGTGATTATATGGATAATATTAGAGGTGAACTTAAAATTGTTAGCAAACATGCTTCTATGGTTACCACTCAAGTAGAACAAGTACTTAAAGCTCAGAAAGAAATGCTTGATGAAATGAATAGTAAGAAAAATGATTATGTTGTTAGAGTGGCTACTAGAACTGGTAGAATGACTCAGGAACCTTTGTATCCTGAAGGCCACCCTAAGAGAATCGAGCAAGATTCTCAAAGAAATAATATTGATGCACCTAGTTATTCTAAAAGGAAGAAATAGAAAAATGATAGAACTGTGCAAACTTCTAGTGAACCTATTGCTGAACCACCTGATAATCCAAATGATATCTCTATGTCTGATGCTGAAACACAATCTGGTAATCAACATGAATCCAGTGAAAATGTTAATGATGATGTCCATGATGATGCTCAACCTAGTAATGATAATGATGTAGAAGTTGAACCTATTGTTGATCTTGATAACCCACAATCAAAGAATCAACATTATGATAAAAGAGACTTTGTTGCTAGGAAACATGGTAAAGAAAGAGAACCATGGGTTCAGAAACCCATGCCTTTTCCTCTGAAACCATCCAAGAAAAAGGATGATCAGGATTTTGAGCACTTTGCTGAAATGATTAGACCTATCGTTTTGCGTATGCGATTGACTGATGTGCTCAAAACAAATCCTTATGCTAACTATATGAAGGATATCATTACTAATAAAAGAAAGATACCGGAGGCTGAAATTTCCACCATGCTTGCTAATTACACTTTTAAGGGTGGAATACCAAAGAAACTTGGAGATCCAGGAGTACCTACTATACCATGCTCCATTAAAAGAAATTATGTTAAAACTGCTTTATGTGATCTTGGAGCCGGTGTTAGTGTTATGCCTCTCTCTTTATATCGTAGACTTGACTTGAATAAGTTGACACCTACTGAAATATCTTTGCAAATGGCTGATAAATCAACTGCTATACCTATCGGTATTTGTGAGGATGTGCCTGTTGTGGTTGCAAATGTTACTATTTTAACGGACTTTGTTATTCTTGATATTCCCGAGGATGATAGTATGTCTATTATTCTTGGAAGACCTTTCCTTAATACTGCAGGGGCTGTTATTGATTGCAACAAAGGCAATGTCACTTTTCATGTTAATGGTAATGAGCATACGGTGCACTTTCCGAGGAAACAACCTCAAGTTTATAGTATCAACTCTACTGGAAATATTCCATCGATTATATTTGGAGGTTTTGAATTTCCTCTTCCTACTGTCAAAAAGAAATATGATATACTTATTGTTGGGGATGTCCATATCCCCGTTGAGGTAACATAGTGTTATTCGAAATTTCTCCGGTTCCATGATTATCAGAATGAGTTTGTTAACAAGACTTGATCAACCTTGTTAGTGGATTCTTTTTTATGAGCATGAGATGGATGAAACTAGAAGCACAACCTTCTGTACCCTCTTTATATTTTCTGTTCTTTAGTAGAAATAAAGTAAAATAGTATTTTTCTGTCTGTTTCTTGACTTATCCATGCAATATAAAAATATCCCGAAAATAAAAGTCCTCAGAATGCCATGCCAATTTAATATGATTTTTTCGGGAATATTTAAGGATTTTTAGTGCAAAAATTACCGCGGGGGGAGCTGCCACCTGGTCACGAGGGTGGAGGGCGCGCCCTACCCCCCTGGGCATGCCCCCCTACCTCGTGGGCCCACGGTGGCCCTCCTCCACTTATTCCTGCACCCATATTCTTCCTCTGTCTCGCACAAACCCGAAAAACCAACTCAAGCTCGTGTTCCAGCAAATTTTGCTGCGATTTTCGATCTCCTTGCTCAAAGCACCTCTCGCAAAACTGCTTGGGGAGATTGTTCCTTGGTATGTGACTCCTCCATTGGTCCAATTAGTTTTTGTGCTAGTGCTTTATTCATTGCAAATTTGTGCTGCATAGGTGACCATGTTCTTGAGCTTGCATGTCAAATATATATGGTTCCAAGTAGTTCTAATGCTTGATATATGCTCTAGGCACTTGTATGAGTAGTTGCTATCAATCTTATTGAAGTTGGTTCACTTTTGTTTGAAGTTACTAAAAATTTCAGATTGTTTCAGAAATAATGAAGAGACTTTTGAGGGGCTCGTCGAGCCGAAGTTCTAAGGAGAAACAAAAGGAAGAAGAATAGAAGCCCAAATTTAATCTACCTCGTATCGCGGAGGTCCGGCCGTGTGAATGGCCTTCCGATGACTTCTTGAGGAGTGCCGGGATTTATGAAGATTTCTATCTATTGATTGAGAACGCCGGCCTCACCAACTTCCTCCGCTACCAACGTCATCAGTATCTCTTACTCACAAATACTTTTGTGCAGAACTTCTACTTTTTCCCTAAGAAATCACCTCCAACAGTAGAGTTCCATTTATATGATGTTGCTAGGGAGATGACATTAGCTGCATTTTGCGAGGTTTGCAAAATACCTTTCGAGGGTTCTTTAGATGAACCACACCGTAATGAAATAGAAGCTTATATTGACACTATCACTGTGGGAGAAACCAGGAAGGTTTCTGATGCAAGAATTACTAGCATACATTTCCCTGTTTTACGCTACTTTGCCTTATTTGCTAGTCGTTGCTTGATTGGTCGCGGGAACTGTGGGAACCTTAGTATTCCTGATATTATTATTTTGCTCCATGGTTTATACCGCAATAACTCTGTTAGTATGGGTGGAATAGTTGCTAGACGGTTTAGTATGAACCGTACTAAGGGCCCCATCTTTGGAGGCATTTATGCTTCACGCCTAGCTGAACATTTTGAAATACCTATTAGGCATGAGGAGAAAGAAGAAACAGCGCTGCCCCGTGCTTATTTAGATTATAAGAGTATGGTAGCGCATGATTTTCTTGTTAAGAATCGCGAAGGGGCGCTTAAATATAAATTGTACTTTGATAAACATCACCCTGAGACTATTACTTTGCCTGCTCCCTCTTTGTTTAACTTGTCTGCAGGTACTTACATTGTTCCGTGGGCGGCTGTTCAAGCCTATCGGAATCCTGCACCAGCCTCGGAACCGGAGCCTCCACGAATGTCTGTTTATTCTTGGGATCCTGAGGCGGTTGCCTGCCAGTGGCAGTCAGAGTCCTCTTCATCACATTATGATCCCAACTATTCTTCATCGCAGTACGACCCCAGCTTCACCTACGGCTATCAGCCAGGTTATCCCTGGCAATAGACCAACTTAGGCCAAAAGCGTAAGCTTGGGGGAGTACGTAGTTCCCACCGACATTACATTCATGTTCACACACACTCATTGCTAGATGTCGGTGCTCATACTCTTTCATTGTAATATCCATGTTAGTTTAAATTTATTTTTCTAGCTTTCTTCTTGTGTGTTTGATAAACCTTAAGAAAAAAAATTAATTAGTCTACTTTCCATGCTTGTAGTAGAATTAAAAAGAGAACCCAAAAATATTTCCCGTCCTTCTTTTGCTTGTTGGGAGCTTTCCCATGTAAATAGTTTTTTTTCTTCTTTTCCTTTCTTTGGGGGTCGAGAAGACTATATTGAAAATGCTTAGTGGCTCTTATATGCATGATTGTTTATTTAACTTAGAGCCCATATTACTTGTCTTCTCTCTTGAGTTGAATGCTTGCAGATTCCAGCTTAGTCCAATGCACGTGCACTCTTATTATTATACACACCGTTCGGTCATGCAAGTGAAAGGCAATAATGATGATATATGATGGACTCATTGGGATGAGAAAAGCTGGTATGAACTCGACCTCTCTTGTTTTTGTAAATATGATGATTCATCGTTCCTGATTCAGCTATTATGAAGTAAACATATTTGCAATGACATTTAGAGATTATAGTTGCTTGTGCCATGCTTGATTAGCTATGAGTTATAATGGTTAACCTTGCGTGCCAACATGCTATTGAGATGATTATGATGTGGTATGATAGGATGGTATCCTCCTTTAAATGAATTGAGTGACTCGACTTGGCACATGTTCATGCATGTAGTTGAATCAAATCAACATAGCCTTCATGATATTTATGTTCATGGTGGATTATATCCTACTCATGCTTATATTCGGTGTGAATTAATTTTAATGCATGTTTATGACTGTTGTCGCTCTCTCAGTTGGTCGCTTCCCAGTCTTTTGCTAGCCTTCACCTGTACTAAGCGGGAATACTGCTTGTGCATCCAAACTCCTTAAACCCCAAAGTTGTTCCATATGAGTCCACTATACCTTCCTATATGCGGTATCTACCTGCCGTTCCAAGTAAATTTGTATGTGCCAAACTCCAAACCTTCAAATCAAATTCTGTTTTGTATGCTCGAGCAGCTCATGTGCAACTATGGCTGCCTATATCTTCCATGCTAGGTGGGTTATTCTCAAGAGGAGTGGACTCCGCTCCTCATTCACGAGAAAGGGCCAGTAACCGGGATGCCCAGTCCCATGATCCAAAAAGATCAAAGCAAATCAAAATAATTAAACAAAACTCCCCCTGGGACCCGTTGAATGTTGGAGGCACTCGTTGTTTCGAGCAAGCCATGGATTGATGCTTGTGGAGGAGGGGGAGTATAAACCTTTACCATTCTGTTTGGGAACTACCTATAATGCATGTAGTATGGAAGATACAGCCATCTCATAGTTGTTGTGTTGACAGTGGAAGTATGCCGCTCAAAATATTATTTATCTCTATTTCAAAAATTGAGCTCTGGCACCTCTACAAATCCTTGCTTCCCTCTGCGAAGGGCCTATCTATTTACTTTTATGTTGAGTCATCACCCTTCTTATTAAAAAGCACCCGCTGGAGAGCACACTGTCGTTTGCATTCATTATGATTGGTTTATATTGGGTATGACTTGACTGGATCTCTTTTACCATGAATTACAATGTTTAGTCAGTCCTTGATCTTTAAAGGTGCTCTGCATTTATGTTTTGCGGTCTCAGAAAGGGCTAGCGAGATACCATTTTGTTATATCATGTTATGATTATTTTGAGAAAGTGTTGTCATCCGAGTTTTATTATTATGGCTCGCTAGCTGATTATGCTATTGATATGAGTAATTGTGAGACTTGAATGCTGGCTTTTCATGTTTACAACAACAAGAGCAAACAGAGTTTGTAAAAGTTTTTCTTTTTCTCTTTCAGTTTGTCAACTGAATTGCTTGAGGACAAGCAAGGGTTTAAGCTCGGGGGAGTTGATACGTCTCCGTCGTATCTACTTTTCCAAACACTTTTGCCCTTGTTTTGGACTCTAACTTGTATGATTTGAATGGAACTAACCCGGACTTACGCTGTTTTCAGCAGAATTGCCATGGTGTTGTTTTATGTGCAGAAAACAAAAGTTCTCGGAATGACCTGAAACTCCACGGAATATCTTAGAATAAATAATAAAAAATCCTCGCCAAAGATGAAGACCAGGGGGGCCACACCCTGTCCACGAGGGTGGGGGCGCGCCCCTCCCCCCTGGGCGCGCCCCCTACCTCATGGGCCCCCTGGTGGCCCTCCGACGCCAACTCCAACTCCATATATTGGCTTTCGAGGAGAAAAAAATCAGAGAGAAAGTTTCATCGCGTTTTACGATACGGAGCCACCGCCAAGCCCTAATCTCTCTCGGGAGGGCTGATCTGGAGTCCGTTCGGGGCTCCGGAGAGGGGGATTCGTCGCCGTCGTCATCATCAACCATCCTCCATCACCAATTTCATGATGCTCACCGCCGTGCGTGAGTAATTGCATCGTAGGCTTGCTGGACAGTGATGGGTTGGATGAGATTTATCATGTAATCGAGTTAGTTTTGTTAGGGTTTGATCCCTAGTATCCACTATGTCTGAGATTGATGTTGCTATGACTTTGCTATGCTTAATGCTTGTCACTAGGGCCCGAGTGCCATGATTTCAGATCTGAACCTATTATGTTTTCATGAATATATGTGAGTTCTAGATCCTATCTTGCAAGTCTATAGTCACCTACTATGTGTTATGATCCGGCAACCCCGAAGTGACAATAATCGGGACCACTCCCGGTGATGACCATAGTTTGAGGAGTTCATGTATTCACTATGTGCTAATGCTTTGTTCCGGTTCTCTATTAAAAGGAGGCCTTAATATCCCTTAGTTTCCAATAGGACCCCGCTGCCACGGGAGGGTAGGACAAAAGATGTCATGCAAGTTCTTTTCCATAAGCACGTATGACTATATTCGGAATACATGCCTACATTATATTGATGAACTGGAGCTAGTTCTGTGTCACCCTATGTTATGACTGTTACATGATGAACCACATCCGACATAATTCTCCATCATTGATCCGGTGCCTACGAGTTTTCCATATACTGGTTTACGCTTATTTACTTTTCCGTTGCTACTGTTACAATCACTACAAAAATACCAAAAACATTACTTTTGCTGTCTTTAATTTGTTACCGTTACCACCACTATCATATTACTTTGCTACTAAACACTTTGCTGCAGATACTAAGTTTCCAGGTGTGGTTGAATTGACAACTCAGCTGCTAATACTTGAGAATATTCTTTGCCTCCCCTTGTGTCGAATCAACAAATTTGGGTTGAATACTCTACCCTCGAAAACTGTTGCGATCCCCTATACTTGTGGGTTATCAGACTGCCATCCGGAGACCATGTAGAAGGGCCTCGTATTCAGCTGCGTTGTTGGAGTCCGTATACATTATCTGGAGTACGTATTGAACTATATCGCCGGTTGGGGACGTCAGAACGACGCCAGCCCCCAGGACCGCCAACATCTTGGAGCCGTCGAAGTGCATAATCCAGTTGGAATATGCGGCGTACTCTTTAGGGAGTTCGGCTTCAGTCCATTCGGCGACGAAGTCGGCCAAAACTTGCGACTTAATAGCTCACCGTGGCTTATAGGTTATGTCGAACAGGAGGAGCTCAATGGCCCATTTGGCAATCCGGCCCGTCGTCGCGGTTGTTTATAATGTCATTAAGAGGTACTTCGGAGGCTACTGTTATCGAACACTCTTGAAAGTAGTTTCGCAGCTTCCGGGATGCCATGAACACCGCGTATGCTATCTTTTGATAATGCGGGTACCGTGACTTGCATGGAGTTAGGACAGTAGACATGTAATAAACTGGTTTCTGAAGGGGCAACTTGTGTCCGTCCGTTTCTCGTTCGACAACGAGCACCGCGCTTACAACTTGATGAGTTTCCGTGATATATAATAGCATTGGTTCGCCCAGGTTGGGCGCGGCCAGGACCGGGTTTGTTGCCAATATGGCTTTTATTTCTTTGAGTCCGGCCGTGGCAGCATCCGTCCACTCGAAGTGTTCGGTGCGCCGAAGGAGGCGATAAAGGGGTAATGCCTTTTCTCCCAAATGGGAGATAAAGCAGCTCAGAGCTGCCATGCATCCAGTCAATTTTTGTATTTGTTTGAGGTCCTTTGGGATGTCCAATTGTGACAGAGCTCGGATCTTGGCTGGATTTGCTTCAATTCCTCTACCGGATACAATGAAGCCCAGGAGCTTTCCGGCTGGTACGCCGAAAACGCATTTTTCCAGGTTAAGCTTGGTGTCATATGTACGGAGGTTGTTGAATGTGAGCCTCAAGTCATCTACTAGAGTTTTGACATGCTTGGTTTTGACGACCACATCATCTACGTATGCCTCCACCGTTTTGCCAATCTGGTTTGCCAGACATGTCTGAATCATGCGCTGATATGTTGCGCCGGCGTTCTTGAGCCCGAAGGGCATTGTGTTGAAGCAGAATGGGCCGTATGGTGTGATGAATGCCATTGCGGCTTGGTCTGACTCTGCCATCTTGATTTGATGGTAGCCGGAGTATGCGTCGAGGAAACACAATGAATCGTGTCCTGCGGTAGCGTCGATAATTTGATCGATGCAGGGGAGGGGGAAGGGATCCTTTGGGCAGGCCTTGTTAAGGTCTTTAAAATCAACGCACAGGCGCCAGGATTTGTCCTTCTTTGGTACCATCACCAGATTTTCTAGCCAGTCCGGATGTTTTATATCTCTGATGAATCCGGCCTCCAATAGCTTGGCCAGTTCCTCTCCCATGGCCTGTCTCTTAGGTTCGGAAAAACGCGGAAGAGCCTGTTTGACTGGCTTGAATCCTTTTAGGATATTTAAGCTGTGTTCGGCCAGCCTGGTGGGATTCCTGGCATGTCTGAAGGGTGCCAGGCGAAAATGTCCCAGTTCTCACGTAGGAACTCTCGCAGTGCGGCGTCTACATCAGGGTTTAACTGTCTCCCGATGGAAGCTATTTTATTGGGGTCCGTTGGATGGACCTGGAATTTGACTATTTCGTCCGCCGGTTTAAAGGAGGTGGACTTGGATCTTTTGTCGAGTATCACATCGTCCCTATTCACCGTGGAGCGCAGCGCAGTCAGTTCCTCAGCCGCTAGGGCTTCGGATAGCGCCTCGAGGGCCAGTGCGGCTGTCTTGTTTTCGGCGCGGAGTGCTATGTCTGGATCACTAGCGAGAGTGATGATTCCGTTAGGCCCGGGCATCTTGAGCTTCATGTACCCGTAATGGGGTATTGCTTGGAAGATTGTAAACGCTTCCCGCCCTAGCAGAGCATGGTATCTGCTACTGAACGGGGCCACTTGGAACGTGTCCTCTTCGGACCTGTAATTATCCGGCGTGCCGAACACCACATCTAGTGTGATTTTTCCTGTGCAGCGCGCTTCCCGACTGGGAATTATTCCTCTAAAGGTTGTGCTGCATCGCTCAATGCAGTTCCAGTTTATTTCTATTTTTTGAAGGGTTTCCTCATAAATGAGGTTCAATCCGCTGCCGCCATCCATGAGTACCTTGGTAAGGCGAAAGCCGTCCACTATTGGACTGAGGACCAATGCGGCTGGTGCTCGGGCTATTCGGAATTTAGGTTCATCACTGGCATTAAAAGTAATGGCCGTGCCACTCCATGGGTTTATTCTTGCTACTTGGTAGACTTCGGCAAGGCTGTGGAGTGTTCTTTTTCGCATGTTATTTGATGCGAAAGTCTCGAAGACTGTTAATACCGTACTGGTGTCCCTGGGGTGGCTTTCTGCGGCTTCTGGAATCAGAAGATCTTCGCCAATTTTGGCCACCTGTCGGATTATCCAACATGCTCTAAGGCTGTGAGTTGGTGTGGCACCCTCTGTACTGTAAATCTTACAAGGTCCATTAAGACATCCTTCCAGTATGGTTCCATGCCCTGTAGAGGGTTTTTGCTTTTTGGTATTTAACCCAGGTGCCTGACGATGATGCACCCTTTTATTTCGGACCGGGGTTGTATTCAAGGCCGGATTATTCCAAAATTTGATTTCGGTTTTCCAGGCACTTTCCATCGCACAGTACTTTTGTACTATGGACGCCAAGTCAGCAAAGCGTGTAATTTCACGACGACTTACGGCGTTGAGGATTCCCTCGTCCGTGCAATTATTGCAGAAGAATGAAATTGCGTCCTCTTCGCGGCAGTCCTTTATCCTGTTCCTGACCAGGAGGAATCTGGCCCAGTAATGGTGCACTGTTTCTGCGGGCTCTTGCCGGATTTGGGATAGATCGCTTATGTTTGGGTGGGCGGGGGGAACTAAACTCGGAACCCCGTCCAACTTAAGACTCAGGGGCCAAGAAGTTTCCGAACTTGGAAGCTTGGGTTCTTTGACGTTGTCCAATGAATCTAGCCCGCTGCCTGACTTTAGGTTCAGGGCTTGAGTGACGCCCTCCCCTCCGCGGGGATCCGGCATGGAGGGATCAGGAATCCGGACATAGTTAGTCCTTAATATATAAGAAGGGTCGCCGTATTGTTCCTCTACCACAGCAACGTGGTGGGTAACCTGGGGAGAGTTGATCTCTCTTAGATCGGGATTAGGCCCAATCTAATCGTAGTCTGTAGCGACTCCCAGGGCGGTGATGCGATCCAAGAGCTCGTTTAAAAAAGAGAGCTCCATCGGATCTAACTACTCGGCGAGTTCCGAGTTGACGTGAAGATTGCTTTCGATGACCCGAGAAGTCATCGTCGGCGCGGCGGCTGAACAGCGGTCATAAGAAAACCGCCTAGCCGGAGAGTTTGGCCGATGGCCAAAGCTTCTTTAGCAACAGTGTCGTCTTTAAAGACGGGATGAGGCATTGATACGTCTCCAACGTATCTATAATTTTTGATTGCTCCATGCTACTTTATCTACTGTTTTAGGCAATATTGGGCTTTATTATCCACTTTTATATTACTTTTGGGACTAACCTATTAACCGGAGGCCCAGCCCAGTCAAAACGGAACGAAATCAACTGGAGAAGTTAATTTTGGAAGGAAACCAACCAGATGGGCTTGGAGTGCACGTCAGGGGATCCTCGGGCTGCTCACGAGGGTGGGGGCGCGCCCCTCCCCCCTGGGCACGCCCCCTGCCTCGTGGGGCCCCTGTAGCTCCACCGACGTTCTCCTTTCACCCATATATACCGTCGTACCCTAAAACTTCCAGAACAGAAGATTAGATCGAGAGTTCCGCCGCCGCAAGCCTCCAGAACCACCAAAAACCAATCGGGACCCCTTTCCGGCACCCTGCCGGAGGGGGGATCCATCTCCGGTGGCCATCTTCATCATCCCGGCGCTCTCCATGACGAGGAGGGAGTAGTTCACCCTCGGGGTTGAGGGTATGTACCAGTAGCTATGTGTTTGATCTCTCTCTCTCGTGTTCCTCTATTGCATGATCTTGATGTATCCCGAGCTTTGCTATTGTAGTTGGATCTTATGATGTTTCTCCCCCTCTACTCTCTTGTGATGAATTGAGTTTCCCCTTTGAAGTTATCTTATCGGATTGGGTCTTTTATGAGAACACTTGATGTATGTCTTGGTGATCAACTTGCGGGTTTCGTGACATTGGGAACCTATGCATAGGGGTTGGCACACGTTCTTGACTATCTGGTAGAAACTTTGGGGCACTCTTTGAAGTACTTTTATGTTGGTTGGATGAATCTGAGATTGTGTGATGCATATCATATAATCATGCCCACGGATACTTGAGGTGACAATGGAGTATCTAGGTGACATTAGGGTTTTGGTTGATTTGTATCTTAAGGTGTTATTCTAGTACGAACTCTTTTATAGGATTGCTCCATGCTACTTATCTACTGTTTTAGGCAATATTGGGCTTTATTATCCACTTTTATATTACTTTTGGGACTAACCTATTAACCGGAGGCCCAGCCCAGATTTGTTGTTTTTACCTATTTCAGTGTTTCGAGGAAAAGGAATATCAGACGGAGTCAAAACGGAACGAAATCACAACTGGAGAAGTTAATTTTGGAAGGAAACCAACCAGATGGGCTTGGAGTGCACGTCAGGGGATCCTCGGGCTGCTCACGAGGGTGGGGGTGCGCCCCTCCCCCCTGCCTCGTGGGGCCCCCGTAGCTCCACCGACGTTCTCCTTTCACCCATATATACCGTCGTACCCTAAAACTTCCAGAACAGAAGATTAGATTGAGAGTTCCGCCGCCGCAAGCCTCCAGAACCACCAAAAACCAATCGGGACCCCTTTCCGGCACCCTGCCGGAGGGGGGATCCATCTCCGGTGGCCATCTTCATCATCCCGGCGCTCTCCATGACGAGGAGGGAGTAGTTCACCCTCGGGGCTGAGGGTATGTACCAGTAGCTATGTGTTTGATCTCTCTCTCTCTCGTGTTCTCTCTCGTGTTCCTCTATGGCACGATCTTGATGTATCCCGAGCTTTGCTATTGTAGTTGGATCTTATGATGTTTCTCCCCCTCTACTCTCTTGTGATGAATTGAGTTTCCCCTTTGAAGTTATCTTATCGGATTGAGTCTTTTATGAGAACACTTGATGTATGTCTTGGTGATCAACTTGCGGGTTTCATGACATTGGGAACCTATGCATAGGGGTTGGCACACGTTCTTGACTCTCCGGTAGAAACTTTGGGGCACTCTTTGAAGTACTTTTATGTTGGTTGGATGAATCTGAGATTGTGTGATGCATATCGTATAATCATGCCCACGGATACTTGAGGTGACAATGGAGTATCTAGGTGACATTAGGGTTTTGGTTGATTTGTATCTTAAGGTGTTATTCTAGTACGAACTCTTTTATAGATTGATCCGAAAGAATAGCTTTGTGGTGGTTTCATACCCGACCATAATCTCTACGTTTGTTCTCCGCTATTAGTATCTTTGGAGTAACTCTTTGTTGCATGTTGAGGGCTTATCATATGTTCTATCTATGTTATTATTGTTGAGAGAACTTAGACTAGTGAAAGTATGAACCCTAGGCCTTGTTTCCTACCATTGCAATACCGTTTACGCTCACTTTTACCGCTCGCTACCTTGCTATTTTTATTATTTCAGATTACAAAAACCTTTATCTACTATCTATTTTGCACTTGTATCACCATCTCTTCGCCGAACTAGTGCACCTATACAATTTACCATTGTATTGGGTGTGTTGGGGACACAAGAGACTCTTTATTATTTGGTTGCAGGGTTGCTTGAGAGAGACCATCTTCATCCTACGCCTCCCACGGATTGATAAACCTTAGGTCATCCACTTGAGGGAAATTTGCTACTGTCCTACAAACCTGTGCACTTGCAGGCCCAACAACGTCTACAAGAAGAAGGTTGTGTAGTAGACATCAAGCTCTTTTCTGGCGCCGTTGCCGGGGAGGCTAGGTAAATGAAGATATATCTGTAGATCTTGCAATCAAATCTTTTTGTTTCTTGTTTTAGCACTAGTCTAGTTTATAAAAGAAAACTACAAAAAAAATGGAATTGAGTTTGTCTCACACGCTTCATCTTTTTAATATCTTTCGTGAGTATGATGGAAAGGAAAATTATGCTCAAGTGTTAGAAGAAGAAATATATAGAATGTTTGGCACTAAATCTTTGAATGATGAGCATGATTGCAATGTTGTTAGTATGAATTCTTTGAATATCCATGATGCTAATGATATGCAAAGCCACAAGCTTGGGGAAGCTATGTATGAAGATGATATCTTTTGTCCCCCAAGCTTTGATGAGCAAATTTACTATGATGAAAGCATGCCTCCTATCTATGATGATTATTGTGATGACACATATGCTTTAAAGAATAATGATAACCATGAAACTTGTCATCTTAATCTTAATTTTCAATCACATGATAGTTATTTTGTTGAGTTTGCTCCCACTACTATTGATGATAATACATTTGCTTATGTGGAGAGTAGTAAAAATTCTATGCTTCTAGATCATGAAAAGAATGCTTTAGGTGCTGGTTATATTGTTGAATTCATTCATGATGCTACTGAAAATAATTATGAGAGAGGATCATATGCTTCTACATATTGCAATAATATCAAGTTTCCTCTCTATGTGCTTAATGTTTTGAAGTTATGCTTGTTTTACCTTCCTATGCAAGATGATTATTGTTCCCATAAGTTGTTTGCTCACAAAATCCCTATGCATAGGAAGTGGGTTAGACTTAAATGTTCTAGTCATATGCTTCATGATGCTCCCGTTATGTTTCAATTCTTATCTTTTATGTGAGCATCATTGGAATCATCATGCCTAGCTAGGGGCGTTAAACGATAGCGCTTGTTGGGAGGCAACCCAATTTTATTTTAGTTCCTTACTTTTTGGTTCTGTTTAGTAATAAATAATCCATCTAGCTTCTGTTTAGATGTGGTTTTATGTTTTAATTAGTGTTTGTGCCAAGTAGAACCTTTGGGAAGACTTGGGTGAGGTCTTTATGATCATGCTGTAAAAAACAGAAACATTAGCGCTCACGAGATTAGCTAGAACTTTTTACTGCAGAGTGCTATTTAGTTGATTCTTTTTGCAGATAATTAATAGATAAATTCCTCAGGTTCACCAATTTATTTTAGAATTTTTGGAGTTCCAGAAGTTTGCGTTAGTTACAGATTACTACAGACTGTTCTGTTTTTGACAGATTCTGTTTTCATTGTGTTGTTTGCTTATTTTGATGAATCTATGGCTAGTAAAATAGTTTATAAACCATAGAGAAGTTGGAATACAGTAGGTTTAACACCAATATAAATAAAGAATGAGTTCATTACAGTACCTTGAAGTAGTCTTTTGTTTTCTTTCGCTAACGGAGCTTACGAGTTTTCTATTAAGTTTTGTGTTGTGAAGTTTTCAAGTTTTGGGTAAAGATTCGATGGACTACGGAATAAGGAGTGGCCAAGGCACCCCAAGGTAATATTCAAGGATAACCAAGAGCCTAAGCTTGTGGATGCCCCGGAAGGCATCCCCTCCTTCGTCTTCGTTCATCGGTAACTTTACTTGGAGCTATATTTTTATTCACCACATGATATGTGTTTTGCTTGGAGCGTCATGTCATTTTCTTTAGCTTTGCTTGCTGTTTGAATAAAGTATCAAGATCTGAAATTATTAAATGAGAGAGCCATACATAAATTTGAATTTGTTAGAATACTCTATGTGCTTCACTTATATCTTTTGAGCATGATAATATTTGCTCTAGTGCTTCACTTAGATCTTTTAGAGCACGGTGGTGGATTTGTTTTAAAGAAATTTGATCTCTCATGCTTCACATATATTATTTTGAGAGTCGTTAATAGCATGGTAATTTGCTTAATGTTAATATACTTAGTGTTCAAGATATGTGAAACTTTCTTTTGAGTGAATTGAATACTAAGATAAATTTAATGCTTGATAATTGTTTTGAGATATGGAGGTAATAATATCAAAGTCGTGCTAGTTGATAATTGTGAATTTGAGAAATACTTGTGTTGAAGTTTGCAAGTCCCGTAGCATGCACGTATGGGTAAAGTTGTGTAACAAATTTGAAACATGAAGTGTACCTGGCTTGTGCATCCTTATGAGTGGCGGTCGGGGACGAGCGATGGTCTTTTCCTACCAATCTATCCCCCTAGGAGCATGCGTAGTAGTACTTTGCTTCGAGGGCTAATAAACTTTTGCAATAAGTATATGAGTTCTTTATGACTAATGTGAGTCCATGGATTATACGCACTTTTACCTTTCCGCATTTGCTAGCCTCTTCGGTACCGTGCATTGCCCTTTCTCACCTTGAGAGTTGGTGCAAACTTCGCCGGTGCATCCAAACCCCGTGATACGATACGCTCTATCACACATAAACCTCCTTATATCTTCCTCAAAACAACCACCATACCTACCTATCATGGCATTTCCATAGCCATTCCGAGATATATTGCCATGCAACTTCCATCATCATTATTATGACATACATTACTTTTGTCATATTGCCATTGCATGATCATGTAGTTGACATCGTATTTGTGGCAAAGCCACCATGCATTATTTTCCATACATGTCACTCTTGATTCATTGCACCATCCCGGTACACCGCCGGAGGCATTCATATAGAGTCATATTTTGTTCTAAGTTTCGAGTTGTAATTGTTGAGTTGTAAGAAAAATAAAAGTGTGATGATCATCATTATTAGAGCATTGTCCCAAGTGAGGAAAGGATGATGGAGACTATGATTCCCCCATAAGTCGGGATGAGACTCCGGACGAAAAAAAATAAAAAAATAAAAAAAAGAGAAAGGCCAAAAAAAAGAAAGGCCCAAAAAATGAGAGAAAAAGAGAGAAGGTACAATGCTACTATCCTTTTACCACACTTGCGCTTCAAAGTAGCACCTTGTTCTTCATGTAGTGAGTCTCATATATTGTGCTTCAAAGTAGCACTAAGATCTTCATGATAGAGAGTCTCTCATTTTGTCACTTTCATATACTAGTGGGAATTTCTCATTATAGAACTTGGCTTGTATATTCCTATGATGGGCTTCCTCAAATGCCCTAGGTCTACATGAGCAAGCAAGTTGGATGCACACCCACTAGTTTTCTTTTGTAGAGCTTTCATATACTTATAGCTCTAGTGCATCCGTTGCATGGCAATCCCTACTCCTCGCATTGACATCAATTGATGGGCATCTCCATAGCCCGTTGATTAGCCGCGTCGATGTGAGACTTTCTCCTTTTTTGTCTTCTCCACATAACCTCCATCATTATATTCTATTCCACCTATAGTGCTATATCCATGGCTTGCGCTCATGTATTGCATGAGGGTTGAAAAAGCTGAAGCGCGTCAAGAAGTATGAAATAATTGCTTGGCTTGTCATCGGGGGTATAGAAGTTGGGAACATCTTTGTGTGACGAAAATGAAGCATAGCCTAACCATATGATTTTGTAGGGATGAACTTTCTTTGGCCATGTTATTTTGAGAAGACATGATTACTTTGATTAGTATGCTTGAAGTATTATTATTTTTATGTCAATATGAACTTTTGTCTTGAATCTTTCGGATCTGAATATTGATATCACAAGTAAGAAGAATTACATTGAAATTAATGCCAAAGTATCACTCCGCATCAAAAATTCTTTTTTATCATTTACCTACTCGAGGACGAGCAGGAATTAAGGTTGGGGATGCTTGATACGTCTCCAACGTATCTATAATTTTTGATTGCTCCATGCTACTTTATCTACTGTTTTAGGCAATATTGGGCTTTATTATCCACTTTTATATTACTTTTGGGACTAACCTATTAACCGGAGGCCCAGCCCAGATTTGTTGTTTTATACCTATTTCAGTGTTTTGAGAAAAAGGAATATCAGACGGAGTCAAAACGGAACGAAATCAACTGGAGAAGTTAATTTTGGAAGGAAACCAACCAGATGGGCTTGGAGTGCACGTCAGGGGATCCTCGGGCTGCTCACGAGGGTGGGGGTGCGCCCCTCCCCCCTGCCTCGTGGGGCCCCCGTAGCTCCAACGACGTTCTCCTTTCACCCATATATACCGTCGTACCCTAAAACTTTCAGAACAGAAGATTAGATTGAGAGTTCCGCCGCCGCAAGCCTCCAGAACCACCAAAAACCAATCGGGACCCCTTTCCGGCACCCTGCCGGAGGGGGGATCCATCTCCGGTGGCCATCTTCATCATCCCGGCGCTCTCCATGACGAGGAGGGAGTAGTTCACCCTCGGGGCTGAGGGTATGTACCAGTAGCTATGTGTTTGATCTCTCTCTCTCTCGTGTTCTCTCTCGTGTTCCTCTATGGCACGATCTTGATGTATCCCGAGCTTTGCTATTGTAGTTGGATCTTATGATGTTTCTCCCCCTCTACTCTCTTGTGATGAATTGAGTTTCCCCTTTGAAGTTATCTTATCGGATTGAGTCTTTTATGAGAACACTTGATGTATGTCTTGGTGATCAACTTGCGGGTTTCGTGACATTGGGAACCTATGCATAGGGGTTGGCACACGTTCTTGACTCTCTGGTAAAAACTTTGGGGCACTCTTTGAAGTACTTTTATGTTGGTTGGATGAATCTGAGATTGTGTGATGCATATCGTATAATCATGCCCACGGATACTTGAGGTGACAATGGAGTATCTAGGTGACATTAGGGTTTTGGTTGATTTGTATCTTAAGGTGTTATTCTAGTACGAACTCTTTTATAGATTGATCCGAAAGAATAGCTTTGTGGTGGTTTCATAGCCGACCATAATCTCTACGTTTGTTCTCCGCTATTAGTGTCTTTGGAGTGACTCTTTGTTGCATGTTGAGGGCTTATCATATGTTCTATCTATGTTATTATTGTTGAGAGAACTTACACTAGTGAAAGTATGAACCCTAGGCCTTGTTTCCTACCATTGCAATACCGTTTACGCTCACTTTTACCGCTCGCTACCTTGCTATTTTTATTATTTCAGATTACAAAAACCTTTATCTACTATCTATTTTGCACTTGTATCACCATCTCTTCGCCGAACTAGTGCACCTATACAATTTACCATTGTATTGGGTGTGTTGGGGACACAAGAGACTCTTTATTATTTGGTTGCAGGGTTGCTTGAGAGAGACCATCTTCATCCTACGCCTCCCACGGATTGATAAACCTTAGGTCATCCACTTGAGGGAAATTTGCTACTGTCCTACAAACCTGTGCACTTGCAGGCCCAACAACGTCTACAAGAAGAAGGTTGTGTAGTAGACATCAGGCATCCTTTCTGATGGCGACGGCACAGAGGAACTCTCAATGAAAGCACCAATGTCAGTGTCAAAACCGGCGGATCTCGGGTAGAGGGTCCCGAACTGTGCGTCTAGGCGGATGGTAACAGGAGACAAGAGACACGATGTTTTTACCCAGGTTCGGTCCCTCTCGATGGAGGTAAAACCCTACTCCTGCTTGATTAATATTGATGATATGGGTACTACAATAGTAGATCTACCACGAGATCAAAGAGGCTAAACCCTAGAAGCTAGCCTATGGTATGATTGTTGTTCGTCCTACGGACTAAAACCCTCCGGTTTATATAGGCACCGAAGAGGGTTAGGGTTACACAAAGTCGGTTACAATGGTAGGAGATCTATGTATCCGTATCGCCAAGCTTGCCTTCCACGCCAAGGAAAGTCCCATCCGGACATGGGACGAAGTCTTCAATCTTGTATCTTCATAGTCCAGGAGTCCGGCCAAAGGCTATAGTCTGGCCATCCGGACACCCCCTAATACAGGACTCCCTCACCCGCCGGCCTGAGATCCGCCTCTACAGGTATAAACTCTCCTCCAACGTCCTCTCCCCCTCCATCCATTCTTTCTCTTTTTTGTTCAACTTGTTAGCCAAAGGATTCAGATTCTTGCCAAATTCTTATGCAACTTCTTAGGGCTAAAGTTTTGCCAAATTCTTGTAGTGGTTGATGTGATGGGGAAGGTGATGTAAAGCTAGAAATGCTGATAAACAAACAGATGAGTATCATGTAGTCCACATGTAGGGGCTATGCTTGAGTTGGAAAATATGATTCTCTCGCAATTATACTATAAGAATCTTTGCACATCGGTCTGAATATTCACCAGGGTGCTTACTTCTTAAGTGTATGCCAGAATTATTGGCCAGCTTTTTGTTTATACGTAACAAATATTCAGTGGCTTAAAAAAGTGCTAGCTTGTCCTGATGCTAGCATTGAGGAGGTCTTGCTCCATCTGATCAATGGATGTGGTCCTTAATTTTATCATAATTCATAACCCAATGCAGATGCTTGTTCTACTATTCTACATATAGTTGCACTTCTTTTGCAGATGCTTGTTACAATTTTGAAAACCTGTTACTCTTTACTGCAGTAGGACGTGATGGCCAGATCGCCGCCAGCCCCTAGCCCGACTCCAAGATCGCGGGCAGCGTCAATCCCGATGCCCAGGTCGCCGCCACCCCCAACCTCGACGCCCAGGTCGTGGGCAGAAGGTACATTCGATTGCTGGTACATTTTGTTGTCTGAAGGTCCAAAGTTTTTAAATCTAATTAAAACCAAATCCTTGTGATTTATCCAACTGAAGATCCAAAGCTTGTAGTTAAAATGATAGTTGGGTGGTACAGGGACTGACATCATGTGTACAATTTGGATAGACACTGCTTCTATCATGTGCTTTGTGGTTGTTATCATTCTGTCATCTTCATAAAAATCACCATGCAGTCCTGAACACGATTTGCATTTCAAGTGACGTGGTAGTTATTATGTGATTGCTTACTTAGTACTGAACTGATCAGAATTTTGGAACAGTGTGCTTTACATGCTAATTTTTCTGTTTTGAGTAATGCCGGTTTTCTGTGTTCACCCTTTTTCGGTAATGTATTAATATCACAAAGATATTAATTACACATGTCATCTCTATCAACAAAATGTCTCAAAGACATACAAATATACACAGCCAAAAAACAGAAGAAAAAACACTTCATCCCGGTGATTGACGAATCTAGGGAAATGAAGGATATGCTCAAAACATCAAGTTTCTAAGTGTAATTAGCAAATGCATTGCAATTTACATGTTAAACACCTCAGTATAATTGTCAAGTAATATGTTTAGCTGAAGGGTGAGGTGAGGTCTTAGTCGACTGCCTAAGTCTCAGTCAAGTGATATACTTCCACCGTCCTGGTTTATTTGACCTCTTTGTATTCTGTGTTAAAATTTGACTTTAAATTTAACTATCAAAATGTTATGCATGTCATAAAACATAATATAATTGGAAACAATGTTCAAATACAAATCCAACGATATAATATTTGGTACATGCATTAATATTTTATTAGTTAAATCTCTAGTCAAAATTTGACACAAAATACAAATAGGACTTATAAACCAGGACGGAGGTAGTGCTATAAGAAGAAAACAAAACTGAAAAGAAAATTTGTATACGAATCTTCTTGGAGGATCAAAGGAATATAGCATCTACTGAGACATGACGAAGACTCAGTTGACTGAGACTTAGCAAAATTGTTAGCTGAAATAAGATTTGTGGAGTGTAGGCTTAAGCATATTGAAGCCCCCTAGTAGAATCGCCACTGTCGGTGATCAATCACTAGCATCAGCAGTATTCTAATCACCACCGAAGACAACATCCAGATTACAAAAGAGGTTCCAAAACAACGCCTTCAAGAAGAATACAATGCACAACACCCAGATTGCCCGATCGAAGATCTTAGATTTTCACCCTGAAGAAAGCCCGAATTCACAAAAAAAAACAATGCTTTCAACAAGATCAATACCAAGTACAACCAATAAAAGACAGACCTTGAATTTTCATGATGGGAATCGAGACTCGGCATTTGAGGAGCACCACCAAAAAATATAGTCCTCGAGTGTTGTCGCCCCCACTTGCCGAGGCTGATGATGCAAGTCACCAGACATCTAGCACACAGTTTTCATCGCATCCAATACATCCTTCCACTAAAGCTTCAAGACCTTCAATCGCAACCGCCATGACTTTCTCCACCTCTATCGGTGTCTTAGAAATCTTAACTTAGACATGTCCTATGACACTGGTAAAAAGTGAAGCTTCCCGCCCTCTTGGGGCTGTGCTGACTGATAATATGAGCGCGCACGACCAAAACTTTTTCAATCTAGATATTCAACGACAACATATGCCAATCTGTATGAATCTTCGACGGAAAGATCAGAACTCGTCAGCAGCCAGATACAAGAGGTCAACCTCCGATAGAAAGAGGACTTGCAGAAGAAGAGCGATAGGGCCAAACCACCACTATCGCGCCACTAACTCCACCAGCCAACGGCCATGGCGGAGCCGGCCGCCCGCGACCCACGCCGCCCTCAGCGCACTTCGCTCGAGCAGCCAGATCGGCGCGTCCACTGTCCGACTACTCCGACCGCCCAGCAGTACACCACCTCGACGTGTGACACGCCGCCATCATGCTGCCATTGCTGACGAGCTCCGGCGCGCCATGGGCGCTGCATCCAGGCCCGTCCGCCTCGGCCCGCGCCAGAGGTCCCGCGCGAGGAGACGAGACCATCCCACTGTCGCCGGCGCCGACTGGGCTTCGCCTGGCCGCGCATTCTGGCGGCAACGAGGGAGGGGAGAGAAGAGGAGGTGGATCCCGGCGGCAGCGACTGGTTTACCTCCGGTGACGCGCGCGGGGCACATCGCCGGAGCGATCTGTTTTTCGCGGGCTCTCGCGAGAAGACTAGTCTTCCCGTGCTGACTCTCTTCTGTGAATGATTTCTTGCCAACTCTTCCCTGGTTATCTGACAAAGACAAGCAGAACACCATGACATACTATTTCCCCTTTTTCCAGTTTGCTCCATTAACGAGCTGAAAAGCTGGAGAGGAAAAGGTGGAGACTGCACCAAGCCGGCTGCATGTTGGGCAGACTGAGCCCAACTCCAACGCTTGATTTCAAACGAACGTCCGGTTCATCCGCTTTTCGCCCGTTTGAGGTAGGAAAACGGATACGACCGTCCGTTTGCGGTCCTGCAACCCAGCGATGCGCCTATCCGGCACGGCAACCCCAAAACGTCCACGTGTTTTGGACTTGCATTTGTGCCCAAAAGAAAACCCAGATATACTTGCAAATAATATGAAACCATAAATATAGACATTAAGAGGCCACATGGCCGCAGTACCCACGTTCACCGTAGTTCATAACTAAACTAAAATTAATAAAAGACTTTAAAAAACTAGATAAAAATGGCCGCCGCCGTCACCGGTGAGGCCACCGTCGTCTCCAAGAAACTCCCTTCAACGCGTCGTCATCGCTGGTGAGGTCAACGTACGCAGGTGGCTGCCAAAGGTGGGCAGGCGGCCCCTGGTAGACCAGATGCGACGGCGGCACCTGCGGCTCCTGCTCTGGTGACCGGGGCATGGCTGCCCATGGGCCGCCACCCACCGCGATGGCCATCTCCGGCGCTGTGCACTCCCAGCTCCACCGCTGGCCCACCAGGCGAGGTTACCACGCGGCAACGGGCGGCTCCTCCTGGACCTCCCCTGCACCTCCTCCTTGATGGCGAGGTCCAGCTCCAGGATGCCCACGTCGCCGGCCGCAAAGAGGGCCAGCGCGGTTTCCAGTCCCTCTCGCTCGTCGTGCATGTTCATGGAGTCCTCTATGACACGCCTCACGAGCCTGGCCTCCTCCTCGGTCATGGGCGGCTGCGGTGGCGGGGATGGTGACGGAGAAGGAGAAGGCGTGGGCGTGATGCCGCGCACACGCCTACGACCCTGCGTTTTGGGAGGGCTACCAGTACGAGGAGAACGCAGTCGCCGCGGGCTCAGAGGACGACCAGCAAAAAAGGATTGCCACCGCAGGTCGTGCTCGCCGCGGAGCCACGTATCCCACAACGGCGAACCTACGGCGTACCTGGGGTCGTCCAGCAGATCCGGTGGCAGGTGGGAGAGGCGTCGGTTGATCTCCAGGCGGCGGGTGCGGCCGATGACGGGCACCAGAGGGATGGGCACCCGGTCGGCGGAGTGATGCCAGTTCTTTGGCAAGTGGACATCTCCCCATGGCAATGGCGTCGCCGTCTCCCAGTAGCGCTGGTAGACGTCGACGTGGATGTATGGCTGATCCCGATGCCCGGCCACCGGCGGCGCGATCAGGAAAGCGGGCCGAGCAGGTGGTGCAGGCTGCGGCGGCCAGAGGAGGAGCCGGCCTCGTGGTCGTGCTTCCCCTCGATCCAATGTCAGCCCATGGTGCCGGCGGGGAGTTTGGTGAGTAGGGGTGCGGCGGCGCTGCCTAGGGTTCGCTCTTGTCGATGCTCGAGAAGGCAGGCGGTCCGGGAAGTGAAAGCTGGGGACGAGCCAATCCACGGCTTCTAATTTAAGGACGACAACCGCAGGATGTGTGGCTGACAATCGGGGCCTGCCGCGCGTGCGCATTTAGTTTGAGCAGTGAAGGTAGTTGGGCGGCCGCCACGCGTCTCCGAGGCGGACAACCCGCAAGCACGTGCCCGTCCGTTCAGCGTCTGTGTGGACGCAAACCGAGTGCATGTTTGCACTGGAAATGAGGCGGGCCAGACGCCAAACAGACAAAATTTACGGATGCGGCCGCGTCATTGGACGGCTGCTTTGTCCGTTTTGGTTCAAACAGACAACCGCGGACCGTTTGGTGGTGCCCGTTGGAGTTGGCCTGATGGTGCAGGAACGCATATGCCTTTGTCCGAGGAACACAAGGAGGATTAAACTTCAGGAAGAAATTTGGTAACTGACATTACCAGAGAAGTAAGTTCACAAAAGGAGACACGAAAACTAAAAAAAAAAATCGCTCGCGTTGGAACCGGGAGAGACCAGCAGTGTACCTTTTCCAGATCAGATTTCCTGAGGTCCCTTGCTTCAGAAGCAGACGCATCATTATCAACCAACAAAGCTTCCAGAATATTTTTCAGGTTCTGCATACTGACTCGCATAGTAAGATAGCTGTAGCACAATATTGGATCCCACCTCTAATCATGGACCCCAACTCGCACAATATGCAGAAGTTTCTAGGACTTAAAGAGATAAATTATTTCCAGGACTGAATTAAAGAAACTAACAGAGCGAATATCTACAAGATACAAGCAGTATCTTAACTCACATTTTCCCTGCACATATGCAATAACATATGCGCTTATGCAATAATGCAAGTGAAGGAACCTGTGCTAGATGTGGGTCAGCTCAAATTAACAGAAACCATACATGTATAACAAATTAAACATGACACTTCGATCTTCAGCTTACGTGGCTAAAATTTACCCCCCAAACCCAATAAACATAAGCTCAGAAGGATGCACAACAGCACTTGCGAAGAAAATATGCTGATTTATACTACTATTAAGCAGAGGCAGACAACTGACACGGTCATTACCACAGGGGGGTATACAGTTCGACAATTCGACAACAGTCAGGCCAAAACCAATTAATCGAAGAGAGCTAAAGAACATGTGCACGGCTAGAATTCATACATGTGCATGGCTAGTTCCAATATAGTGCACCTAGAATACATACATGCGCATGACTTGTTCCAGTACAATACACTGGAATATCAATTGATACATTCATGATAAATCTCGAGAGTATATCAAATTACATGTCTAGATCAAACCAAGAACCAATGCTGGTTCTAGTACAATACGGAAAACAGCATACCAATCTCAGTCGATGGAATGCGCCTTGAATACATATACTGACTAGTTCTAGTACAATACCTAAACATTGATTGAGACATTCATGATAAATCTCAAAAGCATTACATGAGAGCAAACCAATAACCAGTTGATGATCATCTCATCTCAGCTTCTATCCATTAATTTTACCTCTCAAGGAAGCCCAGGTAACAGCCACCTGCAGATAAACCCGGTCATACAGGCTATCACAGAGCAAGTACCAAGCAGCACTCCATCTTCTCTTGAACAAGAAGGTGCAGAAGACCACCCATAGACCCATCACATATCCAGAACCTATGACAAACAAAAGCAAAACCATGTCACTGCTTCCATCTTCCTGGTGCTCTCGGTCTCGAGTAGATGGAACTGGCTCAGGCTCTGAACAATTCCACGATAGTGGAGGGCCACAAAGGCCCGGGTTGCCGATATAAATAGATTCTGGGTCTTCGAGTGTTTGCAGTTGATTTCCTGTTGGTATCTTTCCTCTCAGATTGTTGTAGGATAGGTTCAAGCGACTCAGTGACGTGAGAGCTGATAAGTTCGAAGGGATTTCACCAGACAAATCATTGTGTGATAGGTCAAGTGACTCCACTTGAATTAAGGCGCCAATATTCCCAGGGATTTTTCTGATGAAGTTGTTCCATGATAAGTTCAGGTTCTTCAATGCTACAAGAGCGCCAATTTCTGCAGGGATCTCTCCGGTAATACTATTACAAGATAAATCAAGATTCACCATATATATGATTTCTCCTGTATATAGTCTCTCTTGACCTTTCGTGAGTACTGTGAAATTCTCACTGTAGACAACTAGTACATTGTCATCAACCCCAGATATATAATTGAAGGCATACCGAAGATTATCAGAGTTGCCTCTTGTTTGTGCCATGCCTGTGCAATTACTAATAGATCTCGGTATGCTCCCTGATATATTGTTGTACGCAAGGTCCAAATATTGCAGATTAACAAGCTTTGTAAGCTCAACTGGAATGTGACCATAAAACATATTGGATCTCAACCGTAAGAATGACAAAGACAATAGCTTCTCCCCAATCCATGCTGGTAAAGTCCCAGAGAACTGATTGTTGCTGAGATCAAGAAAGATGAGTCGTGTACATTTCTGCAGCAGCAAAGGAAATGCACCTGAGAGGTTGTTGTTTCTTAAGCTTAGATTAGTGATACTCAGACCTGTCATGTTTGTGTTGGACTCATTGACTAGGCAATTAGTAATTGACCCATTGAGATTATTTCCTGATAGATCTAACAACTGCAATGATCGCAACTTGCAAAAAGAAGATGGAATGGCGCCGGAGATCATATTGTTATATAGAAGAAGTGTTTCAAGTCTTGGTGCTCCAAAGTCTAATGGTAGTGGGCCAACTAAATTGTTTTGACTGAGATCTAGGCCGGTTATATTGATGGGAAGCTTAGGTACTGGACCACCAAGCTGGTTAGAACTGAAATCCATTTCTTTTCCGGATATAAATTCCATTGTTGATGGTAGGACTCCTGTGATCTGATTATTTTGGATATTCAGAAACTTTACTGAGGAAGCTGATATCCAAAACCAATCCGGTATCATGTCACTTATGCTTGTGTTTGATATATCAAGACTAATTGCATGTGTTTGCCATCTAAGCCACGTTGGAAACTTGGGCCCTAGCTGACAGGAACGAAGGTGAATATATTCCAGACTAAAAGGAGGAACCCATTTTGGACTCACTCTGATGGCTATGGAATTGTCTGACAATACAAGTTCCTTTAAATTCTCAAGACGTGATAAATGGCCTTCATGGATGACGCCATCCAGGTTGTTGGAGATAAGGACCAAACTTTTTAGTTTTGTGAGCTCTCCTATCCACAGTGGCACTTGACCAGTGAGGCTGTTATTAGCGAGATTCAGCTGGCTCAGGTTGCACCGGTGTAGATGGCAGGCTTCCAGCTAGATTACTCTCCATTAGAAACAAGTCTTGTAGTTTATTCCATGAACAATTGGGTAATCGATGGAATAATTCTGTTATACTCCCGTTCATATTGTTCCCGGCAGAAGCCAATTTCTCCAAATTACATAGGTTCTTCATACTGGAAGGTATCATGCCCACAAGGTTATTGTCTATGAAATCAAGCTCCACAATTGCTGTCATATTACCTATCTCGTCTGGGAACGAGCCATAGAAACCATTTCCCGAGAGATCTAGATACTTGAGGCTAGTTAAATCCCAAACCAGTTGGGCCTGCTATGCTTATGGAAGTGGTTTTCCGAAAGGTCAAGTATTTCAAGAGATGTCAGATTTGAGAGCTGAAGAGAATCAGGGCAGGTTCTAAGTTGGCAAGCGAAAAGACGAAGAAATTTCAGAGTAGGAAGCATGTTCACCACCGGAAGCCAGTGAATAATTGTACTGAGGTTCACCAAGGTCATATCCAGGTACTCCAGGATAGTTAACCGTGACAACCAGGTGATATCTGTGGAGTATGTGCCATTATAGAAAGAATAATAACCAACATTCCAGCGTGAGGACGCAAGAAATAAGTATTGTAAGTTGGAGAGGTTACCAAGCTGTGGTGGTATCTTCCCAATGAACATTGAGTCTGATAGGTCGAGATATCTCAACTTATCGAGAGAACCGATGAAGTCTGGTATCTGTATCTTGTCGAATCTGTTGCAGCTGAGATCGAGATACTGTATATGTTTTAAACCAAGCAACGAGGAGCTTATGTTGCCCGCTAGCACCGGCGTACTCCAATCTTCAGTTTTGCAATAAGTGCCTTGGAGATCCAGCTCGACAACATGGCCGGTTGTGTTGCTGCAATAGACGCCCTTCCACCAGCAGCAGTCGTCACCCTTCCATGATGAAAGGAGGTTGGCAGGGTCTGATAGACCTGCCCTGAAGGCAAGAAGGGCGGACCTCTCACTAGCAACACAGCTGGGGATCGCGTCATTCAGATGCACCGCAGGTGTGTCCTCTGTGGTGCTCTTGGCTTGAGTGAACAAGAGCAAGGCTATGGCTATTTGGATGCAGGAGAACTGAAGTGTGTCCATTGGATACTTTACCATGGACATATATGGTCTTGTTCTTCTTGGTCCATTAGTATGCAAAATGATATAGTATATGTAATCCAACAGTTGGTGTCCTGGCTGTTGAATTTTCTGCAATGTTTAACTGCTTACAGTGACACTGTGGGCCACATTTCTTCTGGTTGATTGTCACTCATATGCAGGTACGTGAGACCAGCGTTACGTGTGAACTTCAACACCATAGATTTGCATGGGGGTCGCTGGTGGCCATTATATTATGTCCATTTCACGATGTTTTCTCTGTTATACATTCTGAGATTTGAGATAGCAGACCAGCAAGGACTTTCGGGCTAGGAATTTAATGAATGAAAGGCCCTGGAGAGTGGAGCTGAGCGCAGGTTTTCACAACTACTACTTGGCTTGAGGAGGGTCCAGGTACTACTATCCAAGGAGGCAAGGACCATGAATTTGTTGGAATGAAAATAGAACATATGTTTATAATGTTTTTCTATAGTTACTAAAGTAGTAATCATAAATGTAAGTTTAAGAATTCTTAGATCATAAGTGGTGAAATCTGTTGCTAAGAGATCCTACCATCTATTTTAAGTCTAAGAATTCTTAGATAATAAGTAGTGAATTCTGTTGCTAATACTAGAACATATGTTTATAATGTTTTTTATAGTTACTAAAAGTAGTGAACCCAATCTGGAAGAACTCCCCGCGGCGCGCAGCCACTCAGCACCTCTTTCCTGCTCCCCGCAGGTCGCCGGGCATGTGGGAGTGAACAGAGCAGGCAGAACAGGAGAGTTTTTGGCTTGGGAGAACAGAGAGAGGGAGGAGAAGAGAAGCTGCGTCAGTGGGGATGAAGATCTGTAATCCGTGCCCGTGCTATGCGAGCATAGCAGTGCGGTGTCGGTCTCTCTTCTCTGAACGATTCCTTGTCAACTCTTCCATGGCTATCTGACAAGGACCAACAGAACGCCATGGCATACTATTTTCCCCTTTCCCAGTTAACGCCATTAACGAGCTGAAATGCTGGAGAGGAAAAGGTGGGGACTGCATGAACGCATATGCCTTTGTCCGTGGAACAGTAGAAGGATTAAACTTCAGGAAGAAATTTAGTACGTAACTGCTAACTGGCATTACTAGAGAAGATGTAAGTTCAGAGAAGCACACACGAAAACTTAAAAAAATTCGCTCGGGTTGGAAACGGGAGAGACCAGCAGTGTACGTACTTGATAACTTCTCTTTTCTAGATCAGATTTGGTGAGCCCCCTTTGCTTCAGAAGCAGATGCATCATTATCTACCAACAAAGCTTCCAGAGCATTTTTCAGGTTCTGCATACTGACACGCACAGTAAGATAGCCGTAGCAGTCAATATTGGATCCCACCTCTAATCATGGACCCTAACTCGCACAATATGCATTAGTTTCTAGGACTGAATGAAATAAATTATTTCTAGGACTGAATTAAAGAAATTAACAGAGCGAATATCTACAAGATACAAGCATTATCTTAATTCTTATTAACTCACATTTTCCCTGCACATATGCAATATATAACATGTGTGCTTATGCAATAATGCAAGTGAAGGAACCTGTGCTAGATGTGGGTCAGCTTAAATTAACTGAAACCATACATGTATAACAAACTAAACATGACACTTAAATCTTCAGCTTATGTGGCCAAAATGTACTCCCAAAACCCAACAAACACACACAGAGAAGGATGCACAACAGCACTTGGGAAGTAAATATGCTGATTTATACTACTATAAAGCAGAGGCAGACAACTAAAACGGTCATTACCACAAGGGGGATACAGTTCGACAATTCGATAATGGTCAGGCCAAAACCAAATAATCGAAGAGAGCTGAAGAACATGTACATGACTAGAATTCATACATGTGCATGGCTAGTTCCAATACAGTGGACCTAGAATACATACATGTGCATGACTTGTTCCAGTACAATACACTGGAATATTGATTGATACATTCATGATAAATCTCCAGAGTATATCAAATTACATGTCTAGATCAAACCAAGAACCAATGCTGGTTCCAGTACAATATGAAAAACAGCATACCAATCTCAGTCGATGGAATGCGCCTTGAATACATATACTGACTAGTTCTAGTACAATACCTAAACATTGATTGATACATTCATGATAAATCTCAAAAGCATTACATGATAGAAAACCAAGAACCAGTGATAGTCATCTCATCTCAAGCTTCTACCCACTAATTTTAGCTCTCACGGAAGTCCAGGTAACAGCCAGTTGCACATAAACCCAATCATACAGGCTGTCACAGAGCGAGTACCATGAAACTCTCCATCTCCTCTTGAACAACAAGGTACAGAAGACCACCCAGAGACCCATCACATATCCAGAGCCCATGGCGAGGAAAAACGAAACCAAGTCATCGCTTGCATCTCCGTGGTTTTCTCCTGGAATTGACGAACAATTTACAGAGAGAGGTGGACCGCAGAGGCCGGGGTTGCCAATATAAATATAGGCCGGGTCTTCGAGTGTTTGCAATTGATTTCCAGTCGGTATTTCCCCCCTCAGATTGTTGTAGGACAGGTTCAGGCGACTCAATGATGTGAGAGTCAATAAGCTTGAAGGGATTTCACCGGACAAATCATTGTGCGATAGGTCAAGTGACTCCACCTGCATTAAGGCGCCAATATTCTCAGGGAGTTTTCCATTGAAGTTGTTCCATGATAAGTTCAGGCTCTTCAATGCTACAAGAGCGCTGATTTCTTCAGGGATCTCTCCCATAAGACTATTACAGGATAAATCAAGATTCACCATATATATGATTTCTCCTGTATATAATCTCTCGACCTTTCGTGAGTACTGTTAAATTCTCAGTATAGTCAACTAGTTCATTGCCAGCAGAATATACTCCAGAAGTGAATGCATCCCGAAGATCATCATTGTCTCTTGTTTGTGTCATGCCTGTACAATTAATAATAGATCTCGGTATGCTCCCTGAAATATTGTTGTAGCCAAGGTCCAAGTATTGAAGATTAACAAGCTCCGTAAGCTCGTCTGGAATGTGACCACAAAACATATTGGATCTCAGTCGTAAGAATGACAAAGATGATAGCTTCTCCCCAATCCATGCTGGTAAAGCCCCAGAGAATTGATTATGTCCGAGATCAAGAAAGATGAGTTGTGGACATTTCTGGAGAAGTGAAGGAAATTCACCAGAGAGGTTGTTGTTTCTCAAGCTTAGGTTAACGATGCTCAGAGTCAGATCTGTCATGTTTGTGCTGTACTTGTTGACTAGGCAATCGGTAATTGATCCATTGAGGTTATTACTTGATAGATCTAACAACCACAATGATCGCAATCTGCACAAAGAAGATGGAATGGCCCCAGAGATCATGTTGTTATATAGAACAAGTGTTTCAAGCCCTGGAGCTCCAAAGTCTAATGGTAGTGGCCCAACTAGATTGTTCCGACTGAGATCCAGTTTGGTTAGAGTGATGGGAAGCTTAGGTATTGGACCACCAAGCTGGTTAGAACTGAAATCCATTTCTTTTGCTCTCATAAATTCCATTGTTGATGGTAGGAATCCTGTAATCTGATTATTTCGGATATTCAGAGACATTACTGAGGAAGCTGCTGTCCAAAACCAATCTGGTATTATATCGTTTATGCTTGTGTTTGATATATCAAGACTCATTACGTGTGTTTGCCATCTAAGCCACATTGGGAATTTTGGCCCTAGCTGACAGGACCGAAGTTCAATTATTCCTAGACTGAAAGGAGGAACCCAAGTTGGGCTCACTGTGATGGCTATAGAGTTGTCTGATAATCTCAATTCCTGTAACATATCTAGACGTGATAAATGACCTTCATGTATGACCCCGTCCAGGTTGTTAGAACTAAGGTCCAACGTCGTTAGCTGTTTGAGCTCTCCTATCCACACCGGGACATGACCTGTGAGTTTGTTATCACTGAGATACAGCTGGTTCAGGTTGCTCAAGGATTCTACTGGTGCAGTTGGTAGGCTTCCAGTCAGATTGTTGTCCGATAGAAACAAGACCTGTAGTTTATTCTGTGAACAGTTTGGTAATCGATGGAATAACTCTGCTATACTCCCGCTGATATTGTTCCTGAAAGATGCCAAACTCTCCAACTTACATAGGTTCTTCATGTTGGATGGTATCATGCCCACAAGGTTATTATCTGATAAGTCAAGCTCCACAATGGAGGTCATATTACCTATCCCATCTGGAAACGGGCCATAGAAATCATTGCCTGAGATATATAGATACTTGAGGCTAGTTAAATCCCAGAACCAGTTGGGCCTGCTATGCTTATGGAGGTGGTTTTCCGAAAGGTCGAGTGTTTCAAGAGATGTCAAATTTGAGAGCAGAAGAGAATCAGGGCTATTTTTAAGCAGGCAATTAGTAACACGAAGAACTTTCAGCGTTGGAAGCATGTTCACAGACGGAAGCCAGTGAACAAGTGTGCTGAGGTTCAGCCCAGACATATCTAGGTGCTCAAGGGAAGTCAACCGTGACAACCAGGTGATATCAGTGGAGTATGTGTTGTCTGAGATGTATCCAAGATTTAAGTATCGTAAGTTGGAGAGATTCCCTAGCTGCGGTGGTATCCTTCCAATGAACAGTGACCCTGATAGATCGAGATATCTCAAATTGTTAATGGAACCAATGAACTCCGGTATATGTACCTTGTCGAATCTGTTGTGGCTGAGGTCGAGATACCGAAGATGATGTAAACCAAGCAACGAGGAGCTTATGTTGCCTGCTAGTGCCTGCCCGTTTCCTTGGAGATCGAGCCTGACAACATGGCCGGTCCTGTTGCTGCAGTAGACGCCCTTCCATCGGCAGCAGTCATCGCCCTTCCATGATGAAAGGAGGCTGGCAGGGTCTAATAGGCCTGCCCTGAATGCAAGAAGGGCAGACCTCTCACCGGCAACACAGCTGGGGATCGCATCGTTTGGATGCAGGGCAGATGTGGGGCCCTCTGTGGTGCTCTTGGCTTGAGTGAACAAGAGCAAGGCTATGGCTATTTGGATGCAGGAGAAGTGAAGTGTGTCCATTGGAGATTTTGCCATGAACATGTGGTCTTCTTTTCTCCCGGGTCAGTTATATGTTCTTCTTGCGATAGGAGACCAATGAGGACTTTGGGGCTAGGAATTTCATGGAAGGCGCTGGAGAGTGGAGCTGAGCGCGGTTTTTTCCACAATTGAGGGTCCAATCATGACTTTGGTCCTTGGAATCTAACCGAAGTCGCTGCTGGAGTGGAGGGTGGAGCGTCAATTGACAATGGTGTGAAGCTAAGTGCAGTTTTTCCCCGGCTAGTTGGCTTGGGGGTCCAGGTACAATTGTTGGGAATGAAAATAGAGAAAATATATATGTAATCCGAAATGTAAATATTCTAAGAATTCCTACAGAATAAGTGGTGAATTCCGTTGCTTGCTAAGAGATCCCGCAATCCTATCTAGGGCCCAAATTAAAGAATGATGTGAAAGAAAGAAATCCGGTCCAAGAAAAAATCTCAATATTTGAGACGGCGAACCCAATCCCGTCCATCTCCCTCGGACGACCGGAAGAATACTGAAGCTGAATGGGGGAGGGGAATGTGGAAAGAGGCGACCTTGCGATCTGGAGGCTGGCGGCGCCGGTTAGGTTAGGAGGACGGAGACGCCGTCGAGCGGATCCGCTGGAAAAACTCCCCGAGGCGCGCCTCCTTCATGCTCCCCCGCGGCTGCCTCCGGACGACGGACCAGGCTTGGCCGCCGCCTCGGCTACTCTGCTGGCGCAGGTCGCCGGGCATGTCGGAGTGAGCAGAGTAGGCAGCCCACACCGTGGGGATGAAGATTTAATCCGTGCCCGTGCTGTCTTTTTTTTTTACATAGAGAATGTATTAGGCTGGTCATAATGGGAAATAACTTGTAGATTCATGTTTGCATGTTATCACACTTATCTTACTACCTTCGTAATGCAAAGTAATATAATAATAGGAACTTTGCTACACAGACGACAACGCTGGACGATTTCCAGACGATGTTACACATCAAGCCGTTCACGAGTACAGCTAAACTAAACAACGCCGTTCAATCCAACATCGTCCACCGTTCGGCCAGGATACTGTCGTCCGCATAGTAACAGCCTAATAATAGTGTCATAGATGATTTCATTTATTAGCTTGTAGACTCATCTTGTTTCGGGAAGCGTTATGTTACAGTAACATATTATATTACTACCTCACATTAAATACTTGCCACATAAGCAAAAATTTCTTGGAATGCGCTATGTTACTACCTAAGTTACTCTCACTATGACTAGCCTTAAGACTAGCCACAGTGGGAGTAACTTCAGCAGTAACATTGAGTCCAACTCAGCAAATTTGCTTATGTGGCAATGAGTTAATGAGGAGAGAGATAGTTATAGTAACTTAGCTAGTTACTGTAACATCACATGTCCCAAAGCAATATGAGTCTATAACCTAATAAATGAATATTTGCATGTTATCACACTTATGTTACTACCCACTATGAAGATAGTAACATAGTCTAGGGATATGTGTATGTTACTCTCCATTGTGGCTAGTCTAATAGGCCTTTCACAGAGGAAGAAGTGAAAAGAGCCTTATTTTCCATGAAAAGTAACAGGGCCCCTGGTCCGGATAATATCCCCGCTGAATTCTACCAGCATTGCTAGGAGATAGTGAAGAGTGATATCATGAGATTGTTTACTACCTTTCATGCTGGAGCTTGATGTCTGTAGATTGAATTATGGCATTATTACTTTACTGCCCAAGATCAATGGGGCCAATAAAATCCAGCAGTTTAGGCCGATTTGCCTACTAAGATGTCCTTACAAACTGATAACTAAGGTGCTGGATAACAGGGTGGCCCCCTTTGCTGATAAGCTGTTTAGTAGACATCAAAATGCATTTATCAAGCATAGGAATATCATGGATGGAGTATTATCTTTGCATGAAATTCTGCATCATACTTACATCAAGAAGAAAGTGGGTATTGTCATTAAGCTTGATTTCGAGAAAGCATATGACAAAGTGAATTGGGACTTTCTTTTGGAATGTCTCGAGATGAGAGGGTTTGGTCCCACATGGTGCGGGTGGATTAAAAGTGTTCTGGTCGATGGCACAATTAGCGTGAAGTTGAACAACGTTATGGGCCCATATTTCAAGAACTTTAAAGGGGTTAGACAAGGGGATCCGGTGTCGCCCTTCCTTTTTAACATTGCTGTTGAATGCCTGTGTAAAATGGTGCTGCAGGCACAGAAGAATGATTTAGTTGTTGGGCTCGCCCCGGACCTTGTTGAAAAGGGAGTGGCCATATTGCAATACGCAAATGATATAGTTTTGTGCATTAACCATGATCTAGAGAAGGCTGTGAACATGAAGTTGTTGTTATACATTTTTAAGCTCATGTCTGGGCTCAAAATCAATTTCCAGAAAAGTGAGATCCTGTGTGTAGGGGGGATGATGATATCCTTAGAGCATATGCTGATATGTTCGATTGTCAAATAGGGCACTTTCCCATGAAGTATCTGGGGGTGCCAGTGACCTTTTCTTCTTTACGAGTAGCTGACTGGGACTTTTTAGAGTCCAGATTCATTAAGAGATGTGATTCTGGCCTGGGGGGCAATGCCTCATCGGGGGGCGCTTGACATTGCTCAATGCTAATATTTCTAGCATTGCTTTTTATTATATGTCCATGTACCTTCTATCTAAAACTATTCTGGCTAGGATTGATAAATGTAGAAGGAGATTCTTTTGGTATGTGACTCAGAATAAGAAACGGTACTACCTTGTTAAATGGACTAGGATTTGTAGATCCAAGAATAAAGGAGGGCTGGGTGTGAAAGACTTACATAAGCAGAACCTTAGCCTGCTTACTAAATGGTGGTGGAAATTAGAAACTAAATCCAGCCTATGGCAGGATATTGTAAAAGCCAAATACTTCAGTAGGGCTACTGTGGCTGACATTAAAATGAAGTGCAATGATTCACCATGCTGGAAAGCGATCATGAAGGTGAAGAATCTTTATATGGCAGGGAGGAGAGTAATTGTACAATCGGGAAACATTGCTAGGCTATGGATTGACCCCATTGGGGACAATATCCCTCTGGCTGAGCAGTTTCCCCGTCTTTTCTCCATCTGCAATTATCCTGAGTGCACTATTGATAAATGTGCAAATGCTGATCCCTCCTCATTCTTTAGAAGGAGGTTGAATGGTGAGCTCTTAGATCAATGGGCTGTGGTTGGTAATAGGGCCAGGGAAGCATGTGTTTCAGATGCCTCTGATGTGATCAAATGGGGCTTGGGTGGTAAGACCTCTTTTACCACCAAATCGGTGTACTCGTTCCTGGAAAAGAATGTCGCTGGGTGTGATTACAGATGGATCTGGAGTGCTAGAATCCCTCTCAAAATTCAAATATTCCTGTGGCAACTTTTTCAGGATGCTGTCCTGACTAGGGATGTGATGAAACATCGCGGTTGGAAAGGAAATTCAAAATGTTCTTTTTGTGAAGGAAGAGAGACCGCACAGCATTTGTTCTTTACTTGCCCTGTTGCCAGGATAACCTGGAGAATAGTGGCATGTATTTTTGGCACTGCTTTATGCCCTGATAATATTTGGCAGGCCTACTCTTGGTGTTTTACATTCCTACCTGGGGGGGGGGGGGAGTTCTATACAGCAGGGATCGCTGCTGTGTGCTGGGCGATCTGGTCGTGTCGCAACAGGGCCACCTTTGAGTTCAAACCTTTTACGAGCCCGTTTGAATGTATATTCTCTACCTGTGCTTTAATTTGCTATTGGGCAGGAATGATGAAGCAGGATGACGCTACTGCCATGAGGGACGGCGCGAAGATGCTGAAGGAGAATGCGTCGATGATGATGAGGATTTGTGCTGCGAACCGTGAAGAGGCGACCTGCTGGTTCTACTGGAGTTGTGTCCCTGTGGTTTAGTTTGATGCTTGAGCTGCTCTCCCCTGCGTGGGTCTGAACTTATTCTGCTCGACTGTTGTGAGCTTGTGTTTTGTGCTCTTTTGGGGCTGTTTGACCCTGGTCCTTAGCTACAGAGATTTGGTGTCGTCGGGTTTTCGCCCCACAGTGAGTAATCTCGATGGCGAGTGCTCACAGTGGGTTTCCCGGCGATGCGTTGAACTCGCTTCCCCTTTTCTCCTCTTTGGACTGTTGTATTTCCATTATGTCGCAGTAATGGAAAGGGGTAATGCCCGGTTCAAAAAAAGAGAATGTATTAATATCGTAAAGATATCAATTACATCTAGTCTCTCTATCAACAATGTCCCAGAAGATGATATGCCGACTCAGTCTCTCGAAGGTGCTCATAGGGGTAGGATGTGTGTGTGTGCGTTCATAGGGATGAGTGTATGTGCGTGTATATGAGTCCTTGTGTTTGTACTGATGCTAAAAAAACAATATGTCCCAAAAGCATCAAAGATACACACAACAAAAAGAAAAACAAAAGAAAAAAAAACTCCATCAAGGTGATCAGTCACTAATATCAACAACACTCTAACCTCCATCGAAGACGAATACAAAACAGGTTCTTCGAAACAACGCCTCCACGAATATACAATGCACGAGTGTTGTCGTTGTTCGATCGAAGATCTTGGATTTTCACTTTGGAGAAAGTCTGAATTCACCCCAAAACACAATGTCTTCAACAAGGTCACTGCAAGTACAACCAATAAAAGTCAAACCTTGGCCTTTCACCTTGGGAATCAAGACTCCGTACTCGAGGAGCACCATCAAAAATGCAGTCCTCGAGTGTTGTCGCCCCCACTTGTCGAGGCCGCTGATGCAGGTCACCAAACACCCGGCACACAGAATTCATCACATCCAATGCATCCTTCCACCAAAGCTTCAAAACTTCCAATCGCAGCCGACATGACTTTCTCTACCTCTATCAATGCCTTAGGAATCTTAACTTAGACATGTCCCATGACACCGATAAAAAGCGAAGCTTCGCGCTGTGCCCTCTTAAGCGCACGACCCGAACCTTTCCAATCTAGATATCCAGGGGCAACATACACCAATCTGTATAGATATTACATGGGAAGATCGGAACTTGTTAGCGAATTCTTTCTTTCTTTTTTTTAAACGTTCTGGTGGTGGGGGCCCCATGTCAGTGGCCCAGAGGGGCCATAGCGGGTGACGGGTAGGTGGGCAGCGGGCGTAACCCACACGGGGTCGAGCCCGCCCGAGCGGTAACGGGGCAAGGCCACCGTGGCACACGCAGCCGCCGGCGAGTGGCGCGGTGGAGGCACGACAACGGCCAGAGGGAGCGGCGGGCGCCGGTGCCAGGGAAGCGGCCAGGGACGGTGAGGGGCGCTGTGGCGGGACGCGCAGCCGGATGGACGAGCGCGCGCGGCGGGATGCAGGGAGTGGCGTGGCGCGGCAGCAGGAGCCGAGGATGGCGAGCGCGCGGGAGCGAGGCGACGACAGAGGCGGGGCGCGCGCGCAGGCAGGAGAGCTGCAGGCGCGGGGGCCAGGGAGTGGCAGCAACAGCGGCTAAAGGCAGCAGCAGGACGAGGCTATGCGGGCGCGGCTGCAGCAAGGGAAGCGGCGGCAGGGCGGAGCGGGGCGCCGCTAGCGCGGGCGCAGGACGTCGACGAGCAATAAAGAGGGGGAGAAGAGGAGAGGGAGGCCATGGCCTCACCGGGGGCCATAGGGCACGAGGCAGTGGGCGCGGGGAGGAGGTCGGTGACGGCGAGCGACGAGCGGCGCCTGCGATGGGCGCTGGGGACGACGAGGCGACGTTGTGTCGACGACGAGTTGGTGCCGGCGACTCGAGCGGCAGGGCAGTCAGTGAGGTGAGGTGACGGCGGCGGAGACCGTTCCCCCGATCCAGATTGCACGGGGACGGGAGAAGGGGATCGTGGGGGAGAGAGGAGCGAGGGGATCGGGAGGAGTGCGGGTGTTTAGGGTTTGTGGGGTGGTTGGACTAGGATATGTAGGCCGGGGGAGTGGGTGGGCCAAACAGCCCAGGGAGGGTTCTTCTCCTTTTTGTTTTATTACTAGTTTTACTTTTTGTTATTTTTCTTTTCTATTTTATTTTAGTTACACATTAATTTTAGTTTAGTAAAATATGACTAGCCCCTAAAATAATGTTTCAGAACAATCCACTACTATAAAAAGTTTTACCCCAAAGCAATTTAGTTTAGTATTTTGTTAATTATAAAAGCATTTATATATTGGTTTTTGCTACTGTTTTATTCACCTAAGGGTATTTAAACATTTTATTAAAATGGGGTTTCTTAACCATAATTACCTATGCATTATTTGGCATAGCTGGAGCATTTTAGTTTTAATGTTTGGAAACTTTTATTGTTTGACTTTATTTTTAAAAATTTGAACTGGGTTTCGAACTGACGCGAGATTAGCAACAGTAATCATGATGACATGGCATCATTACCAGAGGTTATTGTAGCTTGATTATCCGGGCGTCACAATTCTCCTCCACTACAGGAAATCTCGTCCCGAGATTTAGGAGGGGAGTAAGGGGGGAGATTGGTTACGAAATTCTAACGGGTCTTCTCGGTGCTGGTTGCTCTTCTCGAAGAGGTCAATCCAATATATTGATGCCTTCATACTTCTGCTTCAGGTCAAAATGATGAAGTCGTCATCCTTTCTTTGGGATCTTCATCGTACTTACGAAAAGGATATGGGGGAAGACTCGAGAAGGACGGGCCTTACTAGGTTGACTATCTGGTACATAACTCAGGGAATGGGGTAGAAAGTAACTCTCGAATTGAACTTAAGAAAACATCAAGAGTTAAGTTAGAATATACCATAAGAAATTTCAAGCGGGAGGCAATCATTCGATGCCCGATACAAAGGGTGAAAGGCGTTCAGAGCAAGGGGAATAAGTATTGCGTATAATACCAAAATAGATGATCTCTCGGAAGGTGGCTCGTGAAGTACTTACGAAACCACACATGAGGAATAACTTTGGAAACAGGGTGTACAGGAGAGTCAGGTTTCGATCCTGTGGAACTGTGGGTTATGGGCCCACCATGTGGTTAAAAGTAGGAAAAACATTGATATCTTGCATGGTCATGATAGCAAGACAAGTCAGAGGGTAGCCTATCAGTTATGTTGGCAACAATGTCGATACCAAGGGCGAGGGACGAAGAGAACCATTTTCCTGCTCGTTGAATGAGGCGGACCATTAGGCAAAGTTCTCGTCCATCGGTGGCTACCGAAATGTCATCAATTATAGTAATACGGTCTTACTAGCAGAGTTGTACCATGAGGTGCTTACCTAAGCAGTGAATTACCATTGCTCAGTTAAGTGTATTATAAGAAAGTTTGAACAAAACAACGGAAAGGAAAATGTGTTTAAACACATATATCAGGGGTATATCCTTCCCAAAGTCAAGCAGAGGATTATATCCAAGACAGGATATAAAGTAGAAAACCCTCTAAGTAAGGGGAGAGAAATTTCATGACATTACCCAAACAACGGTGTTTGAATAATTGATAAAGAAAATTTAGTATTGACCTTCAAATGTCCTTATTGAAGATCGGAGTGCCATAGACATGCTTCGAGATAGCATTGACATGGTCATCAAGTAAGGGTCAGAATTTGGATGCACAAAGGATCCATCAGGAACAACTTATAGAATAAGTCTTATGATTTCCTCATGGAAGAATTGCTAACCTTGCTAAAAAGGGAACTATATCAATAGGTTCTCCGGCCAGGTGCGCTAGGCATGACATCACCTTAGCGGGTCATATAAAGACCAATGTTATAACTCTTGGAAATATGTTCCAACCATCACATCTGACCAAGGTTCAGATTCGATTGGCGTTAGGATACCTCAGACTCATGATGTCTAAGAAGGAAGGGGTGCAACACAATTTGACGAGATGGCGTTGCAAGATCCTCGGGAAATGAATTATGGAAGCAAGTTCTGAATCATGAGTTCATCATTAAACCAAGGAGAAGAAGAGGATGTGGCTGATGTACTCAGCGACAATACATCGAGATTCCCAAAAGATGGATTTCCACAATTATGTGAACAAGGAGATAGCTTTTGTCGGTTCATGTGATATAATGAGGTATGCTCGAAGAAACATACACGATTAAACATTGGTTGACGGTGCACCCGAATACGGACTTAGGTAGCACAAACAATGTCAGAATGGCGATTCGGTAACCAATAGTCTAAGAATGAAATGTTGACCATTAACTTCAAAGCAATAAGGTTGCTAGAAGTTTTTTTAAAATTACTAGTCCATCTGTCGGTATTCCTGTTAGGAACAACACGGGGACCAAGAAAAGAATGGTGATCGTGATAAGTATCACTTATATCAAGAATTCTCAAGAGTTAGTGAAATTCTCACGACATTCTTGACATAAAAGATGGTAATGCTCCAAGGTAAAGAAGAACAATTGCTGGATAGCAAGGATCTCAAGGTATAACGCAAAAGATGAACAAGTTTGTGTTGAACGGAAGGCAATTGAGTGGTCGATGATAACACAAATCATCGAGGGCAAGGATAGTATTTCTCATCATGAATTCAATTGATATCCTGGAAGAGCTCAGAATGTTGATGATGATCACGACACATGTGTCGAGAGATTTCATGAGGATGTAATCGATCGACGATGACATCAAAGTTTTAAGGAATGATGAAGTGAAAGGTTATTGGAACCATGGGTATGACACAAACTCAAAATCAAGCTTGCTGTTCGAGGTGAAGCGATAAGACAAGGAAGATCGACGTAAGCTTAGCTCATCGCCGAAAGTGGTGCTCCAGAAATAAGGACCAGGTAGCACAGTTAAAATCAGCACGATACTGATATAGCCGATCAGGCTAGAAATGACGTGATCGAGTACAAACTCGTAAGTAAAGGAGATTACTAATAGTTGTTTAATCATGATGCGGACTCGATTCAGTTACCAATGTCCTTGAGTGTTTAATAACTCAGGGCATGTGAAAAATTGGAATCAGTGAGAATGTAGCACTTGATGGAGAACTCATAAGAAGTTATGCAGTTCCATGATAATCTCGAGATACCGAGGGGTAATACTCGATGACAGATCAAAGTAGAGGTTGGACTAGGGTAATGCTCTGCAGAAGACAAGTGCTTAAACTTGCACGAGAAATGGTATTTAAAGGAGAACATGGTCGGAATCCACGATCATAAAGGATCGAACCACGGATACAAGATGAACTTATAACAAGGGGGTAATTATTTTTACGAGCAGCTTCCATGATAAGTTATACATCATGTCCCTGGGCATGAACGCAGGGTTCAAGGTCGACTCCCACTTCTTCAATGTATAACCTTCCATTCACTTTTCGCTTTGATAAAGGCATTAGTGTTGAAAGTCTTACCTGGTGAAATACCAGATGAGTATGAATCGTGAAAACTTCCGAGTTCACAAATATAAAGTAAGGCATAGGTTCAACCTGTCAGGGTATCGTGGAAACATATACCACAAGCTTCAATAGTAAATACCACCAGCTCGAGAGCAGAGCATGGTTGGCCAAGCAGATGATACAATTTACCAAGGGCATTATGTATCAGGTAAAGAACTCACAAGAATTTTGGTTGTGAAGGACATTGTCGGATAATAACTCAGCAATGGGTATGGCGGTCCACAAAGGGGCTGATGTGAGTATCGGTACTCAATCAGAGGAAGAATCAATGCAAAGACATTGGATTATAGAAACAACTGAGTAACTTAGAGCTCGATTGCAAATGAATTATGATTTACCAAGCTAAGGATCAGAAGCAGACGCTCTGATCAAGGATGGATAAGTTCAATATACTTAGGGGCACAATCGACGACAATTTGATTAGCGAGAACCAGCTCACGTTTAAAATGACGTCTGAGCCGGAAGGATGAATTCTAGGATCTGATTGAGGATTGTGAGCATTCGCAACTTATTGAATCAACGGGCTCAACATGATAATGACAAGGGATGCCAATAAGGTAACGAGACTTCTGGGATTAACCATAATGCAAGCCAGCAAGAATTTCAAGAGCAATAGGCTGCTTAGGATTTTCGGAAGTTCAAATAGTATTTCGAAGACTTTTGTGAATTACTTGAATCAACTGGGATGAGTGGACACTCGATAAGTGTGAGAAATTATTCGTAGGGGTATTCATGTGGCAAGAAACTGCAAGGCAGTGGGCACAAAGTATTCTCGGGGTATCTTGTAATAACAAGATCGACTGGGAATAAAAGTAAGAACAACAGGTGTAAGTATTAACCATAGGGATATTTGGGTGGTAGTGAATTGCAAAAGCAACGGGCACAGAGTCTTGAGAGAATATCGGATAGTATCTTCGAAATCTTCTGGTGTAACAGGCGATCATCTGGACCGAAGGGGCTCTCCGAGAGAAAGTAGTTATGAGAACCTAGAGTCAGATTTAGTAAAATTATTTAACCTAAATAGAAGAAAGATCAGAGTCCCAGAGCATAGGCGAGGAGTAAGAGATCCTAATACCACCCAATGGCGACGTGGGCCCGTAAGGCACACAACCATGTTAGTAAAAAGTTTTGTAATGTCTAGACTCGACTCCGGCCAAGGAGTGGGGAAGGGGGATTCCTACAGGCAGTCGGCTCTGATACCAACTTGTGACGCCCCCAATTTGACCGTACACTAATCATACACGCAAACGTGTACGATCAAGATTAGGGACTCACGGGAAGATATCACAACACAACTCTACAAATAAAATAAGTCATACAAGCATCATATTACAAGCCAGGGGCCTCGAGGGCTCGAATACAAGAGCTTGATCATAGACGAGTCAGCGGAAGCAACAATAGCTGAGTACAGACATAAGTTAAACAAGTTTGCCTTAAGAAGGCTAGCACAAACTGGGATACAGATCGAAAGAGGCCCAGGCCTCCTGTCTGGGATCCTCCTAAACTACTCCTGGTCGTCGTCAGCGGACTGTACGTAGTAGTAGGCACGTCCCGAGTAGTAGTAGTCATCATCGACAGTGGCGTCTGGCTCCTGGGCTCCAGCGTCTGGTCGCAGAAATCGGGTATAGAAAGGAGGAAAAGAGGGAGCAAATCAACCGTGAGTACTCATCCAAAGTACTCGCAAGCAAGGAGCTACACTACATATGTATGCATTGGTATCAAATGGATTAAGGGTACCGTATGTGGACTGAACTGCAGAAAGCCAGAATAAGAGGGGGATAACTAGTCCTGTCGAAGACTACGCTTCTGGCCACCTCCATCTTGCAGAATGTAGAAGAGAGTAGATGGTAAGTTCACCAAGTAGCATCGTGTAGCATAATCCTAACCGATGATCCTCCCCTCGTCGCCCTATGAGAGAGCGACCATCGGTTGTATCTAGCACTTGGAAGGGTGTGTTTTATTAAGTATCTCGTTCTAGTTGTCATAAGGTCAAGGTACAACTCCAAGTCGTCCTGTTACCGAAGATCACGGCTATTCGAATAGATTAACTTCCCTGCAGGGGTGCACCACATTTCCCAACACGCTCGATCCCATTGTCCGGACACACTTTTCTGGGTCATGCCCGGCCTCGGAAGATCAACACGTCGCAGCCCTACCTAGGCACAACAGAGAGGTCAGCACGCCGGTCTAAATCCTATGGCGCAGGGGTCTGGGCCCATCGCCCATTGCACACCTGCACGTTGCGGGGCGCGAAGCAGACCTAGCCTAGCAGGCGTTCCAGTCCAATCTGGCGCGCGCCGCTCAGTCGCTGACGTCACGAAGGCTTCGGCTGATACCACGACGTCGAGTGCCCATAACTGTCCCCGCGTAGATGGTTAGTGCGTATAGGCCAGTAGCAGACTCAGATCAAATACCAAGATCTCGTTAAACGTGTTAAGTATCCGAACGGCGAATGCCGACCAGGGTCAGGCCCACCTCTCTCCCAGGTGGTCTCAACCTGCCCTGTCGCTCCGCCACAAAGTATCAGTCGGGGGCCGTCGGGAACCCAAGCCCACCTCTACCGGGATGGAGCCACCTGCCCCTTCAGCACCCATCTCCGAACAGTATCATAAGTAATGTAACAATATAAAGTATATATCATATGCCCGTGATCACCTCCCGAAGTGATCACGGCCCAGTAGTATAGCATGACAGATGGACAAGAGTGTAGGGCCACTGATGAAACACTAGCATCCTATACTAAGCATTTAGGATTGCAGGTAAAGGTAACCACTATAGTAGCAAGGACAGGCTATGCATCAGAATAGGATACGCGGTGCCATGTCAACAGTCAAAGATGAGAGGGTTGACCTCTAGCACCTCTAGCACCGCGTAATGCCATGTTACACTTTGTGATGCTTTGACTGCTTTGTTATTCATTATGTTCCCCCTCCATTACTTCTTTCCGGTAGACCTCGAGACTGCCGGCGAACCCCAGTTCGACTACGATGTTGATGACCCCTCCTTCTTGCCAGAGCAACCAGGCAAGCCCCCCCTTTATCACCAGATATCGCCTACTCTTCCCTATACTGCTTGCATTAGAGTAGTGTAGCATGTTACTGCTTTCCGTTATCCTATTCTGATGCATAGCCTGTCCTTGCTACTACAGTGGTTACCTTTACCTGCAATCCTAAATGCTTAGTATAGGATGCTAGTGTTTCATCAGTGGCCCTACACTCTTGTCCATCTGTCATGCTATACTACTGGGCCGTGATCACTTCGGGAGGTGATCACGGGCATATGATATATACTTTATATTGTTACATTACTTATGATACTGTTCGGAGATGGGTGCTGAAGGGGCAGGTGGCTCCATCCCGGTAGAGGTGGGCTTGGGTTCCCGACGGCCCCCGACTGATACTTTGTGGCGGAGCGACAGGGCAGGTTGAGACCACCTGGGAGAGAGGTGGGCCTGACCCTGGTCGGCATTCGCGGATACTTAACACGTTTAACGAGATCTTGGTATTTGATCTGAGTCTGGCTACTGGCCTATACGCACTAACCATCTACGCGGGGATAGTTATGGGCACTCGACGTCGTGGTATCAGCCGAAGCCTTCGTGACGTCAGCGATTGAGCGGCGTGCGCCGGATTGGACTGGAACGCCTGCTAGGCTAGGTCTGCTTTCGGCCGCCCTCGCAACGTGCAGGTGTGCAATGGGCGATGGGCCCAGACCCCTGTGCCATAGGATTTAGACCGGCGTGCTGACCTCTTTGTTGAGCCTAGGTAGGGCTGCGACGTGTTGATCTTCCGAGGCCGGGCATGACCCAGAAAAGTGTGTCCGGACAAAGGGGATCGAGCGTGTTGGGTTATGTGGTGCACCCCTGCAGGGAAGTTAATCTATTCGAATAGCCGTGATCTTCGGTAACAGGACGACTTGGAGTTGTACCTTGACCTTATGACAACTAGAACGAGATACTTAATAAAACACACCCTTCCAAGTGCTAGATACAACCGATGGTCGCTCTCTCATAGGGCGACGAGGGGAGGATCATCGGTTAGGATTATGCTACACGATGCTACTTGGTGAACTTACCATCTACTCTCTTCTACATTCTGCAAGATGGAGGTGGCCAGAAGCGTAGTCTTCGACAGGACTAGCTATCCCCCTCTTATTCTGGCTTTCTGCAGTTCAGTCCACATACGGTACCCTTAATCCATTTGATACCAATGCATACATATGTAGTGTAGCTCTTTGCTTGCGAGTACTTTGGATGAGTACTCACGGTTGATTTGCTTCCTCTTTTCCTCCTTTCTATACCCGATTTCTGCGACCAGACGCTGGAGCCCAGGAGCCAGACGCCACTGTCGATGATGACTACTACTACTCGGGAGGTGCCTACTACTACGTATAGTCCGCTGACGACGACCAGGAGTAGTTTAGGAGGATCCCAGACAGGAGGCCTGCGCCTCTTTCGATCTGTATCCCAGTTTGTGCTAGCCTTCTTAAGGCAAACTTGTTTAACTTATGTTTGTACTCAGATATTGTTGCTTCCGCTGACTCGTCTATAATCGAGCTCTTGTATTCGAGCCCTCGAGGCCCCTGGCTTGTAATATGATGCTTGTATGACTTATTTTATTTGTAGAGTTGTGTTGTGATATCTTCCCGTGAGTCCCTAATCTTGGTACGGTCAAATTGGGGGCGTCACACAGATACAAGAGATCGACATATGACAGAAAGATGACTTGTCGGAAGTAGAGCGGTAGGGCCAAACCACCACTGTCGCGCCGCTAACTCCACCAACCAACGGCCACGGCGGAGCCGGCCGCCCGCGACCCACGCCACCCTCGGCCTGCCCCGCTCGAGCAGCCAGACCGACACGTCTCCTGTCTGGCGACTCCAACAGCCCAATGATACACCATCTCGACGCCTGACACGCTGCCATCGCCGACAAGCTCCGATGCACCGCCATGCTGCTTTAGAAGCAAATGCATCATGATCAACCAACAAAGCTTCCGGAGCATTTTTCAAAAGGATGTCATTGGTATTATCATGAAAGAAGAAAGAAAATAAAATTAAAACTAAACCTAAATAATGAAGTTTTCTAAGGCAAGAATGAATTAGTGGCGCTGGTATCACCCTTTAAGAAGACAGAAAATGAAGAAAAACTAAACAAAATAAAAATAAAGTTTCTAAGGAAAAAATGAATTGATGACATTGATATTACCTTTTAACAACAAAGAAAATTAAAAAATTGCACACAGTTTTGCACCAAAAATGTACTTCTTGTAAGATGCAAGCAATACACATATAATAGTGTAACATCGAAATCCTATATAATTTACACACATATTATTTTAGTACATGCGTGCATACTTGCACACAAAAAAAAGAAAAATAATAGTAATAAATGGCATTTTCTAAGAAAAATGAATTAGTGGTATTGATATTATCCCTAAAGAAGAAAGAAAATAAATAAGAAACTTTCGCACAAATAGCATAAAAATTGCACTTTTTATAGTATGCAAGAATATACATATAATAGTGAAATTTCCGCACTCTAGTATAATTTGCACACACATTATATAATACTTGCACGTGTACATTTACACACAGTTACATCCAAACATACACACAAAGAAAAAACAAAACCTGACTAAAAAAACAAAATAAAAGATAATAAAAACCACAAGGAAAAAAGTGTGTGCTCAGTTGTTCTCTCTCTCTCTCTCTCTCTCTCTCTCACACACACACACACAAATGTACATTTACGCACAAGAACTGAAGACATGCATGCACCAGCAAGAAACGAAAATCGACTGAGGAAATCAACGGGGCAGTCAAATCCATTGTGAACTTTCACACGTATATCGTTACTTGAATCAACGGTTACAATATTGACTGACCCAAATTAAACATTCAGTTGCCTGACGTGTAGCTAAAGTGTAATGATATGTCAATAACTCTTGTGTATTATTAACTCTTCTAAGTTGCACCTAGATACATCTCGAAGCAAGCAATTGAACCATTTCCTCCGTTCACTTATGTAAGTCGTTTCAGACAACTTAAAATGAGATATTTAGCACATTGTTTGAAATGTCTTCAAGGTCTTATAAAAATGAACGAAGAGAGTATTTTATATAATTTCTTCATGTCATCCCCAAATTCCCATTCCACATCTGTCACATATGTATGAGATCATCTACTAGCATAAATTCCACACCTAGTCAAAGAGACCCATCAAACACGTCAACATCGCCCATATTCTAGCTAGGGAAGGGGGTGAGTAATGTGTGGACTGAATCCCGACCTGATTGTATCTTGAGGTTGATCTCTGAGGAGACACCAGACTTTGCTGAATAAATAAAATGCGTGATAGTTCTGAAAAGAAAAAGAAGACCCGTGTTGCATTTTCTTTGGTGTCACAACCTGCATACCTAAGGTTAACTATCCATATGTGTTGACTGACCCAGTCAAGGACGCTTGATAGTCACTACTAAAATCTTTTTCTTTCTTATACGTATGTGTGTCTTATGTCCACTTCAGATCCGAGCCCCATTTCAAACTTAAAGGGCTCGTTCCTTGGTGTGTATGACATGGTTAAGAGAGGCCTCGTTGTTTCCATAAAATACAAAAAATAGTAAAACATACAAGCCCTTTAATCCTTGTGTACAAATCAATGAAAAAAATCCTTAGTTTCTAGTTAAACTTAACTAGCACCAAAATACATTCACTATCGTGGGTATCTTGATGACAACAAATACTCTTCTTCTAGGCTATATTGTCTGCTCACCTCCTCTGTGCTCTTACCCGTAACCATTGCATAGCTAGGTGCAACCATCTCATACATCTTAGCATTTTCATTGGGTACTCGAAGGCTCTCGAGTGTCATCTCGACTTGCCTCATGGTCGGCCGGTGGTCTCCTTCCATCCTCACACATGCCGCTGCCAACATAGCTACCTCTTCAACCTCCTTGCCCCCTTCCACCAAAATCTGAGGATCTAGCACACGGACTAGATTGCCTGTTGCGAGCAAGGTAGTGAAATGTGCGACAAGGCTTTCCTCCTCCGGCGACCGAAATGAGCATGGTTTTTTCCTGGTGAGCAGCTCCATGAGGAGAACACCAAAGCTGTAAACGTCGCTCTTCTCGGTAAGTCGTCCCGAATAGTAGTACATAGGGTCTAAGTACCCGAATGTCCCTTGGATGGCGGTTGCATTCCCCGTTTGATCGATCGGAATGCACCTTGAAGCTCCAAAATCTGACACCTTTGCTACGCGATTGCCATCTAACAAAATATTCTGAGACTTGATGTCCCTGTGAACTATAGGGATTGACACGGCCGAGTGAAGGTACGCGAGAGCTCTCGCGGTCTCTATTGCAATTCTCAGACGATCCAACCATGGCAACGGTGCTTCAGGCTCTTCGGCATGAAGATGATGGTAAAGAGTCCCATTGGGGATGAACTCGTACACTAGCAATGGTACCTCCGTCTCGAGGCAGCACCCAAAGAGCTTCACCACGTTCCGATGGTTGATCTGAGAGAGGATGGCTACCTCGTTGATGAACTCGTCGATCTCCCTCTGGATCGCGACCTTAGACCTCTTGATCGCCACAACATGCAGGTCTGACATGATCCCTTTGTACACTGTGCCATGTCCTCCTCCGCCAATCTCGCGAGCTTTGTCGAAATTGTTTGTGGCCTTCTCCAACTCCACCAAGGGGATGATCATCCTCTCGGCGATGTCCACCTTTTGTGACACCAATTGCTGCAAGAGATAACCCCTGTTTTGCTTGAAGAACTTCTGCTTCAACATTTTTGCCCTCCGGCGCTTCATCTTCCTGGTAAAAAAGATGGCACCAAGTACCATTAGTAGAAGGCCAACGCCGCTGCCCATTCCTATGCCGACACTTAAACCTGAAAAAGTATTGACAGAAAACGTGTCTCTCTTGTTAGGAAATGGTCTCTGGTGTGAAACAGAGCAAGAACAGTCTCTCTCTGATCTGATGTTGTGCTGTCGTGCTTACCTAAGGAAGATTTGACGCAGCCATCTTTGACATGGGGGTTGCCGCGGGCCCCACGCGGACACCGGCATATGTATCCGCCGGCCGTGTTGGTGCACTCGCCGCCGGAGCAGGTGCCGGGCAGCGCGCACTCGTCGACGTCTTGGCATCCGTCGGCGAGGTACGGGTTGCCCTGGTACCCTTCATGGCACCGGCACACGTAGCCGGTGCGGTAGTTGCCGGTGACGTTGTGGCATGAGCTGAGGCTGCTCCGGCACGCGCTTGTCGCCGCGTCCTCCGGGCAGCCCGACGTGCCCAGCGTATCCTGCGGCTGCGGAAGCGGCCTGGACTCCACCGCCCACTCCAGCACCACGGGGATCGCCGTCCGGCTCGACGCGTCCGCGAGCGACGTGTTGAGGAGCGCGGTGGAGACGCCCTCGAACCAGCCCCTCTCGGCGATGCGAACGTACGCGGGCAGCTCGCCGTCCTTCTCGTGGTTGGGGTCCACCCACTTGAACTCCACGCCGTAGGACGGGCGGCCGATGGGGATGGGCGTCTCGCAGCAGCCGATGCCGGCGCACTTGGCGACTTCCTCGAGCGAGCTCGTGGCGGCGCTCGACCACCGGTCGTTGACGGCGCAGAAGGCGGAGCAGCCGACGATGACGTTGCCGGTCTCCCCGAGGAGCGTGGCCTGCACGTTGCACCCGGTGACCAGGAACTGGTTGCGCGTCTCCGACACCACGTACGGGCCGGCGCGGGCGCCGGCGAGGCCGCCCCACGTGCCGTTGCCCTCGGGGATCCCGTAGTAAGTGATGTTCACGGCGCCCGCGGTGTCCATGACGCGCACCGTGGAGTTGGCCAGCGAGATGTCCACGACCTCGAGGGTGCCGCTGCGGCCGCCGATGAGCAGCCGCTCTCGGCCGCGCGCCCGGTCGCAGGTGAGGTTGAAGCCCGGCCAGTAGCACCCTTCGCTGATGCCGAACGGGTACGGCACGCTCACGCTGCCGCAGCTGGTTGGGCAGCTCGCCGCCGGCGGCCCCGCACCTCCTGTGACCTGAGCAGCCGGCGCCGAGATGCAGAGCTGGAACAGCAGCACAATGAACGCGGCCGCCGGAATCATCGTGATGATGCGTGTGAAACCCTCGTCGTACCGTCGCCGGATATGCAGCTGCGTGCGACGAATATATGCTAGTATCGGTCCATGCATGCAGTGAGTCAGCCCATGCATTGATTTTTTTTTTTTTGAAAACGCCCATGAATTGATATTCCCCGCGTGGACTGACCTTGTCTACGCCGACTAGTATATATCACTGTTCATTTTCCTTGCAACAGAACCAATAATAGCACTGTATGTGTGGACGTTTTCAACAAGGATGGAGCAAAATCTAAATTTTGGGCCAAAAATATCTTTAAAAATACTCAAATTATAAGTGGGGTTTTGACGCAATTTACATTGACATAGGGTATAGTGTATTTTTAGGTATATCATGGTAAAATTTAATGACCAAACTCTTTATTCAAAAATGGTGTAGGAGCGATAATTTTTAGGGGGGCGGGGGGGGGGGGGGGATAATTTTGTTTGTGGGGGGGGGGGGGGGGGGGGGGGGGGCATAATTTGATTTTCATTCGTTGTACATAAAATATGATGATATTTCCCTAGAAAAGAAGACACTCTCAATATCAGTATATCTCTTTGCACATTAATCTAACAAATACTCGCTTTGTTTCAGGGTGATTGATTAACCGTTTAGATTATTGTTGGTTGATTATTTTTTTGTTTATGTATGAACATGCATGCATGCACACAGCTGACTGGTTGCATCCTGCAGATTGTGATTGGTTTATATTACTCCTTCCTTTCCGGTTTATAGGGCTCAATTTAAAAATCTCACCAAACAAGATAGATGGTGAGTGGTTAAATACTTTTTATAATTTGCAAAAGCACCAGCTATTGTTTTCTTCAAAAAATTATGTTTATCAATGTATTAATTATAATGCATGCATGCATAAAGTACATGCATTGGTCAATTTTCTCATAATACTTGCATGCAATGATTTAATGCACTTTATAATCTGAACTTGTGACGGGAAATAACCAAATTGAGCCTTATAAAATGAAAAAAAAACAAGATTTTAAGATAAGCTTTATAAACCAGAAAGAAGAGAGTAGTACTTTTTTAGGACTGGTTTATACTAGTAATAATAGGTAGCACAACATGTGCCTTGACTGTTCTTCTTTTGGGCATTCGTGCCTTGATTGGTTTCTTACCTTCTTTGGCCAGGAGGCTAGATGTTTATTTTTATTTTATTTTTTCAAGGTAAGAGGCTAGATGTGTGACAGCAGGTGAGAGAGGACAAACTGCACACGCGGCCGCACCAGCTCCATTGGTAAAATCACTTCCATTTTAAGAGTGAATTCCTAGAAATTTGCAGGGGCACGCAGGTGCGGGAGCACGCACCTGCCCTGCCTTTCCTTGCCACTGACTACTCCGCGATCCGCAAAGCAGTTAGATCGCGCAGGAGGGCACTATAAGTTTTAATCTTTGAAACTTACACGTATACATCTGGAAGTTATGATTTTCTCGGTCCCTCGTATCTAGTTGAGTTGAAACTTTTAGCAATTTTTTTGTAGAACGCAACAAAAAACACGAATATGAAAACAAAACTAAATTTAGTCTTTTCATTCAAAAAATATGAAATATTGAAAACCATAAGCCAAAAGAAAAAGAATGCGCGAGGGGCTTGTGCCCATGCACGTGCGTGTCACAAATCCTCTCCTGATGAATTTTACATATACCACACAAAAATTGCACGTATCCTCATACACTACTAGAAAAAACTTTATACACAGCATCTTAGCAGTAGCGCTGGACAAAACAGGGCGCTACTGCTACTTAGTAGTAGCGTTTTTAAATAAAACACGCTACTGCAACTACTTTAGCAGTAGCGCGTTCTGCGAAACCGTGCTGCTGCTATATTTGTACTGGGTGCAGATGGCTAGCCCCACTTAGCAGTAGCACGTACCACTAACCAGCGCTACTGCTACGGCCCGTAGCAGTAGCGCGTTTCTCTGAAACGCGCTACTACTTACTTACCTTATCCTGTAGCGGTTCACCCTCTCACACTCACTCCCTCTCACTCGCTCTCGCCCGCGCCGAACCTGTACGTCGTCCGCCGCCGTCGCGCTGCTCCTCGCCGAGGTACTCCCCCTTCCTCCTCCCCCTCCTCCTCTGGCCGCCCTCCTCCCACCACCCCTCTCCCTCCTCCTCCTCCGGCCGCCCCCTCCCCCTCCACCCCGCCCCCTCCCTCCTCCTCCTCCGGCCGCCCCTCCCCCTCCTCCCCCCGCCCCTCCCTCATCTGATCCCACCAGCCTCCTCCCCCTCCTCCTCTCTCCTTCCTCCTCCCTTCCTGAGGGAGTCCTGGGTTAGGGGCCTCCGGACAGCCGGACTATATCCTTTGGCCGGACTGTTGGACTATGAAGATACGAGATTGAAGACTTCGTCCCATGTTCGGATGGGACTCTACTTGGCGTGGAAGGCAAGCTAGGCAATACGGATATGTATATCTCCTCCTTTGTAATCGACCTTGTGTAACCCTAGCCCCCTCCGGTGTCTATATAAACCAGAGGGTTTTAGTCCGTAGGACAACATACAATCGTACCATAGGCTAGCTTCTAGGGTTTAGCCTCTTTGATCTCGTGGTAGATCAACTCTTATAATATTCATATCATCGAGAACAATCAAGCAGGACGTAGGGTATTACCTCCATCAAGAGGGTCCGAACCTGGGTAAACATCGTGTCCCCTGCCTCTTGTTAACATCCGCCTTAGACGCACAGTTCGGGACCCCCTACCCGAGATCCGCCGGTTTTGACACCGACATTGGTGCTTTCATTAAGAGTTCCATTGTGTCGTCACCATAAAGGTTGATGGCTCCTTCGATCATCGCTTGCGATGCGGTTCAGGGTGAGGCTTAATTTCCTCCCCGGACAGATCTTCGTATTCGGTGGCTTCGCACTACGGGCCAATTCGCTTGGCCATCTGGAGCAGATCGAGAGCTACGCCCCTGGCCATCAGGTCAGATTTGGAAACTTGAACTACACGGCCGACATCCACGGAGACTTGATCTTCGACGGATTCGAGCCCATGTCGGACGCGCCACACAGCCGCGACGAGCATGACGTAACTCTGCTGTCGGACAATGTTTGGGAGATCGCATCTGCAACTACTCTGGCCATCAATCCGGAGCAAGTCGCGCCATCCGAGAGCGGAGGGATGGACCCCGCCATGGAGGTCGCACTCTCAGTGGCAATAGAGCCGGATACTGACTTCACCCCTTACAAGAGCCGTGTCGCCGACCCACTGGATTCATCTCCGGCCACGGACTCCGAGCCGCTCACATCCATGCCCGTCGAGTCAGACTGGGTGCCGATCATGGAGTTCACCTCCGCGGATATCTTTCAGAACTCACTTTTCGGAGATGTGCTAAACTCGTTAAGGTCTCTCTCCCTGTCGGGAGAACCTTGGCCGAACTATGTCCGGCTAGAATGGGATGCGGACGACGAAAAAATTCGCTGCCCACCCACCATCCACATAGTAGCCACTGTCGACGACTTAAATGACATACTTGGCGTGCAAGGCAAGCTAGGCAATGCGGATATGTATATCTCCTCCTTTGTAACCGACCTTGTGTAACCCTAGCCCCCTCCGGTGTCTATATAAACCGGAGGGTTTTAGTCCGTAGGACAACATACAATCGTATCATAGGCTAGCTTCTAGGGTCTAGCCTCTTTGATCTCGTGGTAGATCAACTCTTGTAATACTCATATCATCAAGAACAATCAAACAGGACGTAGGATATTACCTCCATCAAAAGGTTGAAGCCCGGCGGCCCCGGCCAGTAGCACCCTTCGCCGATGCCGAACGGGTACGGCACGCTCACGCTGCCACAGCTGGTTGGGCAGCTCGCCGGCGGCGGCCCCGCACCTCCTGTGACCTGAGCAGCCGGCGCCGAGATGCAGAGCTGAAACAGCAGCACAATGAACGCGGCCGCCGGAACCATCGTGATGATGCGTGTAAAACCCTCGTCGTACCGTCGCCGGATATGCAGCTGCGTGCGACGAATATATGCTAGTATCGGTCCATGCATGCAGTGAGTCAGCCCATGCATTGATTTTTTTTTTTTGAACACGCCCATGCATTGATATTCATGCGTGGACTGACCTTGTCTACGCCGACTATTCATTTTCCTTGCAACAGAAGCAATAATACTAGCACTGTATACGTGGGACGTTTTCAACAAGGATGGAGCAAAATCTAAATTTTGGATCAAAAATATCTTTAAAAAATACTCAAATTATGAGTGGGATTTTGACCCAATTTACTTTAAAGAGACGTAGGGTAGAGTGTATTTTTAGCTATATATCATGATAAAATTTATTGGCCAAACTCTTCATTCAAAATTGGTGTAGGAATGAACGATTTTTAAGAGCGGGACATAATGTGACTTTCATTCATTATACATAAAATATGCAATGATGTCCTTAGAAAAGAATACTCTCCATTCAGCATATCTATTTGCACATTAATCTAAGAAAATACCAGAAAACCTCAAATAATACTCGCTTTGTTTCTGGGTGATTGATCGACCTTTTAGATTATTATTGTTGGTTGGTTACTTTTTAGTTTATCTATGATTGCCAAAACACAACCATAGGAGCATCCTTCACGTATTTGATTTTTTCTTGGCCCGTATTGAAGCAGTAAAGGCCCACCCACATGCAAAAGCCCCTAGGGCTTTGACTCGAAGCTGACATGTACGAGCAGCATGCTGGCGTCGGAGGCCTGTTCGACCTTGCGGGCGGAGCCCTATACGTCGTGCGTGCATTCTGTGGAGCGACGTTGCACAGGGACGACCACAAGTTCTCACAAGTGTCGACGTGGATCACTCCCGTCCAGGTCCAGCGAGCACGCACGTTGGTTCGCAGCAGTTATCAAGGATTAAGCATGCTCAACTTCTTCGATTGTTGTTTTTATTGCCAGCTTTCACCATGGATTACAACATGATTAACATCTTTTTCTTTGTTTGCAATACACTACCACCAGACTGGCACGTGATTTGTTATCTTAAGAATTTTTATAATTCTGAAACAACAATCGAATTAGGCCCATCAAGGTTAAGTCCATCACAACCACGTGATATTGGCACGCTGACGCATATTAACCATTAATTAGCATCAGCGAGTTTAGGTTTTCCACGTGACGCCCATTGCCGTGTGTCAGCTTTTCGCCGCGCAGCGTGGTTCTCTTTCTACACCCAAGTCACGTCTTGGAATTAACTACGTCTTCACATCACCCATCCCTGTTGTCATCTACCTCCCCCCTCCTCACTTAGCTCCAAATGATTGTGAGCAATGCTTCTTTATTAACAAAACGTGTCACAATTAGATCTTTTGTGCTGAAACGATTATGATTCATTTGTTAATGAGTTTTTTCAGTTTGACACGCTATAGAAAATCCAGCCAACCGGTGTTTTTGAGCCTAACTAATCATGTTTACAGAAGAAACACTTGTATTTACAAATGGTAGCTTGCACTTAAGATGCCTCAGCGGCAGCAGCATGCTGATTGCACGTTGTGCACTTCGGTTTACGCGAGTGCACAACAACACCGCTCGGTTAAAACAGAATTGCAAGCCGGTGCACTTAACGAAATTGAGATCGGCCGTAGTCAAAGTTTTTAAAATTACTACTCCCTCCGTCCCATAATATAAAAACGTTTTTGATACTAGTGTAGTGTTAAAAACGTTCTTATATTTTGGGATAAAGGGAGTAGCAAATTAACCAACATGCATAGTGAAGGTTTCACAGGCACCAATCTTCATGTTAGTGAATGCCCATAATAAAGTACGTAAACAAAGTAGTTCAAAGACGACAATATGTACTATAATTAACATGGGTTTAACATTACTGTACCCTCGTTACAACAGTCAGTTTTGATTTACTCGTGGCCGAGCGCTGGTCAGTAGTATTGGTGTTTTGTCTAAGTACTCAAACCAACCATCATTGTTAGACTAATCAACCACACCTCCAAGATGATCATTAATTGTTGCTGGAGAACACAACCGACCACTCATCAGTTTCTCGTTTGCCCATGCCGTGGGGATATATTTGCAATGGTGGGAACTGCCTGAGCACTCCCTGAGCCCATGCCGCTCACTGCTTCCTGCACGTCACAGGGGAGGCTCCAGGGCATTTGCTGTCACTTCACTTGACCTCGTCACTAACCTAGGCATCACATTACACGCCCGAAACTGTGCAAACCAAACTATGCAGTGCATGTAAAGCAAACGCACCAACAGTTATGGTATCAATCTAAGAAAATCTGTCAACAACAAAACTGCAGTACCACGCATGCCAACTCAGATCAAGCCAAATGCATATATTAAGTTGAGGACCAACAAGTCCACACAAGATTCAAGGCTGATGGGAATGCAACACTTCCGAATTCAAGTTTAAGAAAATAAAAAGTTCTAAAGAAATAAAACACAATCCATGCAAATAAGAGTCACAACACGCAATCTACGTACGTGGAAAACAATGACTGCAACTAATTATATTAGCCACCAAACAAGCATTTGCTGAGCTACAACAAATCCACACGACAGAGATTGTTGAGCTAGGACAAATCCACACACACCACCATTGACAGTTCACAACAATAGTACAGAACAACATTCAGGGATCCACAACTGGCCCATCACTCTTCTCTGGATATGCTCTAGAGCAGTTGGGATCTCCCTCTCCTCCGTATCCTAATCCTGCAACATTTGTAGAACTATGGTGTGAATCCAAGTGAAAGGAAATAACCGTGCTGCAAGATATGGAATCCTAAATAACACCAGATCGCATGCATCAAATCCTACAACAAGGGTCATACTCATAGTCACATACATTCTGATCCTAGCAAAGGCAAATCCATGACCAAGTGTTCCAGTTTGAACAAATTAATATTAAGCAGTACACATCAAAGCTAACATTTTTCTCCCACAGATATAAAAGTCAATTCATCCCCTAGTCCCAAAATATCCTCCAATGGATCTTAATCAAGTTACAGGGGAACTACAATTTCCAGTCTTAAGAGAGACAGGACGACAATTAAAATCTCAGGAAAAATACACTAGTTTGGCTAACTATTTACTGTCTCCCAAAACCAAAATGCAGGCTAGCATTCACCTCGTAATCTGCATTCCCAGATGGCAACTTCCGCATCTGCACTACGACTAAAATCCAATTGGCATCACCTTGGGACATGATTAAAATCACACTAACACTAAATAAAAATTGAATAACAACCTGGTGAACAATATGTTCAGAAAGTTCAGTCCACCATTGCCATTGACTGTATCCCCAAAACCACAAGTGTCTCCCCAAAAATTTAGTCTACCATCAGAAATCACACTTCGTTTGGCTAATCATCGACTGCCTCCCCAAAAACCAATCTGCAGTCTAAAGTGTCCCTCATACCAAAAGAATTACTCCCCAAAGATGTTCAGTGTCGTGCCAAGGGTATATAAACAAATCAGATGAAAAGAAATAGATATGCACTATAGACCAACTACTTAACCAAATCAGATAATTAGTCAGCGGCAGATAACCAAGTTACCACCGCGTACTATAGACCAACCAATTAATTAACCTGCAGCAAATATGTACATTACTAGCAATTGGACACTGTAAAATCCAAATGCTAACATATGTTCAGTTCTAGTTCGTCTAGCACATATGCACCAGCTTTGTACATAACTAAGCTAAATTGATCAAAGTCGCTCGGATGTAAACATTATTGGCATGCCTCTCGATTGGCAGGTTAGCTCTCAATGAAACTCCACTCTGCAAAAAAAGAAAAGGAAATGTTCAATACCAAATCAGAGTGAAACCCCACTCATGCTCAGCAGGTGTTTTTCCGATCCTCACCCTAGCAAATAAATTTCAGTTAGGTTCAGAATTAGGGGGGGGGGGACTATTCTACTAATAACACAAAACAAGGATATTTCAGTCACATTCATAATACAGGCCCAAAAATGCATACTATAATAATAAAATAACCACCAAGTCCTAGTTAATTACTTACGAGCTGATTGTTTTTAAATGTTTCGATCCGCTGCTTCAGTATAGCAGTTAAAGAACATAATGCACCACTTTTAGCAAATTTCAGTTAACTAACTGATGGGTGCATACAGATAAAAATAACTAAATCTATTAAGTAACGTAGACAAACAAATACACATGACCATGAGTGCATCACTGATTGTGGAAAATCAATACCCGGATACACTCATAACACACGACCAAAAAAAATCAGTAAGGTTCAGAATTCAGGACCAAAAAAGGGGTATGCTATACACAAACAACCAGGAAATCTCAGTTAGCTTCGCAATTCAAGGCACAAAAGAGGCTATCTGTTTTGCAAATTCGGATGCTTCTGGTTTGAACAAGAAGCGTCTTTGACTAGAAAACCATGACAGTCTAGCATTATCCCGAAAATTAAACCATTTCCTGTGCTAGATGAGAGATTTTTTAATCCACAATTACCTCCTTGTCCAGCCACTTATAGCTTCTGATCACGCCGCAAAGCCGGTGTTCCCATACATCTCTATGCCCTCGCCACCGCGGCCCATCTGGTCATCTGCGATGCCATGGAATCCTGCGACTTCACCGGTAGGACAGCACCAATCAGCACCGCCGCATGAACACGCATCCTGCAGAAAAGGGTTTGACACAACAAAATGAACTCAGATCAATGGAAAGAGACGAGGTTCTATACGTGGATGTGCGGTCGCGCCGCCGTCGCCCATCTGGCCATTGACGACACTCATGGAGTCCTGCGACTCCACAGGTTGGAGAGAAGCAGTAAACGCCAAGGATCCTGTACAAAATCGAGCTCCTCAGTCAACTCTATCCAAATCCTCCATGGGGATTAAGCAGGCCATGACCTGAAGAAAAGGAGGGGGCGGAAGGAAAAAGGGGGGCGGCGGAATACACATACCCATTGCAGTCAACACCATTGTTGGACATCTCGCGGCACAGCACCGGCGCCGCCGTCGTCCGGCGGAGAGAGTGAATGGGGCCGAGAGGCAGGGCTGTTCTGTGGCTGCCGCTTCTCCCACGGGGTTCAGGAGGAGGAGTGCCGATTCGAACGAACAACGATGGGCCAAACATGTACGCCTACGCTGCAACTAGCTGTATCCCGGACCGTATATGCGGGCCTAGGCTGACAGCAGCCTGCCAACAACGTGACTGATTTCAGATCCCAAAGCCCATTCGAACGACTATGATTCCGGCCTGCCTGGTGCTCGGCCGCCGTAAGCCCGCACTCGTAATACTATTATAGATTAGTATAATAGATGATCTTATTTATTGTCATGCATGACATGTAGTAGCATCATATTTATTATGTTACAGTATCTATCTACTCCCTCCTTTTCAGTTTATAAGGCTCAATTTAAAAATCTCACCAACCAAGGTAGATGATGAGCGGTGGAATATTTTTTGTAGTTTGCAAAAACACCCAATTAATGCTCTTGTTTTTCTCAAAAAATATGTTTACGAATGCATTAATTGCAATGCATGCATGTATAAAGTGCGTGCATTAGTCAGTTTTCTCTTAATACTTGCATGCAATGATTTAATGCACCTTGAAGTCTGAACATGTGATGGGGAACAATCAAATTGAGCCTTATAAAATGGAAAAACTAAAATTTTGAGATAAACCGTATAAACCGGAAAGGAGGGAGTATGTTACTATAACCATCTTTCTCTTCTTTAATTGCCTGCCACATAAGCATGTTTGCCAGTCCCAAGTGCATGATACTACTTATGTTATCTCCACTATGGCCAGCCTTAAAGAAAAAAAAGGCTACTACAAGATGATACTCCCTCTGTTCCAAAATATAGTGCTTTCTCTATTCCCGTGCTTTAACTTTGACCATAAATTTAATCAATGAGACCGACTACGGCGAGAGCAAAAGTTATATCAGTGAACTCGTATTCAAAATAACTTTTCAATTATATAATTTCCCGCCGCAATCGGTCTCGTTGGTTAAATTTATGGTCAAAATTAAATCTCGGAAAGCGCGGACGCATTATATTTTGGAACGGATTGAGTAGTGTGTAGTCCTCGAGCACCCGCACGAGCCCAGGTCTTGGCCTCCTCCTGAATCTGAATGGCCGTGACGAGACGCTGGACCGATGGTTGGTCACCGTCAAAGACGCAACAGTTACATTGGCACCAAATAAATTGGTTATGTATATGCTACAAAATAGCGTTAGTGGATGATAACTTGACACATTTGATGATATGGAGGGCTACATATTAAGAGAATTAGCGTTAGTGGCGATCAACTATTTAGGTATATAGGGTATCTATAATATCTAAATAGTTCATCTCCACTATCCTATTTCACTTGACATGCAAGCTATCCACCTTAACAGTCTAGCCACTTTAGCAGTTCTCCACTCACCGCATGCTTTTGTTTACAACCTTGAGCCATGGAGCCTTCCACCTTACCGTGTTAATCTGTTCAACTTTCCACTATAAAAAAATGATTCTTTGTGAGGCTTGATCTTCTAACCTTTCGTCTTATGGATCAACTAATTTCAAAGATTTCTTTCATCTCCTTGAAGCTTGAACCAATAAATCTCCACTGATTCCCTCAAAACAAATCTTCACTGATTCTTATCATCTTCTCTCTCTCTCTCTCTCTCTCTCTCTCTCTCTCTCCATACCATACCATACTGCGCCGCCGCTGGCCAAACATTCACAGGTCATTGCCACTGAATAAGCGCACATTGTTGCCAACTAGTGCTAGTGTTAAATCACTACAGATGCAATCTTAGAACTACAGAAGGAAATGTTGGCTACTAAATGAAAAAACTCTCATACCTACAAAGTGATGATATGAACAATATATTTCATACCAGTTGAGCTTCAACTAATTATCCTCGTGGATGAACTGGTACCCATAGAACAGCCCCATCTCATCCTCAGTTAGTCCATGCACCACACGGAACCGGTGACTCAAATATGATCAATGACATGTACAGTTGAACTCCGGAAAGAATACATTGCTGTCAAAAAAGAATTCCACCAGTACGTCTTTCATAATAAATTTGTTGTGGGTATTAGTAAATTATCCCCTCTGGTATAAAAAGACTAGTCGTTTTACTAGCTAAATATCTAAATGGTTGGTTTGACCCAAAGCTACTCACTAAGTTTATTTTCATAACATAACTTGAACACTATTATGGGGGTGGATAGGGGGGCACTGCCCCCCCCCCCTCCCCCGTCTCACTTCACCATGTTGTATTTATTCAATAACTATTTATGGCTAAGTTCATGTATATAAAATCTCTATACTCTAATACCACATTGAGTACACGAATATAGATCTGAACTGATAATAATTTCACCATTACCTCATATAAAGATTTTTTGCTCCCACAAATGAATTCTACCATGCGTCAGTTGTTGCTTTGGTAGAAGAGATGAAAACCTTCGTTGTCAAACAAGGTGTCCCAGAACCCGAGTATTCTGCATCTGTACATCGCCGCCATTTCAACAGGAAGCAGCAGAGCCACCGCCTGCTTCATTTCCTCTCTTGGCTGCGGTGAAGGTGCCAAGTTTTGCAGAGAATATAACCACACCAAGAGTCTAAATCTATATAGGATAGTTAAGTATGCAAACAAATGTGTGATAACATTTGTACCAGGCATCTAACGATACCTAGACTCTTGAGAGTTTGAGGCAATAATGCAAGTCAAAACAGGGATTCCACTTAATCTGGGAGCTGCCGTCGTACACAAAAGAGGTTACGCTAGCACTAAAGATGATGTTGAGTTTGTAGACAGTGACAATGAAGGTTGTGATGGTTTTGTTTGGCGGATGGTCGCGGGTGAATTCAGGGTTGCCAAGATGGTCACGCTAATTTCAGGGTGAAATTTGTAAATGGAGTCCCATTCTCCATCTGCGTGCGGAGCTCCGGTCGGCGGCTCTTCTCCGGCGGCCAGGGCGGGGTGGGGGCCCCCTTCTGCCTGGAGCTGGTCTTCACGCAGGTCGGCTTGGCCAGCGGCGGCTTGCCAGATCCGGCCCTTCCGGGGCGGATGCAGTGGCCCGGGCGTTCATCGGCTCCATTCGGCGGTTGCGGGCGGGGTGGCAGCCCTCCCTCCCGATGCTCGCGTGGGTGGTTCTGTGGTGGTGTGCGCCAGATGTGGCTCTGGCCCGTCTACCTTGGCAGTCGGCGAGGAATGCGGTGGATCTGCTCGGCGATGGCGCATTCGCGGCAGTGGAGCGGGCCAGTCGAGTCCTGCGCGAGGGTGTTGGTCGTGCTTCTCCAGGCGTAAGCCTTGCTGGCGCTTGACAGCCGGCGGCGGCGGCGCCCGTGGGCGTCACTATTCTAGGCGTAAGTCATGCATAATGTGTGCCATTATAAGATCCAAAGAACAAGGAGTTGACTAGTTGTTGATGATTCAAATACTAACCTGAACGAAAACAGAAGATAGGTGAGCACTACTTAAAATCAAACATCACCACACCCGGAACAACCATGGCATGCCGACCACGCAGGCATCCGGAACAACCATTGCTGCCCTTCCTTCAATCCATGACGACGGAGAGGCGGCATCTTCTGATAGATCTCCTGCGTCGGCCAGCTCGGTCGCCATGGATGGATGGTGGTGGTGGGGAGGCCGCGGGGTAGGGATTTGGTCGCGGCGGCGCTGTGGAGGTTGGCCGGAAGGAGCTCCTCTACCGGCGGCACGGAGAGAAGATGAGGGAGGCTCCTGTGATCCTGTCCCTGTGGTCAAAGCCCTTGATGAGGGACCCCTGCTGGATCTTCGGCCTCAGGTAGAGAGATAGGGCGGCTGCAGTTAGGCAGAGCCCGGGCCATCTTGCTCCGTAGTCCGTACCATCACTGGCTGACAGTGGGACCACACGCATGTGGCACGCCACGCAAGCGGCTCATACAACGTCAAGATAGTGACTACAATTTCGTATTTTCAAAATTTTAGCACCAAACTGAACATCCAATGTAAGTTCTATGACTAGCGCTGATATTGCCTCTTTTTTCCAATATATGTTTAGACTAGTCATAGTGAAAATAACTTTTTTTTAAGCATCATAGTGGAAATAACTTAACAAGTAACATAGAGCATTCCAATAATCATTTGCTTATGTGCATGTAGTTAATAATGAAAAATGTGTTTAGAGTAACATAATATGTTACTGTGGCATAACGCAACACAAAGCAAAATGAGTCTACAATCTAATAAATGCCACCATCTATGATACTATTTCTAAGTTACTTTGCACTATAAAGATAGTAACACCGTGAGGTATCGTATGCATGACATAGTCTAAATTACTCTCCACTATGAGACCAACCTTAGGCGAACAGTCCAGACATATCTGGACAACCCATTTGGCCAGATGTAATGGATTCCTGGCGGAAGGACTCTGAGCGCTGCCGTTGGACGGCCTCCTCCCAGGAGCGGTTGGGCGCAGGCCGTAGGGTCATCTCCTCCTCAAGGCCGCGTGGGATGAGCTCGGGGTCGATGGATCTGAAGGTGTGGGACTCGGATCCGTTGCCCGCCATACGAAGAAGGCCGAAGATCGCCAGACGGGAGTTTGGGTGGCAGAGTGGGGTGTACTGGAAGGGAGAGTAGTGGAGTGAAATGAGGCTAGGGTTTCGGCCAGAGGTGTGACTAAGGTCCATTTTATGTGGGGTCGGGTGGACCAGCATGGACTGGCTCCGACGTGACGGGCATCCCCGTATCCGCCCCAAAGTTGGGCTAGATATGAGAGTTGCCGGTCAGTCCGGGCGTATAGGCCGAATTTGAGGTGCCCGGTTGTGTAGGTTTTTACGTCCAGTCACTGACCGAGCAACTCGTCCGGCTGTTTGGAGCGGTATGAGGTCCGCTCATAGATACTCTAAAAGTTTACACTACTCTTCCCTTCCCCGTCTAGTTTCCCACCAGAGCCTCCCATTTTCGCCTGGTTTTCCATGGAGCTCTTCACTTAAAAAAACAGCCGCCCCCGTCTCCGACACAGTCCAGTCTTACTTCTGCGACTCTGCCATGTTGCCCCTTCTCTTCCTGCCCCATTTCCCATTGGGTCTCCCAGGCCGCCACGATCGAGGCTTACGCCGCCCGAGCAAGGAGGAGGTGCTCGTTGCTCGTCGCCCGAGCCAAGTCTGAGGCGCCAAAATTCAACATCTACTTAATATCACCTCAATATTACATACTAATTTAATAAAGTCCTACTAACGACATATGTTAGAGTTGTGTCGAATATTGTGTACAACGTACGTTATAGTTGAACTCTAAGTTGTATTGTGTTTAACAGAATATGAAGTCATGTCCTAATAGAATACTTGTATCCTTGACCTCTTATATATAGTGGAGGTAGACACACGATATAACCTATGCCAATATAATAGCACGGGCGCAAGGGGGAACCGACGACGTGTGCCGGTGCCCGGGTGATTTGTGTGCGGTATTGTGACGGTGTCACGGGGAGGAGCACCGTAGTTATGCCCCGGGGATGCAACTGAGTTTGACGAACCTCGTTAACAAATCTCGGTGTCGTGCCTCGTGTGATTATTTGGTTTTCGGATGATCGACTATGTGTCTCGAATTTATTCTAACGACATACTCTATCACTCTCGATGGCGCCTTCGAAGAGACCTCCTTTCCTTAGACGGGGAGACATGGTCTACTGCAATTTGTGCCTCCACAGTAAGAAGGCGCTTTTGCAGCCGGTCGGTCACCTGAACAGACAACAAATGAGGAGATGATTATATTCATCTGTTCATCGTTTGCACCGCCCCTTACAAAAACAAGTGACCTGAGGTGCAGTTTAAATCCTATTAGATATGTCGTTTCTTTTTCTTCTTATATAAGCAAGGAAAAAAAGTTCATGTTCCTTTTTCATGGAGAACTGGACTCATGAGACTGAAGACAGGCAAGCAACATGAATCAAATCTAGTTTGTTACTGTACCTTCTTCTTGAATGCAGCCCCATCTCAGTTTGTAGAGTAGATTTTTCAGAGCCTCCTTCCTTCAGAAGCAGATGCATCATTTTCAAAGCAATTTTCAGGTTCTAGGATAGAATCAAAGAAAACTAACAAGCGAATCTATCATTCTTAATAAATTGCTTCCCACTATTTTCTATTCTTTCATCATACACACTGTCCACATTAGCGTTGTGCCACGTCAGCTACCATATTCCAATCGGTGCTTCTATTTCCAACTGTAACAGCAGAAAGAGCTGGACTTAGGGCACGTACATCGGTTTAGATAGCTGCTGTCTATACTTCTGTACACGTCATTTTATAGACTGTACTGAAGACACCCCGTACATCAGGCTGTCTATTTGGGCTATCTGTAGCATACCTACGATCCGTAATTTAAGTCATGCACACGGTGGGTTTTGCATGTAAAGAAAACAGAACATGAGATTTTCTAGGATCACAATAGACGGCATTACAACGGCAAGAAGGGCGTTGGTAAGCAGTGATTCTCGTGGGAGTCGACCGTCTTTATTTCTACAGACGGGTATCTTCTCTTTCCTCTACCTTTCTCTTTCACATTGTTAAAAAATGAGTAAAATGCATCACAAGTCCTAAAACTATCATAGGTGTGTCAGTTTGGTCCTATAACTTGCAAACTGCACTTTTGGGTCCTAAAACTATCGGAAATATGTCAGTTTAGTCCTATAACTTCGAAACTGCACTTTTGGGTCCTAAAACTATTGGAGGTGTGTCATTTTTAGTCCCATAACTTCAAAATTGCAGTTTTGGGTCTCAAAACTATGTATGTTTGTTCATCTGAGGTCCTAATCTTGCATGGCCACCATCCATGGTGCATTTTTTCAAATGAGCCCTTTGTATGTGTTTATATCCCCCAAAGTGGTACATACACTTCCACCACCTGCATGGCCATGAGTTGCACGGTAGCCTCCCTGAGAGGTTTGGCGTGACCGTCGGGGAGACCCCGAGCTAGTCGGCATGAAGGACGACATCCCTCTCCCTCGGCGAGGCCGCCGGGGAGATCCCGAGCCAATTGGGATGGAGTACGCCATCCCACCTCTCTCTCTCTCTCTGTTTGATGATATCGTCGTTGCCCCGACACCCTTGCCGTAGAGTTGGCCGTGCAGGCTGTCGTTTGGGCACGAGCATGGTCATAGGTGGTGAGCTATCGGGCGACACAGAGGAGTGCGCGGAAACTGCAAAGCTGGCGCAGAGGTCGTCGAGAGTGACACAACCCTAGCAGTAGCCATAGGTGGGTAGCAATTGGACGTTGTGCGACATGTCGTTCTGCTGCTGTTGGGGGAGGCTGAGATGACCGGTCTACTCTCCTCGCTGGAGCTCAAACCATCATTCTACTGATGGCCTCTGTACCGTCGCCTCTGAGCATTCTGTGCGTGGGAGAAGACGAGCGCGTGAGAATGAGGCGGAGACAACGCTCTAGTTTTTTTTTGCATATTTACCTGGTGGGCCCATTGGGTCAGGTCAACGTGGCTACAATCCAAGTATTTCCAAGTGACTCGTTGGTGGGTCAATGCTAACCATGCAAGCTTAGGACCTAAGAGGAAGAAACTTACATAGTTTTGGGACCCACAACTACTGTTTCAAAGTTATAGGACTAAACTGACACACCTTTGATAGTTTTAGGACCCAAAAGTGCAGTTTCGAAGTTATAGGACTAAACTGACACACCTCTGATAGTTTTAGGACCCAAAAGTGCAGTTTCAAAGTTATAGGACTAAACTGACACACCTCCGATAGTTTTAGGACTTATGATGCATTTTACTCTTAAAAAATCTACTTGACACATATTACAGACTGATGACTGTATAGCGTTGTACATGCCCTTAGTAATTGCATGCCGAGGCTGTGACTGCATGTCTTCTCTAGTCATAGTGGGAGTAACTTATGTAGTAACGTAGCGTACTTCAAGAAAATTTTGCTTATGTGGCATGTAGTTAATAAGGAGAGAGGTGTTAAGAGTAACATAATATGTTACTGTAACATAGCGCTTTCCGAGAAAGGATGAGTCTACAAGTTAATAAATAAGGCCATCTATGTGTTGGAAATATGTCCTAGAGGCAATAATAAATTGATTATTATTATATTTCCTTGTTCATGATAATCGTTTATTATCCATGCTAGAATTGTATTGATAGGAAACTCAGATACATGTGTGGATACATAGACAACACCATGTCCCTAGTAAGCCTCTAGTTGACTAGCTCGTTAATCAATAGATGGTTACGGTTTCCTAACCATGGACATTGGATGTCATTGATAACGGGATCACATCATTAGGAGAATGATGTGATGGACAAAAACCCAATCCTAAGCCTAGCACAAGATCATGTAGTTCGTATGCTAAAGCTTTTCTAATATCAAGTATCATTTCCTTAGATCATGAGATTGTGCAACTCCCGGATACCGTAGGAGTTCTTTGGGTGTGCCAAACGTCACAACGTAACTGGGTGGCTATAAAGGTACACTACAGGTATCTCCGAAAGTGTCTGTTGGGTTGGCATGAATCGAGACTGGGATTTGTCACTCCATGTGACGGAGAGGTATCTCTAGGCCCACTCGGTAGGACATCATCATAATGTGCACAATGTGATCAAGGAGTTGATCACGGGATGATGTGTTACGAAACGAGTAAAGAGACTTGCCGGTAACGAGATTGAACAAGGTATCGGGATACCGACGATCGAATCTCGGGCAAGTATCGTACCGCTAGACAAAGGGAATTGTCTACGGGATTGATTAAGTACTTGACATCGTGGTTCATCTGATGAGATCATCGTGGAACATGTGGGAGCCAACATGGGTATCCAGATCCCGCTGATGGTTATTGACCGGAGAGTCATCTCGGTCATGTCTGCATGTCTCCCGAACCCGTAGGGTCTACACACTTAAGGTTCGGTGACGCTAGGGTTATAGAGATATTAGTATGCGGTAACCCGAAAGTTGTTCAGAGTCCCGGATGAGATCCCGGACGTCACGAGGAGTTCCGGAATGGTCCGGAGGTAAAGAATTATATATATGAAGTGCTGTTTCGGCCATCGGGACAAGTTTCGGGGTCACCGGTATTGTACCGGGACCACCGAAAGGGTCCCGGGGGTCCACCGGGTGGGGCCACCTGCCCCGGGGGGCCACATGGGCTGTAGGGGGTGCGCCTTGGCCTATATGGGCCAAGGGCACCAGCCCCAAGAGGCCCATGCGCCAAGAATCAAGGGAGAGGAAGAGTCCTAAAGGGGGAAGGCACCTCCGAGGTGCCTTGGGGAGGAGGGACTCCTCCCTGGCCGCACCCTTCCTTGGAGGAAGGGCCAAGGCTGCGCCTTCCCCCTCTCCCTTGGCCCTATATATAGTGGGGGGAAGGGAGGGCAGCCCAAGCTAAGCCCCGGCGCCTCCCTCTCCCTCTCCCATGACACATCTCCCTCCTCCCGCAGCGCTTGGCGAAGCCCTGTTGGAATCCCGCTACTTCCACCACCACGCCGTCGTGCTGCTGGATCTCCATCAACCTCTCCTCCCCTTGCTGGATCAAGAAGGAGGAGACGTCGCTGCTCCGTACGTGTGTTGAACGCGGAGGTGCCGTCCGTTCGGCGCTAGGATCATCGGTGATTTGGATCACGACGAGTACGACTCCATCAACCCCGTTCTCTTGAACGCTTCCGCGCGCGATCTACAAGGGTATGTAGATCCACTCCTCCCTCGTTGCTAGATGACTCCATAGATTGATCTTGGTGATACGTAGAAATTTTGAATTTATTGCTACGTTCCCCAACAACTATGACACTAGTACTATGTTACTTTGCACTATGGAGGTAGTAACTTAGACTAGTGTCATATGCATGACACTAGTCTAAGTTACTCCCCACTATGACCAGACTGGTCACTATGGAGGTAGTAACTTAGACTAGTGTCATGCATATTGGCGATGAGTGTTAGCTGGGGTGAAAATCTGCTCTATCTTCGAACGGACCGGCGGCGGCGTAGCGCGTTACCTTCTTGAAGGCGTCGTCGCGGCTCTCATCAGTCATCATGTTGCTCCAGAGGAAACTCTGACCCCTGGGTCGGGCTGTGGCGGCGCATTGGCGTCGTAACCTTCTTGGAGGCGCCGCCTTGGAGCTCACGGTTCGTCATATGCGGCTCCATCTCTTCGCGGTGGCGTGTTCACGGTGGAGGACCCCGATTGCTCTTGTAGTGGTAGGGGTGGTGTTGCTGCGCTCAGCACCTATGTATCCCGTCTTGGGTGTGTGCGTGTGTCATGGGTTGCGTTTGTACTTGGGTTGTGGTGGATCTTTGCTTTATATATAAAGCGGGGCGAAAGCCTTTTTCGGAAGTTACTACCTCCATAGTGCAAAGTAACATAGTAGTAGTGTCGTAGATTGCTCTATTTATTAGCTCATAAACTCAACATTTTTTGGGAAGCGCTATGTGATGGTAACATAATATGTTACTCCAAACACCTCTTTCCTCATTAACTAGATGCCACATAAGCAAACTTGTTTTGGGATGCGTTATGTTACTAGCTAAGTTAGACCTCTTCCAATGGACAGGTGCTTAGATGAGGTGCTAAGCGCATTAAATATTTTAGCAACTATAGTCCACAATGCATAGGTGCTTAACTTGTTGTTGCTAAGCTCCCTTCATTTAATGATTTAGCTACTAAACTCTTTCATGCATTGGTGAGCTTGCTCCATTTAAATGTTTTGCCTAGGTTCACGCGTTTGGCATTGGTTCTTCATGGGGTTACCAAATCAATCTCTCTCCTATTAATTGTCTTGCCACATCAGATTTTTCGCCTACATGACATGCTTAGCACCTATACAAGGTGGAGCATTGGGAGGGGCCTTACTCCCACTATGACTAGCCATGTGATTCTTTCGTGAAGGCACACCCCTTTCCTAGGCCCACACCTTCCCCGCGACCACGAATCTCTTTCTTCCTCTTAACTGTCCCATCCGGGCCCTTCCCCTACACGAGTCTTCTTCTTCTTTCAGTTACGATCTAGACAACAGAACAGGCGCTACCCCTAGACCTCTCCCCTTCGATCTATATAAAGATTTGCTTCATGGCGCTACTACATGGAAATCAAGATCCCCTTCATAGCTGTACTCCTTTTTGGGCTGCCCCCCTCCTCCACATCTAGCTTCGTGAGAGACGTCGTAGACAACGCATCGGTCTCGCCGTATCGAGTGCCGATCTGGCCATCCAAGCCTAGAAGATGCAGTGTTGATTCCGCCGGCGCCATCGTCATCTATCACTGTTTTTTAGTATTCACCTGGAAGCAACCGTACAACCTGCGTCCCTCCATGGATATTTTGTATGGTTGGCAGATATTAGATTGCTTTTCAGATTATGCAATTGGTGCCTAGACCCTAGCTAGAAACATTCAAACGATTCTATTTTTGTGATCTAAAGCGATTCTATTTGGAATCATATCAAGTAAGTTTTTCTTGGACTGCATTGGCTGATTATTTGCTATATTCATAACGATTGTTCCCATTGGCTGTGTCTGGGTTATTTCCGTTCAGGCTTCAGGGTACTTTATTGGCTGATAAAGTAAAATTCTTCTTGCAACTTTCAGTTTTGTCTCGATGCACCACTGGAGTTGACTGGGAGTTCTTTATTATCCGATTGATGAAATTTCCTCAGATTTATTCTGATCCTTTTGCCAGATGATAGATGAAATGCCCATGGGCCGATCGATTTCTGAAGCGTGTGTTGTATCAGGGTGCAAGGTGGAGGCAAAACATACTTCCTGTCCATGGGCCCATCGATTTCTGAACCCAAAATCCATGATTTATCACTAATTATATGAAGAACGTACTATTGTAGTGGTGTAATCCCTATGATGGCATCATCAAGTGAGATAGATGCATGGCAAGGAATATGTCTTATATGTTTATTTACTGCTTTTGATGTGCCCATAAAATGTAAGAGTTTGTTCCTTAATTCATACAGCTCCAAAATGGGTTCTTAATTGTTAAGATACATGGATCAATTGGGAAGGATTCTGATATTTACCATATCATTTGACAGCAGCAAAATACATGGATCTTTTTTTACATATTCATAAAATGCATGGATCTTTTTTTACATATTCATCTATCCTATGTTTTGTTCACCTTGCTTACTCTTATTGTAGAGGCCTGACATTATGGACTCATCCGAATGTTTCATATGCAGCTCCCATATACGTTTTGTTTACCATACGAGATGTGGTGCTCTCTGTTTTTTCTTCGGTAATTTCCGTATGCATGAGACGACCTCACATGCTAAATCGTCAACCACTCACGCAACTTCTTACAAACTACACTACGACTTCTACCTAAAATTAGTAATTATTTTGGTTAAATTTATAATTAATCATCAGTAGAGTGATTGCGTTCATTTGTAATCAAGAAAACTCTCATTAGTACTCTTTGGTCAGTTTCTACTTGCACATAAACCCGGTCATACAGCCTGTCACAAAGCAAATACCAAGCAGCCCTCCATCTCCCCTTGAACAAGAAGGTGCAAAAGACCACCCAGAGACCCATCACATATCCAGAACCCGTGGAGAGGAAAAACGAAACCATGTTGCCGCTTGCATATCCCAGGTGCTCTCGAGTAGCTGGAACTAGCTAGGGCTGTGAACAGTTCCACAAGAGAGGAGGACCGCAGAGGCCAGGGTTGCCTATATAAATAGATGCTGGATCTTCAAGTGTTTGCAGCTGATTTCCAATTGGTATCTTTCCAATCAGATTGTTGTAGGACAGGTTCAGGTGACTCAATGATGTGAGAGTCGATAAGCTTGAAGGGATTTCACCAGACAAATCATTGTGTGATAGGTCAAGTGACTCCACTTGAATTAAGGCGCCAATATTCTCAGGAATTTTTCTACTGAAGTTGTTCCATGATAAGTTCAGGTTCTTCAATGCTACAAGAGCACTGATTTCTTCAGGAATCTCGCCAGCAAGACTATTATTGGATAAATCAAGATTCACCATATATATGATTTCTCCTGTATATAGTCTTTCTTGACCTTTCGTGAGTACCGTGAACTTCTCAGCATAGTCAAATAATACATCTCCAACAAATATGAATTCAGAACTGAAGGCAGCCTGAAGATTATCAGAGTTGTCTCTTGTTTGTGTCATGCCTGTGAAATTAACGATAGATCTCGGTATGCTCCCTGATATATTGTTGTAGGCAAGGTCCAAATATTGAAGATTAACAAGCTTCATAAGCTCGACTAGAATGTGGCCATAAAACATATTCAATCTCAGTCGTAAGAATGACAGAGACGGTAACTTCTCCCCAATCCATGTTGGTAAAGCTCCAGAGAATTGATTTTCTCCGAGATCAAGAAAGATGAGTTGTCGACATTTCTGCAGAAATGAAGGAAATTCACCCGAGAGGCTGTTGTTTCTTAAGCTTATGTTAATGATACTAAGGCTTGTCATGCTTGTGTTGGATTCATTGACTATGCAATCAATAATTGTCCCATTGAGATTATTGCTTGATAGATCTAACAATTGCAATGATGGCAACTTACACAAAGAAGATGGAATGGCACCAGAGATCATGTTTTTATATAGAATAAGTGTTCTAAGCCCGGGCGCTCCAAAGTCTAAAGGTAGTGGCCCAACTAAATTATTCCAACTGAGATCTATGTCGGTTAGATTGAACAAAAGCTTAGGCATTGGACCACCAAACAGGTTAGAACTGAAATCCATTTCTTCCACACTCATAAATTCCATTGTTGATGGGAGGACTCCTTTAATCTGATTATTTCGGATATTGAGGAAGCTGCTATCCAAAACCAATCCGGTACCATGTCATTGATGCTTGTGTTTGATATATCTAGACTCACTACTTGTGTTTGCCATTGAAGCCATGCTGGAAATTTAGGCCCTAACTGGCAGGACCCAAGGTGTATTGTTAACAGACTGAAAGGAGGAACCCAAGTTGGACTAACTGTGATTTGCTATGGAGTTGTCTGACAATTCCAACTCCTCTAACATATCTAGACGTGATAAATGGCCCTCGTGTATGAGCCCGTCCAGGTTGTTAACACTGTTATCATATCTAGACGTGATAATAGTGGGCAGAGCAGAGCCGGCTGCGGGCCATGTCGGAGTGAGCAGAGCAGGCTACCGAAGGCCAGGAATGAGGGACGGACAGTAGGAACCTGCGTCTGCGTGCGAATCTAGTGGGCTGGCTGTGCCCTGTCGTTCTGAACTCCTCTACACTTGCTCTAAAAAAAGCCGATCATTATCTCTATTATTAACCTTGCTCTAAACTGCTAAGAACAAGGAGCAAAGGGCAGACTGTTCGGCCCTGAAAAACCATACCATTAGGCAAGGAGCAAAGGGCCTCACTATCGGAGGTTCAAGTCAAGGGCGTCAGATTTTTATTAAATAGCTAACCCGAAACCAAATATATTTTACTACCGAATTAATAAAGGTTTCTAAAATTCAATACAAAAGGCATGGCAGCACATGCGAAATCGCACATTGGAGAATTATAGTGATCGCCACAAAGAACAGGACAACAACCTTGCGGAAACAATCTTGCTCCTTTGCACAAGGCAGGAGGCAGAGTGTGGATGCTACCCTAGCTAGGCAGTGGTGGGGGGACGAGTCGTGCAACAGTGGGTGATTTGTTTCTTCCGATTAGTGGTTCATAAGGAAGCAACAATCACTACCGGAAAAGGGTCCTACCCGGACGGCCAAAACAATGCCGACGGCCGCCGCCGGCCTACTTGGAGCTATGCTGACAGCCACGTCTTGGCCGTCGGGCTACCCGAGCTAAGCCGATGGCACCCGTCGGCACAAAATGGCCGTCGCCTAGCTGCGAACACGCCGACAGCAGCCGTCGGCATAGCAGTGGGCCCGGCGACCCCGCCCGTGACAGCGGCTAACGCCGTCAAATCTATGCCGACGGTCGGGACGGGTGGCCATCGGCATATCTCTGCATGCCACGTCACCGATTTGCGGCGCACCGTCCAGCACATATGCCGATGACAGCCGTCGGCATACCCGCCACGTCACCGATCTGCGGCACGCGCCCACCTAAACCCTGCCGTTTCTATGCCGTCAGCATAGTTATTTTGTTTTTTATATATGTTTTTATTCTTTTTTATGTATTATTATATTAACTCACATGTAGCATATGCTTTTTTATGTATTATTATATGAATATATATGTAGTTTGTAATTTTTTCCATAGATTATGAATATACATAGTTTGTACTTTTTTCGAGCACGTTAATAATGTGTCGTCATGTTCTTTTGAATATAGGTCCTTATATTAAAATAAAAAAATAGCTATGCCGACAGAAGTTTTATGGCGGTTGCAAACGCCTGGCACCCGTCTCCGGAGTGTGACCCCCTCACGTCCGCGGTGTGCCCCCTCACGGACGGCGCCGCCGCCGGCACCTGGGTCGAGAAAACTGATGTGTTTTTCAAAGAGATATTCCGTAGTCCAATGAGGATTGTGCCGGAATGCCCGTGTGCCAAATGTAAGAGACGTATGCGCAGAGATAAGAGTGAGATGACTAAGCACCTTCGCACGCATGGATTTATGCCCAACTTTAATATGCTGATAAACTTTGCCCAGCGGGACCGTGATAGAGAGGAGGTGATACGACAACGTGTCGCTGGTTATGAGGACGATGGGGTTAGAGACATGCTAGATGATGTCTTTGCTGCACAGCCGACACCTCTGTCACATTCAGCGAATGAACCGGAGGAGCTGGAGGAAACCGCAAAGGCCTTCCTGTATATCTTGGCCTCTTCAAAGAAACCTCTTTATGAGGGTGCCAAGCTGTTTGTGCTGGATGCCATCTCGCAACTGATGGCAGACAAGGCTAAGTACGGCTATAGCCGAGGTTGCTTCGAAGCATTTCTGGGAGTATGGACTAACAGCCTGCCTGAGGACCATGAACTGCCGAAAACCATGTACGCTACGAAGAAAATCATGAAGGCGCTCTCCATGGATTATGAGAAAATACATGTTTGTCCAAAGAATTGCCTTTTGTTTAGGCATGAGTATGCGGATGCCAACTACTGTAGGAAGTGCGGTTCCTCTCGGTATATTGAGGTGGTCGATGAGCATGGTCAGAAGCAGCAGCTAAAAATCCCTATGAAGGTTCTTCGGTATCTTGATTTTATAAAAAGACTGCATCGCCTTTTCATCACCGAGGAGTCTGCCAAAATGATGAAGTGGCACAAGGAAGGGAAAAGGTACAATCCAAAAAAATTGTACATCCATCAGAAGGTGAAGCATGGAAGTCATTCGATATAGAGTACCCGGAGGAAGCAGCCGAGGCTGGGAATGTCAGAATTGCTATAACAGGTGATGGGTTCAATCCATACGGTATGTCGTCTAATCCAAACAGCTGTTGGCCCGTATTTGTTATTCCGCTCAATCTCCCTCCCGGCGCCATAATGCAACGCAAGACCATGTTTCTGTCGCTTATAATTCCGGGGCCTGAATATCCGGGGAAGAATTTGAGTGTGTTTATGCAGCCGTTGGTGGATGATTTGCACCATTCTAGGTACTTCCTGAGGTTGACATACGACCGGCATCTGCAAAAAAATTTCTTGATGAAAGTTTGGCTACAATATTGCATGCATGACTTTCCCGGCTATGCCCTGTTCTGCGGATGGTGTACAAGTGGAAAGATGCCTTGCCCAGTGTGCATGCAGGCCTTGATTTTCATTTGGCTGAAGAAGGGTGGAAAGTATGTTGCTTTTGACATGCATCGACAGTTCCTCCCTCCAGACCATCCTGATAGGGAAGACAAGAAGAACTTCACAAAAGGCAAAGTTGTCCATGAAGTAAACGAGATTCCAACGTTTTCTCGTGCGGATGTGCTTGCTCAGCTGAAAGCTCTTAAGCCTGCAGGAGAAGGGAAAGGCAAAGGCAAAGGCAAAGGCGAAGATGAGGGCGAGGGCAAAGGAAAAGGTAAAGGGAAAAATTGTTTTGAAGCTTATGGTGAGACGCACAACTGGACTCACATTACCCCCTTCACGCAGCTTCCCTATTTTAAGAACCTGAAACTTCCATACAACATCGACGTGATGCACACCGAAAAGGATGTCGCAGAGTCCCTTTTTTGCACGATCCTCAACATTCCTGATAAGACAAAGGATAATGTTAATGCTAGAATCGATCAATAGAATATTTGTGATAGACCATGTCTACACATGCAGCCTCCCACAGGCAGTCGAAAATCTTGGTTCAAGCCAAATGTTGACTTCGTACTTAAAAAGGATCATAAGATGGAGGCATTGAAGTGGCTGAAACACGTCGTGAAGTTCACTGATGGTTATGCGTCGAATATAAGTAAGGGGGTCAATCTTTCAACGGGCAAAGTGACCAGGCTCAAGAGTCATGACTATCATGTATGGATTGAGCGGATTATGCCGGTGATGGTTCGGGGCTATGTTCCCGAGCGTGTCTGGCGTGTGCTTGCGGAGTTAAGCCATTTCTTCCACACACTTTGTGCTAAAGAAGTATGTCCTGACAAGATAAAAGAAATGCATAAGAAGGCGCCGGAGTTGATATGCAAGCTAGAGAAGATCTTCCCGCCAGGCTTCTTTACTCCGATGACACATCTCATTTTGCACCTCGCGAACGAGGTATTGTTGGGGGGCCCTGTGCAGAATCGTTGGCAGTACGGCCCTGAGAGACAGAACAAGCATCTAAGACAGAAATGTGGAAACAAAGCTAAGATTGAAGCTTCCATAGCTGAGGCAGTTATCCTAGAGGAGGTGGCAGACCTCAGGACAGCCTACTATCTGGACCATGTTCCCATGTTGCACAATAAGGTGTCTCGATACAATACAGAAGAACCCAAGTATAAACCCAAACTTCCTCTATTCATCGGGTAAGGTGGCAGGGCTGGATGCTCGACACTTTATTCCATGCCACGAGATGAGTGGGAGGATGTCATGTTCTATATCTTGCACAACATCAAGGAAGTTGAGGATGAGTGGATGAGGTAATACCTTTGCACCATTCTTTTAGTCAATTTGTTATGTTCCATTTTCTTAGTTCTTATACTGCTTTTCTTATTGCAGTCGATTCGTTGATGAAGAGTGGACGGGAATGCTACCTCCTACTGAAGCGGAGGCACTTGCTCTTCTCCGAAAGGGTGCTGATGGAAGGAAAACTTTCGTTGTGTGGTTCATGGAGAAAGTATTTTTTCACACTTCCCTATTACCTATTTCACCGTACAATTCCAATTAAACTCATGCACCCTATAATTTCAATTAAACTTGTAGGGAAATGATCCGAATGAATCAATGGTGAAGAATTGAGATGGGTTTCCATGGGTTTTGACCCTGTCGTCATGACATGCCAAAAATATGATGTGAATGGGTATCGCTTCCATACAGAGGAGCACCAGAACATTCGGCCTGATCCCAAAACCATAAATACCGGAGTCTTCACCGAAGGAGATAATAAAGTAGATACTACGGAAGGGTAGGAAAAATATATGAGCTTACATTCAAACGTGGCCGCGAACCCCTAAGTCTCACTGTGTTCAAATGCCGATGGTTCGACCCCAAAAAGGGTCTGAGACATACACCTTCTGTTGGTTTAGTTGAAGTTAAACCATCAACCGTCTATGCCGGAGCTGATCTCTTTATCGCCGCTACCCAGGCCACACAAGTATATTATCTGCCTTACCCATGCCAGAAAGAGTACCTAAAGGGTTGGGAAGTTGTGTTGAAGGCGTCGTCACATGGTAAGCTACCGGACCCGAACGATGATGATTACTACAACATAAACCCCATGACATATGAGGGAGTGTTCTTTCAAGAGGAACATGATGATGTGGTCCGAAACAATGAGGATGATGACTTGCACTACTAGGAAAAGGGCTATAGATGGAATTGACACTAATGGCGCACCAGACATGTGGTGCGCCATTACTATATACTAATGGCGCACCATGTGTTGGCGCGCCATTAGTGTGCAAATACTAATGGCGCACCACATCCACGGTGCGCCATTAGTAATTTTTTTTAAATTTCATCAAAACTACTAATGGCGCACCATGGGAGTGGTGCGCCATTAGTAAAAAAAGTTTTTTTTAATTTTTTTTCAAAACTACTAATGGCGCACCATGGGAGTGGTGTGCCATTACTAGTTGAACTAGTAATGGCGCACCACCCCCACGGTGCGCCATTAGTAACTTAGCCACCACTTCCACCAAATGCACCCCCCTGGACCGCCTTTTTAGTTTTTTTAAAAAATAAACAAAAATGATGGAAATGTCAAAAAAATAAAAGAAAATAAGTTTCCCATGTGATATGTGGTCTAGTTGTTGTGAAAATTTACAAATATGAATTTCGATTTTATTTGCGAAATCTCTCGAGAATTTGTAAAATGGGCATAACTTTTGCGTACGAACTCGGATGAAAAAGTTTTTTATATGAAAAATCATCTACTCGAAAAGTTACATCCGAATTTAATCGGGGAAACCCCATTAAACATTTTCAAAATCCTCAAAAACCTAACAGAAAAAAGATACAGGCCTTTTAAGATCTGGAGAGGCAAAAAAATTCAAAAAAAATCAAACTTACTAATGGCACACCTACCCATGGTGCGCACCTCCTCTCCGGCGACCTCCTCCTCCTCCTCTCCGGCGAACTCCTCCTCCTCCTCTTCGGTGATGTAGGAGAGCGCCTCTCCGGTGACCTCCTCCTCCTCCTCTCCGGCAAACTCCTCTCCGGTAAAAGAACACGGCAAAAGAACGTACAAGATCCAAAAACAGGAACAAAATTTGAAATAATATCATGCCAAAAAACGAGCAAAAAATGGGCAAAAAAATCACGATCCAGATCCAAATTCAAAATTCAAAAATAGCAATGGCGCACGGTGGGGGTTAGACGGTGCGCCACTACTATTTTCCTGCCTTCAAAATTCAAAAATACTAATGGCGCACCAGTGGCCTATACTAATAGCGCACTAGTGGCCTATACTAATGGCGCACCGTGGCCTATACTAATGGCGCACCAGTGGTACGCCATTAGTATACCAGATACTAATGGCACACCAGTGGTGCGCCATTAGTAAAAAATACTAGTGGCGTGATACTAATGGCGCACCAGTGATGCGCCATTAGTAGGCAAAACTGGTGCGCCATTAGTAGCCCTTTTCCTAGTAGTGTTGGGTTATGTTGACCTGGACCCAAACGACGACGATGCACAGATTGATGGTGAGGCAGTTGTGAATCAAAGAGACATAATTATGCTTGAAAAGTTAAATGAAGACGCTGACGATGAGGAAGAGCCTCCACCTCCGTCAGACAACAAAGAAGATATGCATGATAGTGATGATGAGACCGGTCGACAAATAGATTACAATAGTGATGATTCATATGGGTTCTAGAAAATATAAGTTCTTTTAATGATAATTACAATAGTATGCTTAATGTGCTCTTCTGTTATTAATGTTTTTCCTGTATGCTTGTTTATTTGATATCCTTACTAATTGTTTATTCTCTTCTCAATGCAGGTTTGCTAATCATGGGCAAGTCCAGCGGCGCCGGTTTCCTCAGTAAATTCAAAGGACTTACTCGGAGTGGACGAGCCCACAAGGTTCCCTCCTGACTACGCGAGGATGACACTTCACAGGGAGGTGGAGGGGTCGGGGGAGGAGACCCTAGAGGATGGGGGGGTGGGGGGAGATGCAGCCGGGGCAAAAAACTCCGGGCCGTGTCCGAAATAGGAGGGTCTTATTCGATGCCCTCCTATACTGAGGCACCTTCTGAGTCTGAGGAGGAGGAGGGTGAGGAGGAGGAGGGCGAGGAGGAGGGTGAAGAGGAGGGCGAGGAGGGTGGAGGGAAGGTTGACCCCGAGTTGTGGGGTGACTTTCCACCGGGTGCTCCGCAGGGGTGGCTGCGTGGTACTGCTGGAGTACCTACACCACCTTCTATCGAGGCGCACAAGTGGCTCATTGAACCTGCGGGGGCAGAGTAAGTGCCTCTCAATCATATTTTCAACACATGACAACATTTTCTTATCACTAGTGCAGAACCGGGCTATAGCACCGGTTCGTAAGGCCCTTTAGTGTCGGTTCGGTAACCGGCACTAAAGTGTGGGGACTAAAGGTCCCCCCTTTAGTACCGGTTCCGCACGTACCGGTGCTAAAGGGCAACCACGTGGCACGAGCCAGCTCCGGGGGTAGGGAGCCCTTTAGTACCGGTTGGTGACACCAACCGGTATTAAAAGGTTGGGGGGTTTTGGGTTTATGATTTCTTTTTCATTTAATTTTGTGTTTTCCATTTAATTCTTTTTCGTTTGCTGGTATTTTACGATACTGCATATTGTACACATTATGCATATATATAAACAGAATTTCTAGTAGAATCGATCATATATATATAGGGTGGGTCTACTATGATAACACCCCTTAAAACCTTATTCTGATAACTATAGCTCTTATTCTGATAACACCATCGAGCTGACCCCTATAGAAACTAACCCCGCAGAACAAACGAACCGAACTGCACCGGACACAAAAAAACCCCACACCCCACCTTATCCTCCCACTCTCCCCACGACCCCAGCCAGCCACCACTCTCCCCGCGGCAGCCCACCTCCCTCCCCACCTTCTCCGATGCGGCGCGCCCCTGCCCTCCCCACCTTCTCCGGCGACGCCGCCCACCACCACCTCCCTCCCCGCGCCGCGCCCCACCTCCTTGCCCACCTTCTATGGCGTGGTGCGCCCCTACCGCCTCCCTCCCCCGTCCCCATCCCGGATCCCTCCTCTCATGCCGCCTCTGGATGCGAGCCACCGCCACCAACGGCCAGCGCCCCGTCGGCAATAGGGCCAGCCCTACCACCGTCAAACCCCATGGCCTCGCCGCCATCACCCCCAGGGCCGGCCACGCCCCCGCCAAGCAACCACCGGATCCAGGGGGATCCGGTTCCACCTCCCTCGTCCGCCCCCTGGGTAGCTACCCCCGATGAGCAGGACAACGGCCGGCGTCGGCGGCCCCAACCCCGCCCCCCCCCGGCCGCGAATACGACCCCGCCCCCCGCCGCCGACCTCGACGGCCTCGGCCTCCTGCGCCGCCCCGCGACGGCCGGCCTCCTAGGCCCCGACCCCTGCGCCGCCCGGCCCCGGCCATGACCGCTGACGTCCGCGACCCTCCCTGATCCCCTCCGACAAGTTCCACTGCCTCCCCTCCCCTCCGACGAGCTCTCCTGCGTCCCCTCCCCTCATGTGAGCTGCGTGGTATGTTATTTGAGAAAAGGCCCAAACCTCAATTCGTTTGGTTGTTGCTACAGTTCACCTTTTTGATTTTTGATAGGGAAAATTAAGCACACAGCAGTTTACTATTCGTGTTCTTGATTCAGTTTGCCATTTTGTTGCAGGAGAGGAAAACATCAAAAATGAGGAAAAAAAGTGTGTTGCGCTCCTGATGCAATTTGACAGCTCACAAGAGCAGTACACAACGCCAACATCATGTTTGAGGAATGTTCTTTTTTGTTGCAGATTATGGATGAGCATCTGCCATGCGGTTTCAGTGCGGATGAGGTTCCAGAGCGGTCCACTGATTTTTTTGCTTGCAGTTTAGTGTGGTGAAATTATACTCGTCCTCCTCCTTCATCCTCACCACTTTATACTTAGTCATGTAGTGCACCCCTAAAAGTGGTGCAGTACTCGCAAAATTGTCGTTAGTTTTATACTTAGTCATGCAGTGCACTAGCAAAAAAGTGGTGCTGTACTCGCAAAATTAGTTTGTTTCTCCTCACCGACGACAATGGTGCAGCGCTTTAGTCCAAAACAATGGGAGCACACAACCAACATCTACTCTAGAAAGCAGTACACTTAGGTACTGTGAGCTGTTGTGCAAAACAAAAAAAAGGAATCGATTGTATTTGTATTTTGGTTTTGACACCTGTTGAGTAAGCTCCGGCAACCTATTTGTCAATAATGTTAGAAGATAGATGCAGTTTGATGTAAACCCTCATGTGGTTTACTTTGTGAAGAAAAACAGGATAATAAAAACTCCTGAGAAGTTCACATCCCCTTCTAAAAATGCAATTTATTTTATACAAAAAATATTAAAATCTAATTATTTTTTGAACCAAAAATTCTAAAAAAGAACCGATGTAGTTAGCTTGCCCCTACCGTGGAGTTCACTTGCTCATTCCATGTAGTTTGGAGTTCAGCATGCAGTTTGGGCCATGTGGACATGCAGTGCAAAATGGTATTTTTCCGTGTTTGAAGATTTTATGCATAAAAGTTATATGGACTCATTTGAAAATTGTTTACAAAGGAAGTTCATTTCGAATTGTGTCGCGGCTCATTTCCCTCGACCATGTGGTTCGCTTCTTCGCACGTGTACAGCTCGCCAATGTGGAAACCCAAAACTCCAAACAGAAAAAAGAAAGAAGGAAATGAAGTGCAAAGACGTGTTAAATGAAAAATGGTAGAGAAACGACAAAAAAAGTAATGTCGTTCACTTGACCATTTGATGCAGTGTGGTTTTCTAAACTGAAGCAGTGCGGTCGGGTGTCTGATGTTGTTCATCTTGTAAGTGACCATTTGATGCAATGCGGTTTTCTAACTGAAGCAGTGCGGTCGGGTGTCTGATATTGTTCATGTTGTAAGTACGAAAGAAAAAATGTTACTGAAACGGCAAATAAACTAATGCGGTTTACTTGTCCATACTTTTGGGGTTCACTTACGCCCGATGTGAAGTCCCGTCCACTTCCTCACATGAGAAAATTTACGTGTAAAATAAAAGAAATCAGGCAGTTCACTTGCCCATCTGACGACGTGCGGTTTCCTATTTGAAGCAGTGCGTTCTTCTGTCCGATTCAGTACACAAGTCGATTTGGGTGTCGCCAAAAACAGAGTTTCCGCATTTTGATAAAATTGAAACTGCTCTTAAACCGTAAGGAATTAGAGAGTGTGTTCTACATGAAAAAGCTGTGTCTCGTCGATATCTTTCCAACGGTGTAGAATTTGGATCATTCCGACCAGCGGTTTGTAAAAATTTCGCGAAAAACGGCCGCTGCCACATGTCGCCCGCCGCACAATTTTTAAAATTAACTTAAAACTGTAAGGAATCTTAAAAACATTTCAACATATGAAAGTTGCACCTCGTCCGTAGCTTTCCAATGGCATATCACACGCCTCGTTTCGACAAACGATTCAAAAACTGAAGCGAAAACAGTACCAAAAATTACAAAAAAATTCAAAAAATAGAATTCCGCGATTTAGTAATTTTGAAACTGCTCTTAAACCGTAACGAATTAGAGAAACAATAGTTATGAAAAAGATGCGCCTCGATGATATCTATCCAACGGTGTATCATTTGCTTCATTCCGACGAGCGGCTTAGAAAAAAAACACGAAAAAACGCTCGCTGCCACTCGTCATTGGACGCACCATTTTCAAAACTGCTCTTAAACCGCGGGGAATCTCGAAAAGTGTTCAACATGGCGAAGTTGCGCCTAATCCGTAGCTTTCCAACGGTATATTACACGCCTCGTTCCGATAAACAGTTAAAAAATTAGAGCAAAAACAGTACCGAAAAAACACTACGCGCAGTTTTTTCCGACGCGAAGTTTACTAGTCTCTGTAATGCAGTGCCCTCGCGTTAACCATGCAGTGCGGAAGTGTTATCACAATAACTATTCTGATAATATTATCAGAATAGACGGACTATATATATATATATATATATATATATATATATAATCGAATGTCTCACAACCACCATTAATTCACACATACACACATGTATATATATATACAATTAGCTAGCTATATACAATTTCTCCTAATTGGTGCCTTCGGAGCCAGTGGCATTAGCCTAATTGGTGCCTTTGGAGCACGATGACAATTGGAAGTGGTTCACAGAGGCGGTAGCGGGTAATAGTATTCTCCGTTCGTATCTATGACCTGGTCGAGCAAAAATCCCGCTATTTCCTTTTGAATTGCTTGTATGCGCTTCGTTGGTAGGAGCTTCTCCTACACCTCTCTGAACTGTTAAGAAGGAGATCAATATGCATGTGTATTAGCTGTGTGACTAGATATCGATAATGGTGTAAAATTGTGAATAGTGTTTCTGACAAACGTACCCAGTCCTGTCTTTGAGATCTGCTCCTTTCGGACGTAATCATGCGAATGTTCTCGCAAACGTAGTATCCACCCAGATTATTCCCCGGCGCCTGCTTCAGGGCCTTTACGAGAATGGAATTTGATCAGATAATAATTAATCAAGCATGATAATTAAAGAGATGGCAACTAGCTAGCTAGTACTACTTAATTAATTACCTTGGGTCGATACCATTCAGCTTTTGTTTCCATTGGCCTGGAGTGACGTTGATGAACTTTGCCCAATCCCTGCCCGCCGACAAAGAAAATGAATAAAGGGGTTATTAAATAGTTGTTATCAGGAAATGATGAACTAATTAAATAGGCCGAGATATAGTTAATAATGATTGAAATTACCTGTCGACTATCCCCTTCACGATGGTGTAGTCACTTTCTTTCGTAAGTAGTGAGTCCATTACTTCAACTGTTCAAGATCCAGTAAAAACTGCATGCACGCACATTTGCATGTCTTAATTAAGCGGGCATATATATGTAAGCAAAAACATGTAGCTAGCTAGTAAGCAGAACCAGAATTTGTAGTACAAGACAGTGTGACTCACAAGAAGTTGTAAGGAAATAGTATATCTTCATTGTATTTGAGGCGCTTGAAGAACTCTAGCATGCTTTCCTCTACACTTGCTCGATAATATGTATCTAATTTCCATGTGTATTCATTAATGGTATTTGGGTCAATGAACCCAATGCCATAGCGTGCACCTTTTTTCATTTCATACATCTTCATCCTGCATAATACCACAGAAAAGAATATAGTAAGGATAATTACAGGTAATGATTGATCAAAATAATCACTACAGCTAGCTTGAGACTTAAATTACAGAAAGAAATCACTTACATACAATAGCAACTGACGATAGATTTGTCGAGTGCGTCTTGATTGTATAACTGAAATAGTTCTGAATACTCAACGAACACAACTTTCTCATGGAAGTAATGATCCTTCTTGACATTCACCATGAGGGACTCTCGATTGGAAATCTTGGTAATGTTCATGTACCATTGATGCAATTCATACATTCTCGTTGAGAGCTTCTTGACCTCGTCTGGCTCGACCAAAGGTTGGCCCCAGACATATTTCCGTTTTATTTCCTCCTCTCTAAGCGGAGACATGGGCTCGATATCGAGGAGTTGTCCAACAGTGATCTTGAGCATTTCAGCCTGCTCAATATGCTGCTCGGTTATTACCACATCGCTCATCTGGGGAACGTTAACGGTTTTCCCACAATAATATTGGGCGCGCGTACTCTCATGTGTTGTTGGCACAACAAGCGGGGGGATTGATTGCGCTGCCTGTTCTCCCAGCTGGGGAACGGTTTTACCGCATTTTTTGCCAGCTGATTTGCTCGAGCTCGAGCTGGCCTCATTCTGTAGACGTGATCGATTTAACTTCCTGAGGTGGCGATCATAGTCTGTGTCAATAGGCTTGGGAGCTGGTGCTCTAGCCATACGAATGAAGTGGTCAATCTTTTACTCAGGCACTTTTTCCGTTGGCGGTGGTGGCGGTTTCGGTGCAAAATGGGCTTCCACATGGGCCTTCACTATGGCTGCGTTTTCCTCCTCGAACTTGTCGTAAGGCCTCTGCGGAAGAGGCGCGAGGCTTGGACCATATTGAAATCGCTTGCCTCCGCCTGTACCTCCCGTACTACCTCAACTTGTACCGCTACGCACCATAGCTGCGGTGGCTCTCTTCCGTGATTGCTGAGGCGGCGGAGATGGCTGACGTGGCTGAGTTGGATGACGAGGAGGAGTGGCCTGAAGTTGTGCCGGACTTGGAGGAGGAGTGGCCTGAAGTTGTGCTGGACTTGGAGGAGGAGTGATCTGACGCTGTGTAGGACTTGGAGGAGGAGTGGCCTGAAGCTTTGCCGGAATTGGAGGAGGAGGAGTGGTCTGATGCGTTGGTGGACTTGGAGAAGCGGGAGTCTGCTGACTCGGTGGCGGACTTCGACGAGGAGTCGGCTGACGTGGTGTCGGGGGCCTTGAAAAGATGATGCAATCCTTTCTCCATAGGATGATACAATGTTTGGCCTCTCCCAGTGTGTGCTTCTCGTCACCTCCAGGAATGTCAAGCTCTAGCCCCGAATATTGGTCCACCACCTCATCAACCAAGACACGAGCATAGCCCGCTGGAATCGGGTTGCAATGGAAGGTTCCCTCGGGGGGATTTGTAAAAGCAATGGTGTCCGCCACCTTCATGGATATGTTCTTCATTTTGAAGTGTAGCTCGCAGTTAGTGTTCTCCATGATGTCATCCACGAGGTATCTATCCAGCATTGCGTCGCCCGGGGCGGAACCCACGCTGCTTCTCGGCATGGATGGGATGGTGCTATCCAATGCTGGATCATCCGCTAGCTGCTGCCGCTACTGAGACCCCCTTTGCTGGCTAAGTGAGTCGATCTGCTCCCGCTGCCACTGGAATTTGACTGCCAAGTCTGCGTGCGCTGATTCTAGGCCTTGAAGGCGTTCATAGTCCTGCTTCCTCTGCTCCTCCTCCATCTTCCTCTTCTTCTCCTCCACAATCTTCCTTCTCGCACGGCTTCTGTAGTCGTCGTTCCAGTCCGAAAACCCCTCATACCATGAAATAACGCCCTTGCCTCGTGTTCTTCCCGGGTGTTCAGGATTTCCCAGGGCACGCGTAAGCTCGTCGTTCTCTCCGTTGGGCTCGAACACCCCCGATCGAGCCTCTTCTATTGCAACAAGTATCTTATCTTCGGCTCAGTTCAGACATGCCTTCTTCGAAACTAGGCCTGTCTTCGGGTCCAACGCCCCCCCATGCGCATAGAACCAAGTCCTGCACCTGGGGGGCCAGCTCAATGTAACTGGAGTGACACCTGCATCCTCCATCTCTTTCTTAGACTTATCCCACTTAGGCATTGCCACCGCGTAGCCACCTAGCCCCAGCTTATGGAACTTATCCTTTTTGCGGCATTGGCCTTGTTTATTCTTGACCGTTCCTTAGATAATTCCGATTCCTTGAATTTCACGAAATTGTCCAAATGAGCACTTTGCTTCTCTAGTGTTCCCTTGAATACTGGAGTCTTCCTTCCTCCCTTGACGTACTTGTCCCATACACGTTTCTTGTGGTTGTTGAATGCAACCGTCATCTTCCTAAGAGCAGCGTCCTTGACTTTCTCCACATCTGCATATGTGAAATGATCTGGTAGGGTGAAATGTTCCATGAGAGTTTCCCAAAGCAGAACTTTTTGTCTATCATCGACAAAAGTAAGATCTAGACGTGGCTTTGCTGGCTCTCTCCATTCTTGAAGGGAGATCGGGAGTTGGTCCTTCACAAGAACTCCGCACTGACGAATGAACTTGTCCGCAATCTTCTTAGGCGCTAATGGTTCGCCATTAGGTTTGATGGCCTCGATATTGTACTTTACGCCCTCCTTCAACTTTTTGTTCGGGCCTCGTACTGTCCTGCTGCCTGAAGATTTGCTCGATCCGGATGGCTAAAAGAAGAAAGATCGATCCGTTAATATATCTTCAAGTCATTTAAAACATGTGATGATCACTAGATGCCTGCTTATATAAATATACCTCGCCGGTCTTTGTTGTTTCAAGATCAACATTTTCTTCGTCATGTTCATAATCATAGTTCATGACTTCATCAATTCGGTCGTCGCGATCGAATATCATATCACCCTCCCCGGTGTTGTTTAGATATTCGGAGCCGTCATAATCTTCTTCATTCTGATCATCATCTGGCCCGTGAGGATGGCGTATGATATTGAACAGGGCCTCTTCTTCCTCTCTGCCGGTATTGTCCGCCATAGCTTTTATTTAACTAATCCAAAAGAAATATAAAACAATTTAGTATTCAAATTACAATGCATGGATGCAATCAATTAATAAGGAAAAACTGAATCAATCATAGTACATAATAAGCATCATCGAATATAATCTCAAATACATCGTCTCAAATAATAGATATAATCTCGAATACATCGTCTCGAATAATATATATAATCTCGAATAAATCATCTCGAATATTATATATCGAATACATCACTAGCTATCTAGCTAGCTAATAAAGATCGAATACTAGAGAGTAATCTAGGCCACTCGCGGTTCCTGAGGCGCAGGCGGTGGACAACCAAAGTGAAGGAACCATCACTGGATCATAGCTCGGGTGATCTCCCCAAAGAAGCTGCCAGGTATTGGAGAACCTGATGTCCATAGCAGCCATGTAGCGATGGACGTGCTCGTCCTCCTCCCTGACACGGCGACGTACCACCTCCGGCGGGGCCGGCTCCCTCCGCATCGAAGTGGCCCACGCGAACGCCACCAAAGGAGATCAGGGTCGACGACGGGACCTGGGGCCGGGTTCCTCACCAAGCGTCGCGCCCCTGAAGGTAGCACCTCCCAGTGCCAGCCCGACGGAGCCCAGTCCCGGACATGGGTCCTCTGAAGCAGGACGTCGTCGCGAACGGGTCGACGGCGAGGATGCGGGCCGGGCATCGTCGACAACAAATACTATATGCCGCAAAAGTAAAGTAACATTTTTTAAATGATGGATTGTGATTTCATAGATGCAAATTCTAAATTTTATAACTAAAAATATAATAAACTAAAAAAACATTGACCATATATAAAACTAACATTTCTAACATTTCTATAACAAAATTTTTCTTTAAGATTTCTAATATTTCTATAACATTAATACAGAAAAAACTAACATTTCTATATATAACTAACATTTCTAACATTAATACAGAAAACTAATAACTAAAAACTAACATTTCCATATATAACTAATAACTAAAAACTAACATTTCTAACATTAATATAGAAAACTAAAAACTAACATTTCTATATATATAACTAAAAACTAAAAACTAAAAACAGAAAAACTAAAAACAGATCAAAAATTTTGTATGGGTGTGTGTGTGTATGTGTGTGTGTGTGTTGTGTGTGTGCAGGGCGACGGTGCGGGGACACGCGGGGACGCCCGTGACGGCGATCCAAGGCGATCGACGGCGCTGGCGGCGCGCGCGACGACTTCGATTGGAGGGAGGAGAGGGGGGACAGAGGCTCACAACGCGGGTGAGGTCGAGGCGACGGCGACCCGAGCCGGTGCGGGCACGGGGACGCGGGCCGGTGCAGGGACGGGGACGGGCCGGCGACGCGGATGGCGCGATGGGGGCGGCACGACGAGGACGGGGGCGGCGCGGAGTCGACGGGGACGGCGCGATGGCGGCGGCGACGGCGCGGGACGGGGCGTCGGCGATGAAGCAGAGAGGAAGTGGGATATGAAACTGCAAAATTTCGAAGTGTTTTCTTATATAGGATGGACTTTTAGTACCGGTTGGAGCCACTAACCGGTACTAAACATCTGTTTTGGCCAGGCCAAGCGGCGGGAAGGGCAGGCCTTTAGTACCGGGTGGTGGCTCCAACCGGTACTAAAGACCCCTTCCCCTTTAGTACCGGTTGGTGCCACGATCCGATACTAATTGGGGGTGCGCTGGCAGGCGAGGGGCGCAGATGTTTAGTCCCGCCTCGCTAGTCGAGGAGCGCCAGGACCAGTTTATAAGCCCCGGCGCGGGCACTGCACTGAGCTCCTCTCAAATGCAGGCCTTCTGGGCCTACCTCTGCTACTCTGCCATGTGGGGCCTATTGGGCTTGCGGGCCTGCATCCTGGCCCAACAACAGGTTGGGTTTCTAGTCGTATGCAGGCCACTGTGGCCCAGTAGGCGGGCTTTTTTGTCTTTTTTTCTTTTCTGCATTATTAATTTTGTTTTATTTATTTTTAGTTGTTTTTTGCTGTATTTAGAGTTTCTTTGTGAATACATTTTTCAGTGATTCTTTTTTATTATGTTTAATATTAGTGTGTTTTATCATTATATTCAATTTGGTAATGCTTAGGTTATTTAAAAAATGAAATGCCTTTGTAACAGATGAGTTTTCGTCAGAAACCCTGATAGTTCGAAAGAGATTGTCCATTTTGTACACGAAGTGCATTCAGTTTTTGTCGTAACCCTTTCTACTTTTTTGCACATGCTATGTGGGTGAAATTATGATACCATGCCAACTTTCAACCTTTTTGGAGTTCATTTGAAGTGTTTTTCAATTTAGCTGAAAAAAATCAGTAAAGGCATGAAAGAATTTGTTTGCACATAAAATTTCTTCGCGTTTCAAATGCCAAAACACATAACTATCCTAACTATTACAGAGATTCCCGCCTGGGTGTGAAACACAGAAGAAAGTGATGATAGTGAAGCCGATCACATCCTAGATCTTTGGGTGTGAAACTTTTTCTTCGCGTGTGTCCCTTTGTCGGTGTCAAAACCGGCGGATCTTGGGTAGGGGGTCCCGAACTATGCGTCTAAGGCAGGTGGTAACAGGAGGCAGGGGACACGATGTTTTACCCAGGTTTGGGCCCTTTTGATGGAGGTAAAACCCTACGTCCTGTTTGATTATTCTTGATAATATGAGTAGTACAAGAGTTGATCTACCACGAGATCGGAGAGGCTAAACCCTAGAAGCTAGCCTATGGTATGATTGTATGTTGTCCTACGGACTAAAACCCTCCGGTTTATATAGACACCGGAGGGGGCTAGGGTTACACAAGGTCGGTTACAAAGGAGGAGATATACATATCCGTATTGCCTAGCTTGCCTTCCACGCCAAGTAGAGTCCCATCCGGACACGGGACGAAGTCTTCAATCTTGTCTCTTCATAGTCCAACAATCCAGCCAAAAGATATAGTCCGGCTATCTGGAGACCCCCTTATCCAGGACTCCCTTAGTAGCCCCTGAACCAGGCTTCAATGACGATGAGTCCGGCGCACAGTGTTGTCTTCGGCATTGCAAGGCGGGTTCCTCCTCCGAATACACCACAAAAGAGTTTGAATACCAGGATACTGTCCGACCCTGCAAAATAAGTTCCACATACCACCATAGAGAGAATAATATTTCCACAAATCCAATCTGCTGACATGTTTTGGCAACATGACATCATGCCATGGCCCGGTAATTATTCGAACAATTTTTCCTTAACCAGCCCTGCACATAACGCGAGGTGGTTTCTTGACACGTCTTGTCAAAGCAGAGATCGTGTTCCCCTTATTACGGGATTCTCATTAATACGGACGTGGGTAACCCAACCGTGCCTAGGACTCCTAGATTTTAGGCAAGTCCCAAACGGCCACGAGGAGGACGCTTGATATTCACCCTCTTTATAAAGGGACAAGGCTTTTACTTTTTTCCCTCCCGTGCTCAATCGAATCCTTCCCTCGCCTCGAGTTCTAACACCCAAAGCCCAGGTCAGGTGCTTCGGAAATTCAATCATGTCCGGATCCAGCCTTCAAGGCCGGTGGATGCCTTCCTCCGTCACGGAGGAGGATATCAAGAAGTTGAGGGAGGCCAGATACCTGACCGCCGAAATCTCGCATAGGCTGCCCGCCCGAGGGCAGGTCATCCCTACTCCCGAACCCAACAAGAGCGTTGTGTTCATCTCCCACTTCTTCTGAGGACTAGGCCTCGCTCTGGATCCCTTTGTTAGGGGGTCTTATGTTCTATTACGGGCTGGATTTTCACGACCTAGCCCCAGATTCCCTCCTTTACATCTCATCATTTATTGTCGTTTGTGAGGCCTTCCTCCGCATTACCCCTCACTTCGGCCTGTGGCTCAAGACCTTTGATGTGAAGCCGAAGATGGTCGAGGGGCAGTATGTAGCGTCCGGAGATGCTCTAATAAGCAAAATTGCTAGCGCTCCATGGCCGAAGGGCTCCTTTCTAGAGGTGTCTGGATTATGGCAACGAGAGTGGTTCTACGTCACAGCTCCCCGAAGTGCCAAGTGGGTAGCCGCCCCCACCTTTCGCTCGGGCCCTCCACCACAACTGATGTCATGGATCAGCAGGGGGCTGAGCTGGGGTCCAGCCAAGGACGTGCCCATACTGCAGAGCCGCATCCGAGATCTCTTCGAGGGAGATTTCAGTCTGGTTATGATAATGCAAGTCATGCTGGTTCGTCGAGTCCAGCCTTGCAAACGCCGGCCCCTTCGCATGTGGGAATTCAACCCAGAAGGACCGCGTACTATTCAGAATTTCCTCGGCCTGACGCACGAGGAGATGTACAAATCATTCTTCGGACCTCAAATAGAGTGTCCGGACACTACCGAGGACGTGGGCCTGAGCAGCAACCGCACCACGGCCCAAGTAAGTAATCCCGTAGCCGAACACACTGTCCTTTTTATTTATCATGACATCATTCTGAAGAATCGCTCTTTGACCAGGACTGGATAACAAAGGCGAAGATGATCCGGTGTTCGGCCCCCCTTCCTGAAGGCTTGGACAATCCGGTGCTGGAAAAGATGCTCGAGCCAGCACCTTGCCTGGCGCCCTCAAAGGAAGATGAAGGGGGGAATAAAGAGGGCAAAAGCGGGCCTCCACCGCTACCTATTCCAACCGAGGGAATGAGCGCCTCCGTGAGGGAGGATAACCCAGGGGAAGAATATGACATTCTCTCGCCCCGGGAAGGAAGAGGACTACCTCTGAAGATCCGGAAACCAAGGTTTCCAAAAGGGAGAAGAAATCTCGACCAGAGGGTCCTGCCTCGGAGGGTGCTCTTGCCGCACAATGCCTGCGCGGGGATCAGCCCTTTAACGAGATGTAAGTAATCAAAAAGTACTTAATAGTGAAGATATCCTACCTTACTTCCGAGGAAAATAAACGAAGCATTTATCTTGCAGTTTGGATCTTAGCCCTTCTCAGCAGAGCTCGTCTTCAGGGGATCTTCTTCCGGGGATGATGGAGAGCGAAACGCCTCCCTCGGACTCCCCAGCTCAAGAAGCAGGCGACCTTGAAGTGTCGTCGCGGAGGGTTTCTCCTGATCCGGCAAGGCCAGAAGGTAATCCTATGGCCACCCGAAGTCCCCAGTATCCGGCTCTTGAAGAGAGCAATCAAAAGAGTCCGGCACCATCTGGTATGCAGTCGGACGTACTGAAGGATCTGCTAGAGCGAGCGACTATCTCAGAAAAGCACCGTACATTGATGGGTATGGTGATTGAAAGGATTTCGTCCGCCGAAAGCGGATTGCATGAAGCCTTTATGAGTTTACTGATGGGTTTTAAGGTACGTGAAATGATATACATTTTTGACAGCATCGCACATATGTAGGTGTGCCCTGTGTGGATAGTAGCCCCTGAGACTCTGGTTGTCGTCAGAACGGCGGCAAACATAGGATCGTAGTCCCAGGTAATAACCAGACCGCCTTTATGTGTAGGTGGTTGAAGCTCCGGTGGCTAGCTGGACTGATGGGTTTGCCATACTAAAGCGGCAACTGGATACGGCAGATGCCGACATTGTGCTTGTCAACAAGCGGCTTGACGAGGCACAGGCTGAGTAATTTTTCTGGTGATCGTCACATAATAAGAGCAGCATGATGCCAATATCTTTAATATGCTGTGACTGCAGATGGAGCTGCCACCGTGGAGGCCCTTCGGGCGGAGCTTGCCCGAGCCAAGGAGCAAGCAAGGAGTAGTGATGCGGCCGCTTTAAAGGCGGCCGAAGAGTTAAGAGCCGAAAAGGCCGCGCATTGCGAGAGCAAAGAGAAAATGGCCAAGATGACTGTAAAGTTAAAAGACACTGCCGACCGTTGCCAGCTTCTTGAAGAGGAAAACCGGGTGAAGGCGACGGACCTGGAAAAGGCCACGATGGCGACCAAAGACACCCACTCTGCGATGAGAGCGAAGAAGGAGGAGCTGCGTCAAGCCGGGGATATCGTGGCTAGGAAACCCTTCTTGCTGCGGAGGAAGTTTGGAGATCCTCAGTATGCCCCTCTGGACCAGCTGTGGAGTTCGGCAGACGCATATCTGGACTTGGCGGCGAGTGCTGTCGATGCGGCCGAATACTTCCGAGATCAAACAGATCATGAAGTGGACAAGCTACTCTGGTCACAATTTAATGTTCCAGAGCGTCCGCTTCCATTGACTGATCGGCTTGCCGAATGGGCCGAGCTGAATAGATTGTCCGGACTCGCCATGAGGTCTGTTGTGGATCATCTATGGCCGGAAAGGCCAAAGCCGAACATCTATTTTAGTTTGGTGCAGCAGTTCCTTGGTGCGGTGCCGCGCATTAATGCGATGAAGAGGTTGGCTTGCATAGAAGGCTCGCGGATGGCCCTTGCCTGTGTCAAAACATACTGGGCGGAGATGGATGCCACCATTGTCGCGGCGCAGGGTTCGGCCATAGGCCGAGTGGCTGCCGAGCACTATTTTGAAGAAGTTCTTGAAGGCGCTCGTTTGATAGAGGCCCAGTGCTCGAACAATATTATGTTTGAATGACATGTATTCCCGTTGTAAAAACAATGTTTTATTAAGTTTATCAAGGCTGTATTTATAATTTTGCCCGAAATTATTATGATGCCTCCTGTGCGGCCGTTTATGTATATATGTATATAACCTGAAAGATTGCAGTCGTCAGCTTCAGCCCCCACGCATATAATGTGGGGGCGTTCGCAGAAGACGCATGTTCACACTTGACCCAACGTCTTGGTCCATTAAGGAGGTGATAGCACATCGAACTAGTCAACCGGACTATAATGCTTTAACACTTTCACTTAGCCAGAGGAGTTTGACAGTGGGGCTACTATATAGCCCCTGGTGGCTCCGCACTCATCCGAATTCGTGGTGCGTACATGCCTGGCCGGGAAACGGCCCTTCGTTAAGGCGGAGGAATCCCGAAGATTCCGATAGGTCATCGAGTGGTTGACCAGTCTCACGCTATATCATGACAGTCAGTTTTCGGTTTCTCTACTAAGGTGCTCGTCCGGATGAACTAGGGCACAATCGCAGTAGTTCTCCTGGTGCCGCCTTAGCCGATAGAGCGGAACGTAAGGCAGCAAAACACAGGAGCCGGGCAAACCCAATGAGGGAGTCCTGGATTAGGGGGTGTCCGTATAGCTGGAGTATACCTTCGGCCGGACTCCTGGACTATGAAGATACAAGATTGAAGACTTCGTCCCGTGTCCGGAAGGGACTTTCCTTGGCGTGGAAGGCAAGCTTGGCGATACAGATATGTAGATCTCCTACCATTGTAACCAACTCCGTGTAACCCTAGCCCTCTCCGGTGTCTATATAAACCAGAGGGTTTTAGTCCGTAGGACGAAAAACAATCATACCACAGGCTAGCTTCTAGGGTTTAGCCTCTCTGATCTCATGGTAGATCTACTCTTGTACTACCCATATCTTCAATATTAATCAAGCAGGACGTAGGGTTTTACCTCCATCAAGAGGGCCCAAACCTGGGTAAAACATTGTGTCCCCTGCCTCCCGTTACCATCCGCCTAGACGCACAGTTCGGGACCCCCTACCCGAGATCCGCCGGTTTTGACACCGACACCCAACATTTGACCAAAGACATGATTCGGAGCTGATGCATATAAGGCCAAACTCGAGACGCCGAACACTCCCTAAGGTATTCGGTCTTTATGGTGTAAACCGGGCCTAAACAGCGCCCTTTGTAATAAGCCCCTGGTGTCCAGGTACGTGCAATATTCTGACGTGGCCACGTGCCAATACGTCAGCATCCTTCTCAATTGTACTGAGAATCCGAGGGATGTGTATCAACAAGAGACAGTAAAAAAGGTTTACGCGGGGTCTTAATCTAAAAAGAATCCTTCGGACGGGTCCATGCTGCACGTCTGCGCCTGTGTCTCCATTGTGCCGTATTCTGGATGGGTGTAGCACGATGGCCATCTGAAAAAGAGAGGAACTTAATTGAAAAGTTGTCATGCAAAAGGTAAGTTATACTAAATAAACAATATATAGTTCAAAATGAGTGAAGTTGAGCCTAATTGCCACTTGTGCGCGCACGTTGAGCCCCTTGTATTGTAATAGGGGTATGGCCATCGAACCTGTATCAATTATATATAGTTGTACCAGACTCGTCCAACCGTGTCCGTGGTCTTAACGACCTGTCAGATGCTTTAGTTAGTGAGGCCGTTTAGTGTGCGGCTGCCGAGGCAGCCGCACGGTCTTCCGCGCACAAGGAGCGCTCAATGTTTCCATTTACTGTAATGATGCCGCGTGGACCGGGCATCTTAAGCATGAGGGAAGCGTAAGGCGGTATTGCGTTAAAGCGAGCGAAAGCTTCGCGTCCGAGTAGTGCTTGATAGCTACTTTGGAACGGAGCGATGTGGAAGGTTAAATTTTCGCTGCGGAAGTTATCGGGGAAGCCGAATATAACCTCTAGTAGCAGGGAGCCCGTGCAACGGGCTTCTGGGCCTGGCATTACTCCTTTAAAGGCAGTGTTGCTATGGCTAATTTTTGCTGGGTCTATCCCCATGTTGTGTACTGTGTCCTAATATATCATTCTTAAGCTGCTGCCACCGTCCATCAGAACTCATGTGAAGTGGTATCCGTCAATTATTGGGTCTAATACCAAGGCAACGCATCCTGCACGCCGGACACTTGCTGAGTAATCCCGATGGTCAAAAGTGATCGGTTGGGGCGACCAGTGGGAGAACTCCGCAGTGATAGGCCCTGGGGCATGTGTCTCTCGGAGTGCCGCTTTGTTTCTCCCCTTTATTACGTGTAACACATTAACTGTTTTGACTTCTGGTGGGAATTTCTTCTGTTCCCCAGTGCTTTGCTTGCGAGGCTCGTCCTCGTCTTCGCTTGGTGTATCCTGCCCCTTATGTTCGGCGTTGAGCTTGCCGGACTGCTTGAAGACCCAACATTCTCTATGGGTATGATTTGCAGGTTTGTCGGGGGTACTATGGATCTGACATATTTGGTCCAGAATCTTGTTTAGGCTGGACAGTTCATCTCTGTTGCCTTTGGAGGGCGGCTTTTGCTGACCTGGCCGAGAGCTTCTGAATCCGGCGTTTACCACCGTGCTCTTCGGGCTATCTTCTTTATTCCGGTGCTTGTTTTTGATGCGTCGTGATTTCCCGTTTCCATCCCTGACTTCGGATGTACTTGGGTCGCTGGTGCTGCATCGGGCTAACCAGCTGTCCTCGCCCATGCAAAAGCGGGTCATGAGGCTTGTTAATGCTGCCATTGTTCTCGGCTTTTCTTGGCCAAGGTGTCTGGCGAGCCATTCATCTCAAACGCTGTGCTTGAAAGCTGCTAAGGCTTCGGCGTTCGGACAGTCGACTATTTGGTTCTTCTTAGTGAGGAACCTGTTCCGAAGCTTTCGGGCTGACTCTCCGGGCTGTTGAGTTATATGACTTAAATCGTCTGCATCCGGTGGTCGGACATAGGTCCCTTGAAAATTTGCCCGAAAGGCGTCTTCGAGCTCTTCCCAACTTCCAATGGAGTTTTTGGGGAGGATTTTAAGCCAGTGCCGAGCTGGCCCTTTGAGCTTGAGGGGTAAGTACTTGATGGTGTGGAGATCGTCTCCTCAAGCCATGTGGATATGGAGGATATAGTCCTCAATCTAGACCCCAGGGTCTGTTGTTCCGTCGTACGCCTCTATGTTTACGGGTTTGAATCCCTCTGGAAATTCATGGTCCAGCACCTCATCGGTGAAACATAGGGGGTGTGCGGCACCCCTGTATTTGGGTGTAACGTGGTGTTCGGATGTTTGTTGTGTTGTATTGCATACTGGAGCGCACTTGCATGGCCCGTATATGGATCTGGTTGTGCCGTCCTTTTGATGCGAGCCCTCGCGTGGATCACGTACTGGCTTATGTGCGACGTCGTTTTCCGCTCTATATTGGCCATGAGGTCGTCTATCCGACCGGATGGCCGTTTTGTTTTCTAATTGCGGGGGATCTAAGGCCTCCTCGTCGAATTCAGGTAGCAACTTTTGCTTCGGGTAGCTCTTGGTGTGGTGATTACCGCCGTACTTCGCTGCAGTGTTGAGTACTTCACTCCATCTGATTCTGAGTGTGTCTTGCGCAGCCTGAGCCTTTGCTTCTGCTTTTTCAGACTCCTCACAGTGGCAACAAGCCTTTGATGGGCATTTTGTTGCTCCGGGTGCCTGTCCGGTGTGATGTCGTCTGGACTGTTATCTTTGACGGAGTCGGGTTGTTCGGTTTGATTCTCCGTGTTGCCCTGGTCGGGCGATGGTGTTGGGGAACGTAGCAGAATTTTAAAATTTTCTACGCATCAGCAAGATCAATCTATGGAGTCATCTAGCAACAAGGGAGAGAGGAGTGCATCTACATACCCTTGTAGATCACGAGCGGAAGCGTTCAAGAGAACGGGGTTGATGGAGTCATACTCGTCGTGATCCAAATCACCGAAGATCCTAGCGCCGAACGGATGGCACCTCCGCGTTCAACGCACGTACGGAGCGAGGACGTCTCCCGCGCCTTGATCCATCAAGGAGGAGGGAGAGGTTGAGGAAGAGGGCTCCAACAGCAGCACGACGGCGTGGTGGTGGGGAAGCTGCAATACTCCGGCAGGGCTTCGCCAAGCTCTTATGGAGGAGGAGAGGTGTTGGGGAGGGGAGGGGCTGCGCCTTGGATGTCGTGTGCAGCCCTCCACTCATCCCTCTATTTATAGGGGAAGGGGGAAGGGGGCCGGCCCCCTCTAGATGAGATCTAGAGGGGGGGGGGGGCGGCCAAGGGGAGGGGGGCTTGCCCCCCAAGCAAGGGGGCGCCCCCCTTAGGGTTTCCCCCCAACCCTAGGCGCATGGGCCCTAGGGGGTGTGGCGCCCCAGCCCACTTGGGCTCGTTCCCTTCTCCATACAGCCCATAAGGCCCTCCGGGAGAGGTGGCCCCTCCCGGTGGACCCTCGGAACCCCTCCGGTGGCCCCGATACAATACCGATATGCCCCCGGACCTTTCCGGCGACCGTATGACAACTTCCCATATATAAATATTTACCTACGGACCATTCCAGAACTCCTCGTGACGTCCGGGATCTCATTCGGGACTCCGAACAACATTCGGTAATCACATACAAGTCTTCCTAACAACCCTAGCGTCACCGAACCTTAAGTGTGTAGACCCTACGGGTTCGGGAGACATGCAGACATGACCGAGACGACTCTCTGGTCAATAACCAACAGAGGGATTTGGATACCCATGTTGGTTCCTACATGCTCCACGATGATCTCATCGGATGAACCACGATGTCGAGGGTTCAATCAATCCGTATACAATTCCCTTTGTCAATCGGTATGTTACTTACCCGAGACTCGATCGTCGGTATCCCAATACCTTGTTCAGTCTCGTTACCAGCAAGTCACTTTACTCACACCGTAATGCATGATCCCGTGGTCAACCACTTGATCACATTGAGCTCATTGTGATGATGCATTACCGAGTGGGCCCAGAGATACCTCTCCGTCATACAGAGTGACAAATCCCAGTCTCGATTCGTGCCAACCCAACAGACACTTTCGGAGATACCTGTAATGTACCTTTATAGTCACCCAGTTACGTTGTGACGTTTGGCACACCCAAGGCACTCCTACGGTATCCGGGAGTTGCACAATCTCATGGTCTAAGGAAATGATACTTGACATTCAGAAAAGCTACAACAAACGAACTACACGATCTTTGAGCTATGCTTAGGATTGGGTCTTGTCCATCACATCATTCTCCTAATGATGTGATCCCGTTATCAATGACATCCAATGTCCATAGTCAGGAAACCATGACTATCTTTTGATCAACGATTAGTCAACTAGAGGCTCACTAGGGACGTGTTGTGGTCTATGTATTCACACATGTATTACGATTTCCGGATAACACAATTATAGCATGAACAATAGACAATTATCATGAACAAAGAAATATAATAATAACCATTTTATTATTGCCTCTAGGGCATATTTCCAACAGTCTCCCACTTGCACTAGAGTCAATATTCTAGTTACATTGTGATGAATCAAACACCCATGCAGTTCTGGTGTTGATCATGTTTTGCTCTAGGGAGAGGTTTAGTCAACGGATCTGCTACATTCAGGTCCGTATGTGCTTTACAAATCTCTATGTCTCCATTTTGAACACTTTCACGAATGGAGTTGAAGCGACGCTTGATATGCCTGGTCTTCCTGTGAAACATGGGCTCCTTGGAAAGGGCAATAGCTCCAGTGTTATCACAGAAGAGAGTCATCGGGCCCGACGCATTGGGTATGACTCCTAGGTCGGTAATGAACTCCTTCACCCAGATTGCTTCATGCGCTGCCTCCGAGGCTGCCATGTACTCCGCTTCACATGTAGATCCCGCCACGACGCTCTGCTTGCAACTGCACCAGCTTACTGCCCCACCATTCAAAATATACACGTATCCGGTTTGTGACTTAGAGTCATCCAGATCTGTGTCGAAGCTAGCGTTGACGTAACCTTTTACGACGAGCTCTTCGTCACCTCCATAAACGAGAAACATTTCCTTAGTCCTTTTCAGGTACTTCAGGATATTCTTGACCGCTGTCCTGTGTTCCACGCCGGGATTACCTTGGTACCTTCCTACCAAACTTACGGCAAGGTTTACATCAGGTCTTGTACACAGCATAGCATACATGATAGACCCTATGGCTGAGGCATAGGGGACGACACTCATCTTTTCTCTATCTTCTGCCGTGGTCGGGCATTAAGCCGTTCTCAATCTCGTACCTTGCAATACAGGCAAGAACCCCTTCTTTGACTGATCCATTTTGAACTTCTTCAATATCTTGTCAAGGTACGTACTCTGTGAAAGACCAATGAGGCGTCTCGATCTATCTCTATAGATCTTGATGCCTAATATATAAGCAGCTTCTCCAAGGTCCTTCACTGAAAAACACTTGTTCAAGTAGGCATTTATGCTCTTCAAGAATACTATATCATTTCCCATCAACAGTATGTCATCCACATACAATATGAGAAATGCTACAGAGCTCCCACTCACTTTCTTGTAAATGCAAGCTTCTCCATAAGTCTGCGTAAACCCAAACGCTTTGATCATCTCATCAAAACGAATGTTCCAACTCCGAGATGCTTGCGCCAGCCCATAAATCGAGCGTTGGAGCTTGCACACCTTGTCAGCATTCTTAGGATCGACAAAACCTTCCGGCTACATCATATACAATTCTTCCTTAAGGAAACCATTAAGGAATGCCGTTTTGATGTCCATTTGCCATATCTCATAATCATAGAATGCGGAAATTGCTAACATGATTCGGACGGACTTCAGCTTCGCTACGGGTGAGAAAGTCTCATCGTAGTCAACCCCTTGAACTTATCGATAACCCTTAGCGACAAGCCGAGCTTTATAGATGGTCACATTACCATCCGCGTCTGTCTTCTTTTTAAAGATCCATTTATTTTCTATGGCTCGCCGTTCAACGGGCAAGTCAGTCAAAGTCCATACTTCGTTTTCATACATGGATCCTATCTCGGATTTCATGGCTTCTAGCCATTTGTCGGAATCCGGGCCCGCCATCGCTTCTTCATAGTTCGAAGGTTCACCGTTGTCTAACAATATGATTTCCAAGACAGGGTTGCCGTACCACTCTGGTGCGGAATGTGTCCTCGTGGACCTATGAAGTTCAGTAGCAACTTGATCTGAAGTTTCATGATCATCATCATTAACTTCCTCTCTAGTCGGTGCAGGCACCTCAGGAACATTTTCTTGAGCTGCGCCACTTACCCGTTCAAGAGGTAATACTTCATCAAGTTCTACTTTCCTCCCACTTATTTCTTTCGAGAGAAACTCTTTCTCTAGAAAGGACCCATTCTTGGCAACAAAGATCTTGCCTTCGGATCTGAGGTAGAAGGTATACCCAATAGTTTCTTTGGGGTATCCTATGAAGACGCATTTTTCCGATTTGGGTTCGAGCTTTTCAGGTTGAAGTTTCTTGACATAAGCATCGCATCCCCAAACTTTTAGAAACGACAGCTTAGGTTTCTTCCCAAACCATAATTCATACGGTGTCGTCTCAACAGATTTCGACAGAGCCCTATTTAAAGTGAATGCGGCAGTCTCTAAAGCATAGCCCCAAAATGACAGCGGTAAATCGGTAAGAGACATCATAGATCGCACCATATCCAATAGAGTGCGATTACGACATTCGGACACACCATTACGCTGAGGTGTTCCAGGCGGCGTGAGTTGTGAAACTATTCCACATTTTCTTAAGTGTGTGCCAAATTCGTGACTCAAGTATTCTCCCCCACGATCTGATCGTAAGAACTTGATTTTCCTGTCACGTTGATTCTCAACCTCACTCTGAAATTCCTTGAACTTTTCAAAGGTCTCAGACTTGTGTTTCATTAAGTAGACATACCCATATCTACTCAAGTCATCAGTGAGGGTGAGAACATAACGATAGCCACCACGAGCCTCAACACTCATTGGACCGCACACATCAGTATGTATGATTTCCAATAAGTTGGTTGCTCGCTCCATTGTTCCTGAGAACAGAGTCTTGGTCATTTTACCCATGAGGCATGGTTCGCACGTGTCAAATGATTCGTAATCAAGAGACTCTAAAAGTCCATCTGCATGGAGCTTCTTCATGCGTTTGACACCTATGTGACCAAGGCGGCAGTGCCATAAGTATGTGGGACTATCATTATCAACCTTACATCTTTTGGTATTCACACTATGAATATGTGTAGCATTATGCTCGAGATTCATTAAGAATAAACCATTCACCATAGGAGCATGACCATAAAACATATCTCTCATATAAATAGAACAACCATTATTCTCGGATTTAAATGAGTAGCCATCTCGAATTAAACGAGATCCTGATACAATGTTCATGCTCAAAGCTGGCACTAAATAACAATTATTGAGGTTTAAAACTAATCCCATAGGTAAATGTAGAGGTAGCGTGCCGACGGCGATCACATCGACCTTGGAACCATTTCCGACGCGCATCGTCACCTCGTCCTTCGCCAGTCTCCGCTTATTCCGCAGCTCCTGCTTTGAGTTACAAATGTGAGCAACCGCACCGATATCAAATACCCAGGAGCTACTACGAGTACTGGTAAGGTACACATCAATTACATGTATATCACATATACCTTTTGTGTTGCCGGCCTTCTTGTCCGCTAAGTATTTGGGGCAGTTCCGCTTCCAGTGACCACTTCCCTTGCAATAAAAACACTCAGTCTCGGGCTTGGGTCCATTCTTGGGCTTCTTCCCGGCAGCTTTCTTACCGGGCGCGGCAACTCCCTTGCCGTCCTTCTTACCCTTGCCTTTCTTGAACTTAGTGGTTTTATTCACTATCAACACTTGATGTTCCTTTTTGACTTCTACCTCTGCTGATTTCAGCATTGAATATACCTCAGGAATGGTCTTTTCCATCCCCTGCATATTGAAGTTCATCACAAAGCTCTTGTTGCTCGGTGGAAGCGACTGAAGGATTCTGTCAATGACCGCGTCATCCGGGAGATTGACTCCCAGCTGAGTCAAGCGGTTATGCAACCCAGACATTTTGACTATGTGATCACTGACAGAACTATTTTCCTCCATCTTACAGCTGAAGACCTTGTTGGATACTTCATATCTCTCGACCCGAGCATGAGCTTGAAAAATCATTTTCAGCTCTTCGAACATCTCATATGCTCCGTGTCTCTCAAAACGCTTTTGGAGCCCCGGTTCTAAGCTGTAAAGCATGCCGCACTGAACGAGGGAGTAATCATTAGCACGTGTCTGCCAAGCGTTCATAACCTCTTGGTTCTATGGGACGGGTGCGTCACCTAGCGGTGCTTCTAGGACATAATCTTTCTTGGAAGCTATGAGGATGATCCTCAGGTTCCGGACCCAGTCCGTATAGTTGCTGCCATCATCTTTCAGCTTGGTTTTCTCTAGGAACGCGTTGAAGTTGAGGACAACATGGGCCATTTGATCTACAAGACATATTGTAAAGATTTTAGACTAAGTTCATGATAATTAAGTTCATCTAATCAAATTATTCAATGAACTCCCACTCAGATAGACATCCCTCCAGTCATCTAAGTATAACATGATCCGAGTTAACTAGGCCGTGTCCGATCATCACGTGAGACGGACTAGTCAACATCGGTGAACATCTTCATGTTGATCGTATCTTCTATACGACTCATGCTCGACCTTTCGGTCTTTTGTGTTCCGAGGCCATGTCTGTACATGCTAGGCTCATCAAGTCAACCTAAGTGTATTGCGTGTGTAAATCTGGCTTACACCCGTTGTATTCAAACGTTAGAATCTATCACACCCTATCATCACGTGGTGCTTTGAAACAACGAACCTTCGCAACGGTGCACAGTTAGGGGGAACACTTTCTTGAAATTATTACGAGGGATCATCTTATTTAAGCTACCGTCGTTCTAAGAAAATAAGATGTAAAACATGATAAACATCACATGCAATCAAATAGTGACATGATATGGCCAATATCATTTGCTGCTATTGATCTCCATCTTCGGGGCTCCATGATCATCGTTGTCACCGGCATGACACCATGATCTCCATCATCATGATCTCCATCATCGTGTCTTCTTGAAGTTGTCTCATCATCTATTACTTCTACTACTATGGCTAACGCTTTAGCGATAAAGTAAAGTAATTACATGACGTTTATGTTGACACGCAAGTCATAAATAAATAAAGACAACTCTTATGGCTCCTGCCGGTTATCATACTCATCGACATGCAAGTCGTGATTCCTATTACAAGAACATGATCATCTCATACATCACATCCTTTGGCCATATCACATCACAAAACACTCGCTGCAAAAACAAGTTAGACGTCCTCTAATTATTGTTGCAAGTTTTTACGTGGCTGCTATAGGTTTCTAGCAAGAACGTTTCTCACCTACGCCAAAACCACAATGTGAATTGCCAATTTCTAGTTACCCTTCATAAGGACCCTGTTCATCGAATCCGATCCGACTAAAGTGGGAGAGACAGACACCCGCCAGCCACCTTATGCAACTAGTGCATGTCAGTCGGTGGAACCGGTCTCACGTAAGCGTACGTGTAAGGTTGGTCCGGGCCGCTTCATCCCACAATGCCGCTGAATCAAGATAAGACTAGTAACGACAAGATAATTGACAATATCGACGCCCACAACTGCTTTGTGTTCTACTCGTGCATAGTAACTACGCATAGACCTAGCTCATGATGCCACTGTTGGGGAACGTAGCAGAATTTTAAAATTTTCTACGCATCACCAAGATCAATCTATGGAGTCATCTAGAAATGAGGGAGAGAGGAGTGCATCTACATACCCTTGTAGATCACGAGCGAAAGCGTTCAAGAGAACGGGGTTGATGGAGTCGTACTCGTCGTGATCTAAATCACCGAAGATCCTAGCGCCGAACGGACGGCACCTCCGCGTTCAACACACGTACGGAGCGAGGACGTCTCCCGCGCCTTGATCCATCAAGGAGGAGGGAGAGGTTGAGGAAGAGGGCTCCAACAGCAGCATGACGGCGTGGTGGTGGTGAAGTTGCAGTACTCCGGCAGGGCTTCGCCAAGCTATTATGGAGGAGGAGAGGTGTTGGGGAGGGGAGGGGCTGCGCCTTGGATGTCGTGTGCAGCCCTCCCCTCACCCCTCTATTTTTAGGGTAAGGGGGAAGGGGGCCGGCCCCCTCTAGATGAGATCTAGAGGGGGGGGGGCGGCCAAGGGGAGGGGGGCTTGCCCCCCAAGCAAGGGGGCGCCCCCCTTAGGGTTTCCCCCCAACCCTAGGCGCATGGGCCCTAGGGGGTGTGGTGCCCCAGCCGACTTGGGCTGGTTCCCTTCTCCATACAGCCCATAAGGCCCTCCGGAAGAGGTGGCCCCTCCCGGTGGACCCCCGGAACCCCTCCGATGGCCCCGGTACAATATCGATATGCCCCCGGACCTTTCCGGCGACCGTATGACAACTTCCCATATATAAATCTTTACCTCCGGACCATTCCGGAACTCCTTGTGACGTCCGGGATCTCATCCGGGACTCCGAACAACATTCGGTAATCACATACAAGTCTTCCTAACAACCCTAGCGTCACCGAACCTTAAGTGTGTAGACCCTACAAGTCCGGGAGACATGCGGACATGACCGAGACGACTCTCCGGTTAATAACCAACAGTGGGATCTGGATACCCATGTTGGTTCCCACATGCTCCACGATGATCTCATCGGATGAACCACGATGTCGAGGATTCAATCAATCTGTATACAATTCCCTTTGTCAATCGGTACGTTACTTGCCCGAGACTCGATCGTCGGTATCCCAATACCTTGTTCAGTCTCGTTACCGGCAAGTCACTTTACTCGCACCGTAATGCATGATCCCGTGATCAACCACTTGATCACATTGAGCTCATTGTGATGATGCATTACCGAGTGGGCCCAGAGATACCTCTCCGTCATACAGAGTGACAAATCCCAGTCTCGATTCATGGCAACCCAACAGACACTTTCGGAGATACCTGTAATGTACCTTTATAGTCACCCAGTTACGTTGTGACGTTTGGCACACCCAAGGCACTCCTACGGTATCCGGGAGTTGCACAATCTCAGTGTCTAAGGAAATGATACTTGACATTCAGAAAAGCTACAGCAAACGAACTACACGATCTTTGAGCTATGCTTAGGATTGGGTCTTGTCCATCACATCATTCTCCTAATGATGTGATCTCGTTATCAATGACATCCAATGTCCATAGTCAGGAAACCATGACTTATCTTTTGATCAACAAGCTAGTCAACTAGAGGCTCACTAGGGACGTGTTGTGGTCTATGTATTCACACATGTATTATGATTTCCGGATAACACAATTATAGCAAGAACAATAGACAATTATCATGAACAAAGAAATATAATAATAACCATTTTATTATTGCCTCTAGGGTATATTTCCAACAGATGGTTCACCCTGCTCTATCGCTGGGTCTATATGACCGTTGTTTCTGTCGAGGCGGGATTTGGAGCGGCGCTTACACCACCGCTTTGACTGCTTCTTGAGGGAACAACCCTTCGTTTCATCCCTCCGTTCCTCGTCGTCGTTTTCTTTGGGTGTGTCCACCATGAATACATCATATGATGGAGTGGGCATCCAGTGCCCTGTGGTGAGTGGTTCCTGTTCGTCTCCTGCATCGTCGTCCATACCGTCGATGTCTTCAGAGTCGAGATCGAGCATGTCGGTCAAATCGTCGACAGTGGCTACTAAGTGGGTGATGGGTGGGCGGCGAATTTCTTCGTCATCCGCACCCCAATCCTGTCGGACATAGTTCGGCCAGGACTCTCCGGACAAGGAGAGAGACCTTAATGCGTTTAGTAAGTCGCCGAAGGGCGAGTGATGAAAGATATCCGCGGAGGTAAACTTCATGATCGGCGTCGATAGGCACGGGCGCAGGCGGTTCGGAGTCCGTGGCCGGGGAAGGATCCGGTGGTATGGCATCACGGCTCTCGTGAAGGGTAAGGTCGATATTCAGCTCGATCGCCGCTGAGGATACGGCCTCCGTGGCGGGGTCTATCCACCCGTCCATGGATGGCGCAACTGGTTCCGAATTGAGGGTCAGAGCGGTTGCCGGCGCGATCTCCTGGACACTGTCTGATGGCAGAGCTAAATCATGCTCATCGTGACCGCGTGGCACACTAAGCAGGGGCTCGAATCTGTCGAAGATCAAGTCTCCGCGGATATTGGCCGTGTAGTTTAAGCTTCCAAACCTGACCTGGTGGCCAGGGGCGTAACTCTCGATCTGCTCCAGATGGCCAAGCGAGTTGGCCCGCAGTGCGAAGCCACCGAATACAAAGATCTGTCCGGGGAGAAAAGTCTTACCCTGGACTGCATCGCTATCGATGATTGAAGGAGCCATCAAGCCTAATCGTCGACGACACAGAGGAACTCTCAATGAAAACACCAATGTCGGTGTCAAAACCGGCGGATCTCGGGTAGGGGTCCCGAACTATGCGTCTAAGGCAGGTGGTAACAGGAGATAGGGGACATGATGTTTTACCTAGGTTCGGGCCCTCTTGATGGAGGTAAAACCCTACGTCCCACTTGATTATTCTTGATAATAAACTACAAAAAAATACACTTCCGTGATGATACGTGTTTGTCACAGTAGGTCACTTTTTTTGTCATGCATGTACATCCATGACAAATTTATGACAGAATCAAGATAGTCGTACCTATGCTGTCGTAGAAGTGTTCCATGACATTACCAAAATTATCATCATGGAAGTGTCCACTTCCATGACGATAAATCGCGCGTCACAGAAGTGCTTTCGTCAAGGGTGACCGACACGTGGCATCCACCGTAACGGAACGCCGTTAAGCTACCGGGTCGTGTTTTGGATCCGATAACCCGTTAACATCCCCGACTAATGGGAAATTTCCACATGTAAAATTCTTATTGGCCGGACAAAACACGTGTCAGCTCGTCAGTGGGTCAGATAGGCGCCTATGATACGTCGACACGTGGCACGGCCCAACAGAGGCCCATTCCTGTGTAAAGGCTGGCCCGTTTGACTTGGTCAAAAGCTGGCGGGCCGGCCCATGGAAAGCCTGTTAACGGCCTGTTCGAATATAGCCCATTTACAGCCCGCTAACACAATGCCCGTTACGCCCTATCCGAATTAGGCCCAGTAGCGTCATCTGGCCCATCCAATATGATTCCAGCCCGTTTTCACTTATGGCCCATGTATGGCCCATGACGTCTTTCGGCCCATATGAGGCCCTTTGTAACTCTTGGCCTATTAACGGCCCATGGTGAAACTGGCCCGTAATGAACAGTGTATCACTTTACACCCGTTAACGGCCCATGGTGAAACTGGCCCGTGATGAATAGTGTATTACTTTATACCCATTAATGACCCGTTATACCGTTGGGCCGTTTCCAGCCCATGTTATCTTCCGGCCTTCTTCAGAGCCCATTTGTTCTTGGGCTCATTTCCAGCATTCGTTTACTTACGGCCCGTTACTGTCATTTTCTGCTTGTGGGCTAAATTCAGCCCGTGGTTATAGTCGGCCCGTTTGTGGTTCGTTAATACGTTGGGCCGTTTTCATAGCGTCATCAAGTACGGCCTATTAACGATGGCCCGTTATGGTCGGCCCATGAACGGATGATTCCAACTCTAGCCCGTTTACGGCCAGAATGCGGTCTGTTCGGCCCATGTTTGGCCAATCGATCATACGGCCCGTATAAGGCCCATTGATGATACGGCCCGTAGAAGGCCCATTGATGATACGACCCGTAGAAGGCCCATTGTTTCTATGGCCCGTAGAAGGCCCACTATTTATACGGCCCGTAGAAGGCCCATAGTTTCTACGGCCTGTAGGAGGCCCAGTGTCACTACAGTAAATATTAGCCCATGGTTATTGTGGCCTAGTTTTAAAAAATAGGTTATTGCAGCCACTAGCAAACCGCAGAAAAAGAACTGCACTGACTACAAGCAAACAAATAAGCAAGACAACAAGGAAATAAATAAGCAAGCAACTTACACTAGGCTATCACGGCTATTACACATATTACATCCACTGGGCATCAAAGTTCGCCACCAGTGCAAATATAGGGAACACAGCAGCATATAAACGCTGCAGCAAAACAAGTCCAGAACTGAAACCACTTCAGAAGAGCTCAAGAAACAATATCCTGGGTACCCATAATGCTGGCAAGATGCTTAGCAAGCTTATTAGCTTTCTCTTGTTTGGCGCTTAAGTCCTCCAGCGCTTGCTGTTGCACCAGAAAGTATGCATCTGAATTCTGCAGGGGCTTCCTCAGTCCTTCGGCTTCCTGTCACATAACATCTGATCGATGTCTTTCAACTTGTAGTTGAGACTCAAGAAGCCGAACTGATTCAGGCAACGAGTTCGAAGAGCTGGTGCCAGCAGTGGTAGCCAGTAACTCGAACACTACATCAAGACAGGACTTTGGGGTTGTCTCAGTGTCTTCAATATAGTTTTTATCAGCTTTCTTGGAGACCAACAGGGATGTCTCACTATCTTGAACCTTATCTGCATTACTTCCTTTACCATTGCATAACAGGGTACTCTTCTCCAATATTTTATCCGCGTTCTAAAAGAGAAACAAACAAACACATCTCAGGTTTACCAGTTCAGTAGTAAGGTGAACAAGATAACAGCATGAAACAAACATATATCTATGTAGTACGGTCACTGTATGGTCTATATCATTCTAGTTTATGTTGCCAAATCAAGATAGATACAGTTCGAATCATATCTATTTAAGACAAACAGCATAGACAGAATATAAGTGTGGGAAACTACACAGCAGTAACAACACTTGTAATGTGCATGGCATGAGAACATAATTGTTTATTCAATTGAAACTGAAATCAACATAGAGCAAGTTACAACAGCAAACAGCCAAACACGTCGAAGAAATAGGTTTAAAACATACCTGTTGCGCCATTGGAGTTTCAATTGCATCCTTCAAATTTGAAATTAGTTGGTATCAGTAAATACAATGATGCAAGAGCAAAGTAGTATGAACCATAGCTACGGAACCTGACCTGAGAACAATTCTTCTTCTACTTTAAGCGTTGACTTCGGGTTCGAAGTGGTGGTCCTCGTGATTTGGGCACTGCAGTTGCCTTACTAACTGCTCATGTTTGGGTGCTCTGTGGTGGAGACGGTGCTGTGTCAACGGGAACTAGGTGTCTATCTGCTGGGGTTGGGGTTAGAAGGGGTGTAGCTAGTTCTCTGTCCAACTGGGTAGGGGTACAATCTGCATGAGTGTGGGTTATGTGTGGTGGGGCTGGTTCTTGGGCAAGTACAACCGTGGTTCTACCTACATCGACAGGTAGCACGATCTTTTCTGAATACCGTGTTTTTACTCCCACAGATACTGCCATCACTCCCTCCATTTGAAATGCCTGATAAACAAGAAAAGTAATTGAATGTACAGACATTGTAAGATAAACAGGTGCAATGGATAGTAGGGAAGAAAACAGGGCATGAAATAATTCACATTTATGTTTTCTAAACAAACAGAATAGCAGGACATAATTTCACATATATGATGGCTAATTAAACAGGATAGCATGACACAATTTCACATGTATGATGACTAACTAAACAGGATAGAATGACATACTTCAAAATATGATGACTATGTAAACAGGATGACATGATATAACTATACGATGTGTCTATTAAAGTGGTTGGCATGCTATAAATCACAAACATACCATCGATGGAAACATGATGGCATGATATAATTCACGGATAGAATGACATAATTTAAATATGATGACTATGTAAACAGGATGAGATGATATAACTATATTATGTCTTTAGAAAATGGGTTGGCATGCCATAATTCAGATACATGCTGTCTATGTAAACATCATAGCATGACATAATTCAAATATATGATTTATATACTAAGGAAGTGAGCAGAGGGCAATCGCATATATGATGTGTCAACTAAGGAGATGGCATTCAATATTGTGTATATGATGTAAAAACTAAGCATTGCAGTACACCATATGCATTATATGAGTAATATAACCCTGCCAAGTTTGAGCATACACCTCAGGGGGATAATAGGACTGGTCATCTGCCTCTGAATCCTCCTCTGAAGAGCTATCTGTAACCAGCAAGATATCTGCTTCAGTAGGTAGCATTGTCTGCTCTGAAGACCTTGTTTTCACTCCAGATTTCTCCATCACCAATTCAAATGGCTGATGCACAGGAAGAGCAGTTGAATATACAAACATTGTCGACAAAAGCAATGAGAAATACAAAAAAAGGACGGCATGATATAATTCACATATATGATGCTTGCCTAAATAGCATGGCATTGCATAATTCACATACATAATGCCTTGCAACAAGATAACATTGCATAATTCACATATATAATCTCTTGCAACAAGATGGCATTGCATAATTCACATATATGGTAATAGACACTAAACAGGTGGCATTCACACAAAGCATGTCTAAACTAAGCAAATGACATAGCAATGCAAGATACCATACGCATGATATGAGCAACATAACCCTGCCAAGTTAGAGCATGCACCTCGGGGGGGGGGGGAATATGACTGGTCATCTGTCTCTAAATCCTCCTCTGAGGAGCTATCGGTAACCAGCAAGACATGCGCTTCGTCAGATAGCATTGTCTGCTCTGAAGACCTTGTTTTCACTCCAGATTTTTCCATGACCGTGCCAAATGGCTGATGCACAGGAAGAGTAATTGAATGTACTAAAATCGTTGACAAATTTAACACGTAATAAAAAAAATGATGGCATGATATAATTCACATATAAGATGACTGGCTAACCAGAGTGGCATTGCAAAATTCACATATATGATGCCTGGCTAGACAAGATGGCATTGCATGATTCACATATACAATAAAGAAACTACACAGATGGCATTGACACAAAGCATGTCTAAACTAAGCAGATGACATCTTTAATGTATATAGTAAGCAATGCAAGGCACCATATGCATGATATTACCAACATCAGCATGCCATGTTAGAGCGAAGACCTCATGGGGTAAATAGGAGTGGTCTTCTCCTTCTGAATCCCCCTCATAACAGTTATCTTCCTCTTGATTACGATCCGAAATGGGTGGAAGGGGCTGCCTTTGCACCCACCATGGAACGACGTCTGCATGAAATTTTATTGCCACTCAAGGCTCGTCTCTTTTGCTCTACATGATCAGTTCCATTGTGTACAATAACTGGCATGCATAGGAATAAAACAGAGTGAGATTATGTAAGGAGTGCATGCACAAATCCAGAGTGATGGTAGCAAACTGTGGATAGACCCAAAACCAATGATAGCAGGAAGATAATAGCTTTAGTTCAAAAATACAGATAATGGCTCCTTTAATGTTTGTTTGCACCCAACATGAAACTCATAGTAGACATCGGAGATTAACCAGATAGTAGACAGATAGTACTGATTGCTGCCCCAATATGTACCCCACAACCATTTAAAAAACTCAAGTTTCAACATTAGTTTGGAACTGACTCAGAGTCTAATAGGTGAACACGACGATAATGTAGCATGTCATCATATTAAGCGACGCATAACGTAAGCAGACACGGAAGAGTGTGACCTCTCTTGCGGACCCGTGTAGTCCTCAAGGTCATCTGCTCAGTTGATGATGGTAATGCAGTTACTGTGGCTGCCGGCGGCGGGGAAGAAGATCTGAGGCGGCTAAAGACAGTCTGGAGAGCGGATCCCTACTGTGGTGAACCCTTCCGTCGTTGGAGCAGCTGAGCTGGGGTGGAACACAGCGCAGCAGGAGCAGGACAAACCACACAAGGTTTTCTTGGACACATATCTGTAACAGAAGTAATTGAGTAAGGGATTGTTTGAATTTGAGGATTCTAACAATGCAGGGATAGGAAATAGACAGGAATAGGATAGGAATGCACGTGCAAAACAGAGAATTTAAAAACATAGGATTTCTGCCAATCGGGGTGTTTGATTCACAACAATTGGAAGATCACAGGATGCAAAAAAGCATGGTGAGATTAAGTCAAACCACAAGAAAATGTACGGTTATAATGCTATTATGCTACTATCTCTTAGTATTGTGCTTGATGAATAGGAATATGAAAAGGAGGAGAAGTGGAAATTAGAATTCCTACGGTTTTTCTTTCAAGGAGACACTAAAGGAATAAATCCTACAGTTTTCCTTTGCTCCATTCCTTTGCACCAAATTCATGAAAAGTAGTACCATAGGAAACTTTCCAATTCCGATGTTTTTCATTCACTTTTCCTTTCAAGCACTGGCGATTCTAGTAGGCAGGCTTGAGCAAGGAAAATCCTACACTAAAAAAATGTTTTTGTGCTACTTCTATTACTTTGGACCCAGGTCACTGCCATACTAGCTCAACTCCCAGGCCCATCGACAAATGCACAGCTAAAACGCGCAGAGATAAATAATGATGGCGTTCAAGAGAGTCCATCACGGATAGCTAAGTTGCCCGGTACCTCACTGCTTGTCATATAGTAGGATAAAATAATCGTATTTCCCATTACTACGAGTGCTCAGTGGACAATATATATAACATGTAGAGTAAAAAAGAGATGCAACAAGTGTAGAACCTCTTTGGCGAAGCCATGTCGATCTCAGCGTGATTGGGTTGGCCGGTGAGGATGCTCCGGCTGACTTGGCTGTCGGAGGAGGGGAAGAAGATCTTAGGCGTCTGGAGATGGAGCCTGAGGTACTGCTCCGCTGTGATGGAGGGTTTCGTCGTTGGAGCAGCTCCGGTGAGTTGTACGACGCCGAGGCTGAAGCAGGACAAGAGAGACAACGAACAATGTTAACCTGAGTGGAATTCTAATAGCATCTCCAATACATGACGTAAAATACATAACCACAAAGTGCTAGATGTAAAATACATCAGCCGCTCATCTCTGAACTTAACTATCGAAACTGAACTTAACTGTCAAAACTGAACTTAACTGTCGAAACTGAATTTTGCTGTCGAAACTGAATTTTGCTGTCGAAACTGAATGCACTAGCAAGGTGAGGCTACACGCGGTTGACTGACTTTTTCATCTCTGGTCAGTCGATTTTGCAGCCGTTATATACGAAATCAAGGGCCTGCGGTTCATCTTCAACCTCCACCCCCCTGAGCCGGCCAAACAGCAGCCCCCCGCCGCCCGCGGCCGGCGGTGCACCGCCCCGCCCGCCCCGAAAACACTCCCCACCGCCGGTCCGCTGCCGCCCTAGCCATCCCATCTAGGCCACCCCGTGCCGAGCTTTTTCTCCGGCAATCCCCACGCCACCCCCCGCCACCGCCGGCGACCACCGCCCCCATCCTGAACCCTAAGATAGATAGTGGGGTATCTCTCCGGCGAGCCCCCTCCCCGCTACGGCTGGTTCTTCCTTCACCCCGGCGAGCCCCCCACCACCTGAAAATTGACTGACCCAAAAGTCGATTCAGTCGACTGAAGTGTAGCTAAATCGGAGCAGCATCGCAAGCAAGAGCAAGAGCGAGAGCAGCAGCGCGAGCAAGAGCAGACCAGGCAGGGGACCGAGACCAAGACCAGAGTAGCAGCGCGAGCGAGAGCTAAAGCAGCAGCAGGTCCTACTGATGTGGACGTCGCCGCCGAGGGAGCGACACCGTGGAGGAAGTTGCCGGCAACGCCGCCGTGGATGGAGCCGCGCCGTGTCGGCTCGGGACCGAGCGCCGGCAGCACCGTGAGATCAAATCAAGAAGAAAATGCGGTGATTAGTGTACAACCTCTTTGGTGGCGCCGATTAGGCCGCAGCTTCATCCGAGGAAACGGTGATGATGATGCTCTTCCGGTGGTGCAGGTGAAGACGGTGGTGTGGGAATGGAGGTGGCGCAAAAGATGAGGGGAACATCGGGGCAGCTCCTTGGAGGTGGAGGACAGGGTGGCTGAACCGGCGGGACGATGAGATCGACGACGGATCCTCATCTGGTACAGTGGATGAGGGATGTTGAGGTGTTGCTGTGGACGACGTCGTCGGGGAAGAGGCACCGGCTGGGTGGCGAACGGAGCAAGGTGTGGGGTTTCATCGCGGGTTTTCGCTGCCTCGGTGTACGAATGGGTGGGCAGATGGGATGGCAGTGGGGAACCATGTCTTAGAGACGCGCTTGTCCGAAATGTGAGGTAAGTTACGAAAGTACCCCCACTGATTTGAGGCGGTTCTTTCGGTTCAGGGGTACCACGGGCATTTCGCGTGTCTGGATTTCACTGGAGGTGGGAGTTTTCGCGCGCGTTGTAGTTTCGGAATAGCAAGGCGCGGGTTGACATGGAGGGAGTTGTTAGAGCACAACGAGACAAATATATATCTTAAATATTTCGGGCTAACAAGGCGCGGGTTGAAGAGGTGGGAGTTTTGCAGCACGATAGACAGAGATGCTAGCTTGAATTTTCGGCATAACAAGGCGCGGCTTGAAATTTCGGAAGAACAAGCTTAACGTGTACCCAAAAAAAAGACAATTTGCACCTCAACATGCACAACACACACACAAACACCATTTAGACTAGAGTAAGGTACACGTGCATTGCATGCATGAGATTTGGCAACCAAATTATGAATAAATACCACATTATAGCATGCAAGCTTTGAGTCATATATGCATGATGTAGATGTTCGTTTAATTCTTATAGTTCATTTCATTCAAAATCATCTAGTTTTTATAAGAAAGCTAATCTATTTTAAGATTCATGGAATTGTGCGTCGTAAGACATAAAGTAAAAACAAATAATGGCAAATCATGTAGAAAAACATTTGGGCAATTCTGATACGGAAGATTCTAGAACAAATAAGAAGTGCTTGTGTTTTGATGTTTGTGCATTATGCTTAAGTTCAACCATGGAGTCTTCTAGATTATACATGTGGCGAAATCTGGTGGAATCTAGATGATATCCAACGACCAGTAGTGGTCAAATTTGCCATCTTTGGACCATCGGATTCGCCTCATCCAACGACCATCTTTCAAAGTTAAAGTTACCCGCACACAATAAAAAAAATATAATATATATAGGGGTATAGATATAGATATGTGATGCAAAAGCCGCCCATCATCTCCAATTAGAATAGTGTGTCCATGCACGGATGCTACATGGCCAAATGATGTGTGCCATCGGTATCTCAAATTCAAATCAGTCTGACCTTGTTCAATGTGTATACATTACAACATGCTCGTTTCCAAACCACACCGCGCAGATCTCCGTTATATTCATGCATGCATGGGTTTCAAACATCAGGATCTCTTATTCAAATATTTGAATTCAACTTTACATTGATTGTGACCTCACCTATTCAGCTATTCTTTTACACCCACACAGTAGTCTTCTCTTTATGATTGTACCACTAACTTTCTCTCGTGCATGCATGCACACACACCACCAGTCGGCATTATCCATCGCACGCATGCAATCTTTTTCTTCAGGTCGGTCTCCCATGAAGGCACACACCAACACACATCCCCCTCTCCATCATATCGGACATTCTTTATCTCTCACGCGTGCATGCGCAACGATCGATGTTCCTCTATGTATGTGTGTATATAGCTAGGTCTTTCATAGTTTTGCACACAAATCGATCAATCGATATATCCAGTGAGGTCTCACCCTCTTTCCCACGTCCACATCGATCAATCTATATCTCTCTATATAGGATTAACATATATAGCTAATACACCCACATTAATTATGTATCCAACGTCCCCCTCTCATCATCCATGCCTTCCTCTTCATCTCTCAGACACGTGCACAATGGCGAAGACAGGGGGCAGTAAGGGCCCTGCCCCCTCCCCCTTAACATCACTATATATCAAAGCTAATATGAATGTGATCATTAGACAATTGCTGCTAAAAATGGTTTAAGTTCATGAATTGACCCTCCTCGTAAAGGAATAGCAATGCTTGGCCCCCTAGCTCATTTATTTTTCATGGCTCTGCCACTGCGCGCATCAGCGCACGTGTTCGCCCCCTCTCTCTAAATATCGATCTCCACTTGTGCATTCCTTCATAGTCTCCCTCCACTCGGCCCCTCGCACCATCTTCTAGCCCACCCACCAGATTTTGCCACATGTACAATCTAGCAGACTCCATGGTTGAACTTAAGCATAATGCACAAACCTCAAAACAACAGTGGTTCTCTTTTGTTCTAGATTCTTCCGTATCATAACTGCCCAAACTTTTTTTTCTAGTTGAATTGCCATTATTTGTTTTTTACTTTATGCTTTACAACGCACAATTCCATGAATCATAAAATATATTAAGGGCTTCTTTGATTCAAAGGATTCTCAAAGGAAATTTGGAGAATTCTAATCATTAGGAATTTTTCCTATCTTGGTTGTTTGATTCGTAGGATTGTAAACCATAGGAATTTTTCCATATGATTCATTTGCACTAGATTTCATAGGAAACATCCCATCCACTCAAACCTCTTTGAAAGAATTCTGCATTTTTTCTATGCACAATCAAACACTCGTACAATCCTGTAGGATTCAAGACGACATTCCACTATAATCCCATGTTTTTTCCTATTCCCGCGTTCTTAGCTTTTTTTATAAAAACTAATTGATTTTCAATGAGATGAACTATAAGAATTAAACGAAGGGCTACATCAGGCATATATGACTCAGAGCTTACATGCTATAGTGTGGTATTTATTCATAATTTGGTTGCAAAATCTGATGCATGCAATGCACGTGTACCTTACTAATATTTCGAGTTTGTGCAAAACACGTAAACTAGAATACCAATGGCACGCTACACAGTGTCTCTCTTGCATTTCATGAAGCCATGTGTCACATGTGTAGGCGTTGTCGCGACCTCCTTGCGTGGATTGATCACAGTGACGTGCTGCTGGTTCCAGAAGAATGTACTCGTCCTCCCTGAGCCATACTGGCGGTACATGCACGAAGCGAAGATGTGCACGCACGCCATGCACGCACTCATTCCTCGCACGCACACGCGGGTACACGGGCGGACGCAATTTTGTACCAAGATCCACCCCATGTGATAATTTGACGGTGTAAAGTCGTTCACTTCATTGATGGTCGATTAATACAGCGCATGCAAATTGAGTGGACGTGAGGGCGGAAGTAAGACGTTATTACTCCACTGCGCGCATGTGAGTAGTTAAATCGTGGGTTGCTAGTAGTACTTCCATTGGTCGCCTTCGTATTTTGTGCCAATTTTTGACAGCAACATACTACTCAATATTTACACATTTGAGCAGTGTAGTACTTGAAATTTATGTTCCGCTAAACTCATCGGGAGTCGTTTCGGGCCTCGAAACCAAAACCATCAATTAATCTTTACCTTGTTCCCATCACATTCAAAAGCCTGCTCACACCTACTAGTAGTACGTACCAAACCTGAACGTGTTCCCACTATGCAGGTATTAGTACTAGTGCTAGTACTTAGGTTATAAAAAGGGGAACTACCTAACCAAAAATCACTCTACCTTTCCTCCTCATAAGTGCTTCTTCTTCGTCCGTCGTTGCCATGTCCGATGAGCGGAGCTTTAGGTCGAGAACTACTCGTAACAAGGGAGCGGCAACCAAGGCTGCAGGAAAAAAAGAGAGGGCTTGCCGCCACGCAGATACCTCGAAAGATCTCTCACGGGCAGGCGATGGCTCCCAGGAGTGCCCTAGCCGCGGAGGCGAACATGCCGAGCCGGCGGAGCTGGAGTAGTTATCCCTCGACGGCATCCCCGATCAGCTCAATAAACAGAAGGAGTTCATCCAAGGCTTGATGGAGTTGCTGAAGGAGAGCCTCAACAACATGCCCGCTGAGCTCAATCAGCAGGGGGAGTTGACCACCGGCTTGGTGATGCTGCTGAAGAAGAGCATTGCCTCGGAGAAGAAGGCGACCGGCAAAATCCTGCGACTTCGAGAGGACAATGCGAAGCTCTGCCACGAGATCGACCTGTTGAAGGAGAAGAACGCCGACTGGAAGAAGCTGCATGAGAATAGTAGTTCCTCAATGAAGATGCTGCAGGCCCTCGCCATGGAACAGAAGGAAGAGTTGGCGAAGCTCCGCATCGAGCACCCGGCTGCTGTCAAGGTACGTAATATGTCCGTGGAACAGATGATGAAGGCTCGCGTCGAGAAATGCCGCATCATGGACACAATGATGAAGATGGCGGAGGAGACGCGCAAGGAGATGGAGGTCGTGCAGGCGATGAAGAAGCAGTTACGACTCCGCGGCGAATTAGATCATTTGGGGTGATAATCTTCCTTCTTCTTTTGCTCCTGTGTTTCATCTTTTGCTTCAGGTGTTTCACCGCACGTGTCATGTTCTCTGCGAGGCATGAATAGAACAATGTTTTTTTGAGGGAATGAATAGGACAATGCTAACAATGAGATGACTAGCAAATTAGATCATTTTTTATCGCCATATGGCACTGGGCTGCCGTGTTTCGTGCTCCTCTGTCGCAGTACTACTCTAGTGGAAAACTTGAGTATACCGCACGGTTCTTTGCTCCTCCTCGATCAGGTCGTTGATGCATTTATACGAGCAGTCAAATCACAAGGCCCCGCCTTCCAGCAGTAATGAGCCGTCAAATCACAAAGGCCCTTGCCTCTCGTGAAACCGACCAAGCTAGACTGCCCCGCCCTCTAGCCTTTTAAAAAATGTATACTTTTGTACAACAGTAGTATCGATGGATTGCGCCATGGAGCAAAACTTCAAATTAAAAAAAGGTGGTACATATAGAGAGCGCTCGTCGCCAAATTATGCATATAGTACTATTAAAAAGGCTAGTCACAATAATGGTGTCCAGCACAACCCACCCCTCAAATAAAACTAGGCCTCCTTTGGTTTGGAGGAATTTTGTAGGATTTTCATATGATAGGATTTCTATAGGAAAAATTCCTTTAGAGCTCTTTGGTTTGTAGGAATGAAATCCTATTCCTATGGAGGAATTCTTCCTATCCTCCACATTTCATAGGAAAATAAACATTAGCCTAGACTCAATGGAAAAAATCCTATGGTGTGAATCAAAGGGCATCTCATTTTCTATTCCTATGCATAGGATTTGAGATGCATGTCATCTCATTTCCCATGACTTTCCTATTCCTATGATTTTTCAATCCTATGAACCAAAGGAGGCCTAAGAGGGTGCTTGGATACGTTTTAGTCCCATGACTAAAAGTAGTGGGACTAAAACATGCTAGCCTTACCCATGCTTGGATCCAAATACTAAAAAGGCTAAAATCAAGTTAATGAGCATTTATTATCCTCCAAACCCTCCAATCCAGAACTCACCTGTGTTAAAGGAGAGGAGTTAAATGAGTAGAGAGAGGACTAATCCACATTTTAGTAGGGGTACCCCTGACTAAAAAAATTTAGTCTCAAGACTAGTTTTAGCCCCTCTTTAGTCAGGGGTGCTTGGAACTTTAGCCTCTTAAAGAGACTATTTTTAGTCAGACTAAAATAAGTCCCTTGGATCCAGGCACCCTCTAAGCATCCTGGAATTCTTTGACAAAACTAAGCACCCTGAAATTCTTTGACAACTAAACTGCTGGCTATATGATGTTGGCCATATATATTGTACGTATATAATGTGAAGAAACGAGTGGTAGTACTATACCAACTAAAAGATGAAATGTAAGAAATACTAGTATGTACGTACTGAAGAGTTAAAGTAACGAGAAGAAATATAACATAGTTCTCCTGGGGGCTTAGCACAGCACACCCCTCAAATTAAATTAAGCACACCTGAAATTAAACTTTGCAACTGTTCCGGTAGACACTGCATTAGAACCACCATGAGCAACGACACTGCCACCTTACTCGGAGTCCTCATCCACGTCCTCGACTTCGTCCTTGTCCCTCTTCCTCTTGGCCGATACTTCTTTGCTTGAACCGCACACTTGGCTGTTGTTCTTCATCCAACCCTTGTAGATATTGAAGCAAAGGTAGCCATCCATTGCAGCGTACTGGATGTGTTCTATATCTAGTACATTCCGCTGCCATGCATGACGATGAAACGTGTATGGAGGTTTCACCAGTTTACCGTACGAAGGATGAACCATGGCTCCTGCTAGGGTCAGCATTGAAGGCTGACGAGAGGGCACCAGTCGATTCTTCTGGAGGTCGAAGGGGTTTCCTACAACGAGGCCTATCCGACCCAGGATTTCTTTGTCGTTACCAAAGTCTACAGTAACGAATTTGACTAGGTTGCTCCCGAGGAAGTCCTTAAAATCCTGGCACTCAACGTCGGCATGGCATATGTGGTAGACCAAGCATAAGTCATGCACGCAAACCTGGATCACGGCGGGCTTCTTCCTCTCTTCGTCCTTTAGATCCTTCTCTCGTCCCAGGACTGTGGTGTACTCAACATTTAGCCCAACAACCCACTCATCATCTGAGTTTTTGAACATGCGTCTGAAGCGATAAAGGCATCCTTTCACCGTCGCGGAAAAACGGGTGTAGATGACGTCAAACTCATCGCCGGTGATGGTTCTAACCTTGTACTCACTGCCGATCATGGAGATTTGGGACGCCATGGATTTGGGAGGAGGGTTAGGATTAGTGGAACTCCCGTAATGTGAATGGACAGGATGACTAGGAGCGAACCACCGTAGTATTGAAGGACGTGCGGGGACGAGTAGGAGCGAACTGCCAGCGTGCGAACGGCAGGGTAGTGGCTTTCCATTCTCCCATGATACGGGCTTCCGAGAGCCGTTGGATCTGAGATCGAACGGTTGCATGGCGTGATTCTAGACCTATTGGTGAATATCCTATCCTGGAGGGTTATTCTGCAAATTTTCAGCAACTTAGCATGCGACCGTTTGATCTCAGATCCAAGGGCTGCCAGCAGCCCGTATCATGGTCGCGCCTACCACGACCGTCGCGTCGCTCGCGCGGTTGCGCCCTTGGAGATTTAACACGGTGCTTTAGGCTATCTGATGTTGGCATGTCATACATAGTCATCACTTAGTCACTCATACTACAAGAAGGTTGGCTATAAGTGTATTTTTTGTTACTCCTCTCTATCTCTTTCTTCGTACTCAAGGAAGAAACGGTGCTAGTAAGCGCGTGTATTTATTGCATTTGCCAAGGAGTGACCTCTTCCAATGAAATGGTGTTGCTAAGTTTGCTTCATTTAATTAGCTATAGACTCAAAATTGTCTTTTCACCTAGGTACACGCGCTTAGCACCGTTTCTTCCTTGGGTCACCAAACTAGTCTCTCTCTTCTTGATTAACTTGCCACATCAGACTTTATGCCTATGTGGCAAGCTTAAGCACCTGTAGGAGCAAGTAAAAGTAAGTACGATAGTGCGCTTTACATGGCATTTTTGCATATGTGGAGGAAAGAGAGGCAAGGAAAAAGTGGAGAAGTGGGCTCTCATGCAAGAGCCAGCCTCTACTACATGGTGGAGCATTGGGAGAGGCACCTGTATGGAGGTGGTCAGGAATATGGGAGACTCACGCCGGTCGTAGCGCCGCAGTTAAAATGATAATGGCAAGTCAAATCATGGGGCCCAACTTGTCCAGCAGTAACTCGCTGTCAAATCACACAACCCTACTTTTGCAGCAGCCTACTCCCTCGTCTTCTCGCGTCTCTATCGAACCGACTAGGAGGAATTGCCCCGCCGCCTACCGCGTAGGAAAAGCCCCGCCCTCGACTTTTAAATAGTATACAGTTGTTGGGGAACGTAGTAATTTCAAAATTTTCCTACGCACACGCAAGATCATGGTGATGCATAGCAACGAGAGGGGTTGTCTACGTACCCTCGTAGACCGGAAGAGGAAGCGTTAGCACAATGCAGTTGATGTAGTCGTACGTCTTCACGGCCTGACCGATCAAGCACCGAAACTACGGCACCTCCGAGTTCTAGCACACGTTCAGCTCAATGACGATCCCCAGACTCCGATCCAGCAAAGTGTCGGGGAAGAGTTCCGTCAGCACGACGGCGTGGTGACGATCTTGATGTTCTACCGTCACAGGGCTTCGCCTAAGCACCGCTACAATATTATCGAGGATTATGGTGGAGGGGGGCACCGCACACGGCTAAGAGAACGATCACGAAGATCAACTTGTGTGTCTAGAGGTGCCCCCCTGCCCCTGTATATAAAGGAGCAAGGGGGAGAGGCCGGCCAGCCCTTGGGGCGCGCCAAGGAGGGGGGAGTCCTCCTCCTAGTAGGAGTAGGACTCCCCTTTCCTAGTCCAACTAGGAAGAGAGAAGGGGGAAGGAAAGAGAGGGAGAGGGAGAGGGAAAGAGGGGCCGCACCCCCCTCCCCTAGTCCAATTCGGACTCCCCATGGGAGGGGGCGCGCCACCTCCTGGGCTGCTGCCCTCTCTCTCCCCTCAGGCCCACTAAGGCCCAATACTTCCCCGGGGGTTCCGGTAACCCTTCCGGCACTCCGGTTTTCTCCGAAATCACCCGAAACACTTCCGGTGTCCAAATATAGCCGTCCAATATATCGATCTTTATGTCTCGACCATTTCGAGACTCCTCGTCATGTCCGTGATCATATCCGAGACTCCGAACAATCTTCAGTACATCAAAATATATAAACTCATAATGAAACTGTCATCGTAACGTTAAGCGTGCGGACCCTACGGGTTCGAGAATAATGTAGACATGACCGAGACACATCTCCGGTCAATAACCAATAGCGGAACCTGGATGCTCATATTGGCTCCTACATATTCTACGAAGATCTTTTATCGGTCAGACCGCATAACAACATACGTTGTTCCATTTGTCATCGGTATGTTACTTGCCCGAGATTTGATCGTCGGTATCTCAATACCTAGTTCAATCTCGTTACCGACAAGTCTCTTTACTCGTTCCGTAATACATCATCCCGCAGCTAACTTATTAGTTGCAATGCTTTCAAGGCTTATGTGATGTGCATTACCGAGAGGGCCCAGAGATACCTCTCCGACAATCGGAGTGACAAATCCTAATCTCGAAATACGCCAACCCAACAAGTACCTTCGGAGACACCTGTAGAGCACCTTTATAATCACCCAGTTACGTTGTGACGTTTGGTAGCACACAAAGTGTTCCTCCGGTAAACAGGAGTTGCATAATCTCATAGTCATAGGAACATGTATAAGTCATGAAGAAAGCAATAGCATCAAACTAAATGATCAAGTGCTAAGCTAACAAAATTGGTCAAGTCAATCACATCATTCTCCTAATGATGTGATCCCGTTAATCAAATGACAACTCATGTCTACGGCTAGGAAACTTAACCATCTTCGATCAACGAGCTAGTCAAGTAGAGGCATACTAGTGACACTATGTTTGTCTATGTATTCACACATGTATTATGTTTCCGGTTAATACAATTCTAGAATGAATAATAAACATTTATCATGATATAAGGAAATAAATAATAACTTTATTATTGCCTCTAGGGCATATTTCCTTCAGTATCCCACTTGCACTAGAGTCAGTAATCTAGATTACACAGTAATGATTCTAACACCCATGGAGCCTTGGTGCTGATCATGTTTTGCTCGTGGAAGAGGCATAGTCAGCGGTTCTGCAAAATTCAGATCCGTATGTATCTTGCAAATTTCTATGTCTCCCACTTGGACTAAATCCCGAATGGAATTGAAGCGTGTCTTGATGTGCTCGGTTCTCTTGTAAAATCTAGATTCCTTTGTCAAGGCAATTGCACCAGTATTGTCACAAAAGATTTTCATTGGACCCGATGCACTAGGTATGACACCTAGATCGGATATGAACTCCTTCATCCAGACTCCTTCATTTGCTGCTTCCGAAGCAGCTATGTACTCTGCTTCACATGTAGATCCCGCCACGACGCTTTGTTTTGAACTGCACCAACTGACAGCTCCTCCATTTAGTAAAAATACGTATCCAGTTTGCAATTTAGAATCGTTCGGATCAGTGTCAAAGCTTGCATCAACGTAACCATTTACGATGAGCTCTTTGTCACCCTCCATATACGAGAAACATATCCTTAGTCCTTTTCAGGTATTTCAGGATGTTCTTGACCGATGTCCAGTGATCCACTCCTGGATTACTTTGGTACCTCCCTGCTAGACTTATAGCAAGGCACACATCAGGTGTGGTACACAGCATTGCATACATGATAGAGCCTATGGCTGAAGCATAGGGAACATCTTTCATTTTCTCTCTATCTTCTGCGGTGGTCGGACATTGAGTCTTACTCAACTTCACACCTTGTAACATAGGCAAGAACCCTTTCTTTGCTTGATCCATTTTGAACTTCTTCAAAACCTTGTCAAGGCATGTGCTTTGTGAAAGTCCAATTAAGCGTCTTGATCTATCTCTATAGATCTTAATGCCCAATATGTAAGTAGCTTCACCGAGGTCTTTCATTAAAAAACTCTTATTCAAGTATCCCTTTATGCTATCCAGAAATTCTATATTATTTCCAATCAATAATATGTCGTCCACATATAATATCAGAAATTCTACAGAGCTCCCACTCACTTTTTTGTAAATACAAGCTTCTCCAAAAGTCTGTATAAAACCAAATGCTTTGATCACACTATCAAAGCGTTTATTCCAACTCCGAGAGGCTTGCACCAGTCCATAAACGGATCGCTGGAGCTTGCACACTTTGTTAGCTCCCTTTGGATCGACAAAACCTTCTGGTTGCATCATATACAACTCTTCTTCCAGAAATCCATTCAGGAATGCCGTTTTGACATCCATTTGCCAAATTTCATAATCATAAAATGCGGCAATTGCTAACATAATTCGGACAGACTTAAGCATCGCTACGGGTGAGAAGGTCTCATCGTAGTCAACCCCTTGAACTTGCCGAAACCCTTTTGCGACAAGTCGAGCTTTGTAGACAGTAATATTACCGTCGGCGTCAGTCTTCTTCTTGAAGATCCATTTATTCTCAATTGCTTGCCGATCATTGGGCAAGTCAACCAAAGTCCACACTTTGTTCTCAGACATGGATCCCATCTCAGATTTCATGGCTTCTAGCCATTTTGCAGAATCTGGGCTCACCATCGCTTCTTCATAGTTCGTAGGTTCATCATGATCTAGTAGCATGACTTCCAGAATAGGATTACCGTACCACTCTGGTGCCGATCTTACTCTGGTTGATCTACGAGGTTCGGTAGTAACTTGATCTGAAGTTTCATGATCATTATCATTAGCTTCCTCACTAATTAGTGTAAGTGTCACAGAAACCGGTTTCTGTGATGTACTACTTTCCAATAAGGGAGCAGGTATAGTTACCTCATCAAGTTCTACTTTTCTCCCACTCACTTCTTTCGAGAGAAACTCCTTCTCTAGAAAAACTCCGAATTTAGCAACAAAAGTCTTGCCTTCGGATCTGTGATAGAAGGTGTACCCAACAGTCTCCTTTGGGTATCCTATGAAGACACATTTCTCCGATTTGGGTTCAAGCTTATCAGGTTGAAGCTTTTTCACATAAGCATCGCAGCCCCAAACTTTTAGAAGCGACAACTTTGGTTTCTTGCCAAACCATAGTTCATAAGGCGTCGTCTCAACGGATTTTGATGGTGCCCTATTTAACGTGAATGCGGCCGTCTCCAAAGCATAACCCCGAAACTATAGCGGTAAATCAGTAAGAGACATCATAGATCACACCATATCTAGTAAAGTATGATTACGACGTTCGGACACACCATTACGCTGTGGTGTTCCGGGTGGCGTGAGTTGCGAAACTATTCCGCATTGTTTCAAATGTACACTAAACTCGTAACTCAAATATTCTCCTCCACGATCAGATCGTAGAAACTTTATTTTCTTGTTACGATGATTTTCAACTTCACTCTGAAATTCTTTGAACTTTTCAAACGTTTCAGACTTATGTTTCATTAAGTAGATATACCCATATCTTCTTAAGTCATCTATGAAGGTGAGAAAATAACGATATCCGCCACGAGCCTCAACATTCATCGGACCACATACATCAGTATGTATGATTTCCAACAAATCTGTTGCTCTTTCCATAGTACCGGAGAACAGCATTTTAGTCATCTTGCTCATGAGGCACGGTTCGCAAGTACCAAGTGATTCATAATCAAGTGGTTCCAAAAGTCCATCGGTATGGAGTTTCTTCATGCGCTTTACACCGATATGACCTGAACGGCAGTGCCACAAATAAGTTGCACTATCATTATCAACTCTGCATCTTTTGACTTCAACATTATGAATATGTGTGTCACTACTATCGAGATTCAATAAGAATAGACCATTCTTCAAGGGTGCATGACCATAAAAGATATTACTCATATAAATAGAACAACCATTATTCTCTAATTTAAATGAATAACCGTCTCGCATCAAACAAGATCCAGATATGATGTTCATGCTCAACGCTGGCACCAAATAACAATTATTCAGGTCTAATATTAATCCCGAAGGTAGATGTAGAGGTAGCGCGCCGACTGCGATCACAACGACTTTGGAATCGTTTCCCACGCGCATCGTCACCTCGTCCTTAGCCAATCTTCGCTTAATCCGTAGTCCCTGTTTCGAGTTGCAAATATTAGCAACAGAACCAGTATCAAATACCCAGGTGCTACTGCGAGCATTAGTAAGGTACACATCAATAACATGTATATCACATATACCTTTGTTCACCTTGCCATCCTTATCCGCCAAATATTTGGGGCAGTTCCGCTTCCAGTGACCATTCTGCTTGCAGTAGAAGCACTCAGTTTCAGGCTTCGGTCTAGACTTGGGTTTCTTCTCTCGAGCAGCAACTTGCTTGTTGTTCTTCTTGAAGTTCCCCTTCTTCTTCCCTTTGCCCTTTTTCTTGAAACTAGTGGTCTTGTCGACCATCAACACTTGATGCTCCTTTTTGATTTCTACCTCCGCAGCTTTCAGCATTGCGAAGAGCTTGGGAATAGTCTTATTCATCCCTTGCATATTATAGTTCATCACGAAGCTCTTGTAGCTTGGTGGCAGTGATTGGAGAATTCTGTCAATGACGCAATCATCTGGAAGATTAACTCCTATTTGAATCAAGTGATTATTATACACAGACATTTTGAGTATATGCTCACTGACAGAACTGTTCTCCTCCATCTTGCAGCTATAGAACTTATTGGAGACTTCATATCTCTCTATCCGGGCATTTGCTTGAAATATTAACTTCAACTCCTGGAACATCTCATATGCTCCATGACGTTCAAAACGTCGTTGAAGTCCCGGTTCTAAGCCGTAAAGCATGGCACACTGAACTATCGAGTAGTCATCAGCTTTGCTCTGCCAGACGTTCACAACATCTGGTGTTGCTCCAGCAGCAGGCCTGGCACCCAGCGGTGCTTCCAGGACATAATTCTTCTGTGCAGCAATGAGGATAATCCTCAAGTTACGGACCCAGTCCGTGTAATTGCTACCATCATCTTTCAACTTTGCTTTCTCAAGGAACGCATTAAAATTCAACGAAACAACAGCACGGGCCATCTATCTACAATCAAACATACATAAGCAAGATACTATCAGGTACTAAGTTCATGATAAATTTAGGTTCAATTAATCATATTACTTAAAGAACTCCCACTTAGATAGACATCCCTCTAATCCTCTAAGTGATTACGTGATCCAAGTCAACTAAACCATGTCCGATCATCACGTGAGATGGAGTAGTTTCATTGGTGAACATCACTATGTTGATCATATCTACTATATGATTCATGCTCGACCTTTCGGTCTCCGTGTTCCGAGGCCATATCTGTATATGCTTGGCTCGTCAAGTGTAACCTGAGTATTCCGCGTGTGCAACTGTTTTGCACCCGTTGTATTTGAACGTAGAGCCTATCACACCCGATCATCACGTGGTGTCTCAGCACGAAGAACTTTCGCAACGGTGCATACTCAGGGAGAACACTTCTTGATAATTAGTGAGAGATCATCTTATAATGCTACCGTCAATCAAAGCAAGATAAGATGCATAAAAGATAAACATCACATGCAATCAATATAAGTGATATGATATGGCCATCACCATCTTGTGCTTGTGATCTCCATCTCTGAAGCACCTTCATGATCACCATCGTCACCGGCGCGACACCTTGATCTCCATCGTAGCATCGTTGTCGTCTCGCCAATCTTATGCTTCCACGACTATCGCTACCGCTTAGTGATAAAGTAAAGCATTACAGCGCGATTGCATTGCATACAATAAAGCGACAACCATATGGCTCCTGCCAGTTGCCGATAACTCGGTTACAAAACATGATCATCTCATACAATAAAATTTAGCATCATGTCTTGACCATATCACATCACAACATGCCCTGCAAAAACAAGTTAGACGTCCTCTACTTTGTTGTTGCATGTTTTACGTGGCTGCTACGGGCTTAAGCAAGAACCAATCTTACCTACGCATCAAAACCACAACGATAGTTTGTCAAGTTGGTGCTGTTTTAACCTTCACAAGGACCGGGCGTAGCCACACTCGGTTCAACTAAAGTTGGAGAAACTGTCACCCGCAAGCCACGTATGTGCAAAGCACGTCGGGAGAACAGGTCTCGCGTAAGCGTACGCGTAATGTCGGTCTGGGCCGCTTCGTCCAACAATACCGCCGAACCAAAGTATGACATGCTGGTAAGCAGTATGACTTATATCGCCCACAACTCACTTGTGTTCTACTCGTGCATATAACATCAACATATAAAACCTAGGCTCGGATGCCACTGTTGGGTTTCGTAGTAATTTCAAAAAATTTCCTACGCACACGCAAGATCATGGTGATGCATAGCAACGAGAGGGGGAGAGTGTGATCTACGTACCATTGTAGATCGACAATGGAAGCGTTAACTTGGTTGATGTAGTCGTACGTCTTCACGGCCCGACCGATCAAGCACCGAAACTACGACACCTCCGAGTTCTAGCACACGTTCAGCTCGATGACGGTCCCCGGACTCTGATCCAGCAAAGTGTCGGGGAAGAGTTCCGTCAGCACGACGTCGTGGTGACGATCTTGATGTACTACTATCGCAGGGCTTCGCTTAAGCACCGCTACAATATTATCGAGGACTATGGTGGAAGGGGGCACCGCACACGGCTAAGAATATGATCACGTGGATCAACTTGTGTCTCTAGGGGTACCCCGTGCCTCCGTATATAAAGGCTCAAAGGGGGGGGGGGTGGCCGGCCAAGAGGTGGCGCGCCAGGAGGAGTCCTACTCCTTCCGGGAGTAGGACTCCCCCTTTTCCTAGTTGGAATAGGATTCGCGAAGGGGGGGGGGAAGAGGAGAGGGAGGAGGAAGGGGGGCCGGCCCCCTCTCCTTGTCCTATTCGGACCAAGGGGGGAGGGGCGCGCGGCCCATCTCTGGCCACCTCTCCTCTCTTCCACTAAGGCCCACTAAGGCCCATATACCTCCCTGGGGGTTCCGGTAACCTCCCGGTAATCCGGTAAAATCCTGATTTCACCCGGAACACTTCTGATATCCAAACATAGGCTTCCAATATATCAATCTTTATGTCTCGACCATTTCGAGACTCCTCGTCATGTCCGTGATCACATCCGGGACTCCGAACAACCTTCGGTACATCAAAATGCATAAACTCATAATATAATTGTCATCGTAACCTTAAGCGTGCGGACCCTACGGGTTCGAGAACAATGTAGACATGACCGAGACACGTCTCCGGTCAATAACCAATAGCGGGACCTGGATGCCCATATTGGTTCCTACATATTCTATGAAGATCTTTTATCGGTCAGACCGCATAACAACATACGTTGTTCCCTTTGTCATCGGTATGTTACTTGCCCGAGATTGGATCGTTGGCCCAGAGATACCTCTGCGACAATCGGAGTGACAAATCCTAATCTCGAAATACGCCAACCCAACATGTACCTTTGGAGACACCTGTAGAGCTCCTTTATAATCACCCAGTTACGTTGTGACGTTTGGTAGCACACAAAGTGTTCCTCTGGCAAACGGGAGTTGCATAATCTCATAGTCATAGGAACATGTATAAGTCATGAAGAAAGCAATAGCAACATACTAAACGATCGGGTGCTAAGCTAACAAAATGGGTCATGTCAATCAGATCATTCAACTAATGATGTGATCCCGTTAATCAAATAACAACTCTTTGTCCATTGTTAGGAAACATAATCATCTTTGATTAACGAGATAGTCAAGTAGAGGCATACTAGTGACACTCTGTTTGTCTATGTATTCACACATGTATTATGTTTCCGGTTAATACAATTCTAGAATGAATAATAAACTTTTATCATGATATAAGGAAATAAATAATAACTTTATTATTGCCTCTAGGGCATATTTCCTTCAACAGTATACTAATTTTGTATCCATGGATTGCCTCTAGGGCCTAGAGATACCTCTCCGACAATCGGAGTGACAAATCCTAATCTCGAAATACGCCAACCCTACAAGTACCTTCGGAGACACCTGTAGAGCACCTTTATAATCACCCAGTTACGTTGTGACGTTTGGTAGCACACAAAGTGTTCTTCCGGTAAACAGGAGTTGCATAATCTCATAGTCATAGGAACATGTATAAGTCATGAAGAAAGCAATAGCATCAAACTAAATGATCAATTGCTAAGCTAACGAAATGGGTCAAGTCAATCACATCATTCTCCTAATGATGTGATCCCATTAATCAACTGACAGCTCATGTCTATGGCTAGGAAACTTAACCATCTTCGATCAACGAGCTAGTCAAGTAGAGGGATACTAGGGACACTATGTTTGTCTATGTATTCACATATGTATTATGTTTCCGGTTAATACAATTCTAGCATGAATAATAAACATTTATCAAGATATAAGGAAATAAATAATAACTTTATTATTGCCTCTAGGGCATATTTCCTTCAACAGTATACTAATTTTGTATCCATGGATTGCGCCCGCGCCATGGAGCAAAGCGTCTAGAAAACGGAGGAGACACGGTGGTATTGCAATAAAGAAGAGGGAGAGGCAAGACGGTGGTTTTGGAATGGAGATGACGGAGAGGAGAGGAGGTGGTTTTGCAATGGAGAAGAGGGAGAGGAGCGTGCAGCAGCGATTTAGGATTGGAAGAGAGGGCCAACACGCTCTCACTGGATCAAAATAAAAATCAACCCTTCAATTAAGAAAGCGACCCCACATTAACTAGTCTCCCTTTTATTCTGGGTCATAATTGACCATGATTTTCGCACATAAAATATATGTTATACGTTGTATACAAGGCCAGTATCAAAATTACAATTTGCAACTATACAAGGCCACTAACATTAATCGAGGCAAAATTGATGGCATTTGCCTCGTACTAGCACCCGAGGACATTAATATCCCCTGTGTGCATGCGGGAGTGAGAAGGTTAGCTTGCATTCCCAACATTAATCAACCAATGAGGAGTAAGAGGGTTGGCTTGTTGTGCTTGGGAGAGAAAAACCACATTAATTAACACGACTATCAAGGTAACAAGCTAGCTAGCAACATTGACTTAAACATAGCATTGATTTTTTCCTTGGTACCTGTAATATGAGTTTGTGGCCTTGTATAAAAAATGGAGGGAGTATAATTTGAAAGTACATTCAGATACAAACCAAACGGTACAATTTTTGGTGACATGCATTCACCTTTTGCTTGTCAAATACAGTACGTGGTCAAACTTTGACCCAAAATGCGCGAAACAACAAAAAAATACTTCCAAGACCAGCGCCGCTCTTCCGCTCTTCTCCTCTTAAACCACCGCCGCTCCTCTCCTGTTCCAATCTAAATGCAGCGCCGCTCCTCTCCTCTTCCATTTCAAAACCACCGCCCCTCCTCTCCTGTTCCAGTCCAAAACCAGCGTCGCTCCTCTCCCGTTCTAATCCAAAACCAGCGTTGCTCCTCTCCTCTTCCATTCAGAAACCACCGCCGGCAAGTGAAGGTGCTGTGGAGAAGTAGATCGATGGAGGAGTACAACTGATACGTGAGGATCGCAGACGGCGACCCAGTGAAGCTAGCTAGGATGTTGGAGATACAGTCTTGGTTTGACAACAAGGACCAACTAGCAGCGACGGTGACATCCATGGCCAAATATCTGCAACAAAGTGAAAAGGCGGCGATACTCCCGGAGGGAGTCGTGCCGGAGTACATAGAGCTGCTCCTCTGGGCCATGGAGCAAACAGATTCACCGAATCCGATCGTGAGGGAGCGGTGGTGGGAGTATCGATCCCAGATGGAGCATCTACCAGAGATTGAAGGATCGAGCATCTACAGGGTGCCGTTTGGGAGGGTGTCCTGCCAGAGCGAGCCGGTGGAGTCTTCGTCGACCGAACCCAACTGCAAGAGGAGAAAAGCCGTTGGCCCGATGCCGCTTCCCCGCCATCGTCTCCCTCGCCGTTCACATCGTCTCACGGGGCGGCTGTCTGCCGCCGAGGAATAGGAGGGGGCTGCACCCCCCAGCCCAATAGTTGGGCTGGTTGTGAATTGTCAGGAGGAGCTGAGGGTTGTCAGTATTTGCAAGTTGTGAATTATGTTTTGTGTTGTGTATTTTGAGAGTACTTTCAGATATGAATGTCTTTTGAATTTCAGATTTGTAGTATTGAGCATATGAAGTATTT
>NC_053027.1:19735157-19872492 GCF_003073215.2 Triticum urartu | reverse complement strand
GTACTACCCATATCATCAATATCAATCAAGCAGGACGTAGGGTTTTACCTCCATCAAGAGGGCCCGAACCTGGGTAAAAACATCGTGTCCCTTGTCTCCTGTTACCATCCGCCTAGACGCACAGTTCTGGACCCCCTACCCGAGATCCGCCGGTTTTGACACCGACACTCATCCTAACACTTATGCAAAATTGATGACTTAGATGTGCAACACATGAAGAAACGTTTTTCTTCAATCAATGAAGAATAACACTCTTAGTGTGAAGAAATTAATGAAGAATTTGATTCTCAGAACCCTACGATAATTGTACACGGTGTCTGAAATTATCATTCTTATACGGTGGGGCACGCCACCACCAAAAGTTGAAATTCCTCAAATTATTCATATTCTTCAACTTTGCATAGTCTTCATTGGTTCCGTCGTTTTTCTTCTTTGGCTATATATATGAGTTTATGTCCTCTACAGCATTCACTTATTGCTATTTCTTCAAGTTGGTTCTCTGCTAAGTGAATGTGATCGGACCCTTCCCCTCTATGCTATACTCAACCCAATCTGTTCACAAATTCTTCATGTGCGTTCTATTTGAAACTCGTTCAAAATCTTCACTGTGTCCTTGTCAGCTGAAGAAATTGCGAATGGAACTTTAAAACCTATCTTATCGAAATTTTCGGCTTTGCCTCTCAAACCGTCCCGCATCCCATGATACACTTATCCACTCACCCACGATCTAACACGATCTCCACCTCTCACTACATGGGTGACACATGTCATGCGAATGAGAAGGGTTAGGGGCACGTTCGTCCAATTTCTTCGGGCGAACAGTTTTTCACCATGGTTATAAATACCCTTCCTTCCCTTCCTCACTTCTTTTACTCCGCTCGACCTCTCTCTCCAGCTCGAGCTTCTCAAACCCTAGCGCTGCCGCTACTTCATCGCCGCCGGTGAGGAAGAGCTTCACTGCCTCGACCTCGTCGCCGACGTACTCACGCCGACCGCGGAAATATTCACTCTGTCGTTGCCGTAGCTGTCTTCCTCTGCCAAGTTAGGGTGTGGAAGATCTGCACAGACAAACTTCACATCTCCTCACTCCAGTTCGTCATGTTCTTCGTCCAGGGTAATTAAAAGTTACTTTTACTACCCTCGTTGATTTGAATGATTATCCTCAAAATCTTCAAAGGTGTTTTTCTTCATAGATTCACACACTAAACACCTCACAAGTCATCTGTTGTTGACTCGTTTCTCTAAGCCATGTTTTTTCTTCAAGATTCCTCAAATGTGTGGATTTTTTAATCTACACATCTCTGGAACCTAAGACAAAGAACGCTTAGTGAAATTTTCAAGACTCATCTGGTCAAATTCCTCAAACTTGTTCTTTTTTCAAAACCTTCTGAGAATGCATATGACCTCTCCAAATTCCTCGCAACTATACTCTGTTCACAGGTACACATGTCAGCTGCTGAATCACTAGGTTGTCATCAACTTAACTCATTTGCAGCGTTCCTCGAAGAAAAGTTGCGTACTTCTTCAGAGAATTCAATTGTTCAAATTCCTCAACTAAAGAAAATGGCTGACGGTAAGAAGCCACAAAAGGGAGGAAAGAGGCCCGAGGTAAATACAACGTTTGAGATCCCTGATGACATATATGTTGGGTACTGCACACCTACTGAGGAAACCAAGAATGAGCACAAAGTGCGCATTCAGAAGATAGAGAGGAGATGGGCAAGAGAATAGAGGGAGTACAGATATGTCACTCCTAAGTACATGAAGAAATTCGCACTCAATCCTCCATGCCCAAGAGCTCCATTGGCACCTGGCCAAATCGCTGATCCCACCAGCCTCAAGCGCGGTGAGGACTATCCTAATGAATGGGCCAAGCGCCAAGCCAAGCTGGCTAAGCAAGCCAGAGAAGCAGTGAGGAAATTTAATGAAGACTCTGCTGCTGCTGCTGCCTCTGCTGAGGCCTTTGCTGTCAAGCCAAAGAAGGCTATGTCAAAGAAGCCTGCGCGCAAGCCAAGTGCTTCACCAACAATGCCCTCAAGGCCAAGTTCCTCAGCAATGCCCTCACAGCCAGAATCCTCAAAGCCCTCACGGCAAATTCCTCATGCTGCTCCTGTTCCTCCAAAGTCCTCAGCTCCTCCGCCAAAGCCTTCAGCTATTCCGACTAAATCCTCAGCACCTGTGCATCTCGCCTCGTGCCAAAGGACTGCCGGCATCTCCATTGCCTCAGGTGTCTCAGCTAGTTCCTCAGCTGCACCAAGTTCCTCAGCTGGCCCCTCACTGTTGAAGACAAAGGCCACTGCTGGACAAGGTCCTCGCCCAAGTCCTCAAAAGAAGCAAGTCGCTTTCCAAGTGTCGTCCGATGAAGACGAAGCTGATGATGATGAACTTAAAGAAATCATCAAAGACAGGCAAGTCAGGGCCGCTAGAGCCAAAGGATCAGAGGTGCCACTGCTTTTGGAACCCAGGCTGATCCTCGACTACATTGATGATTGGCACAAGGACCCCAACACTCCCTTGCCTGACTTCAAGCTGACTCCTGGCCAGAGTCACATGCTGACCCACTTCATTCAAGAAGAAAAGTGGAAATTTGAGAAGGCCAGGCAGATCAAGAAAGCGTAGTACAAGAAAGAGCGCTATCTGAAGAAAAACGTTGTCTCTATGACAACTGAAGAACTTGTCACTATTCAGACTGAGATTAAGAAACTCAGTGATGACTTTGACGCATATCGCGCTGATTGGCTTGGAGCCAAGGTTTGTTTTGTGAAACTTGCGGATAACTTCACTTCCAATGTTGCAGCCCCAACGCAATAGGAAATTCCTCAGGCTGAAGCTGCTCAGCCTACTGAAGAAAATGCCAGCACCGCTGATGAAAATCAGGCTGCTGAAGATAATGTGAGTTTGAAGGCTGATGACTGCATTCCAGCCGCTAAAGAAATTGCCAGGGCACCCACTAGTGGTGTGCCTGAAGAAACTGAAGAACTCAGGGCAACTGCATCAGTTGTGCCAGAAGAAAATTAACCAGATTCCTCAGCTGCTCCTGCACCAACTTCAACTCCAATCCTTCCATCTGCATCAGATGTGAAGAAGACCAAGGCTGCAGAGCATGCTGTAGTGAAGAAAAGGAAAGAATCAGTTGCTTCAGATTCTTCAGCTCTGAAGAAAATGAAGCCTATGACAAGTTCATTTGAAAATCCGATTGATGTTGTTCCCATCTCAACCGGGCCATCAAAGGACCTTATTCCTTTTGATGAAGAATATGTGATCCCCAGCGGATCTGATGAAAAACTCCTTCTGCTGCTACGTCTGAACCGTTGGATGAAGAAATTGAAGTGGATGCGATCCCTTCAACACCTATCATCTCCTCGCCTATGCCTCAGTTCACAGCTGAAGAGGCTGGCGTTGAAGAAATGGAAGATGAAGATGTGGACATTGGCTGCTCCACACCCGTAATCAGTGATGAATTTTGGGAAAGTCAGCATCTAAACTCTCCAATGTTCACCCCTCTACAGCAAATTCCTCAGTCCCCCACACAAACTGTTCACATGGGCTCTGAAGAAACTCATCCCACTGCATCTGTCCATGAGGAAATTCCAGCCACTAGCGCTGAAGAAACTGCTGCTACTGAATAACCAACGACGCAGACTGCCACTGAGGAGGAACCAGAAATTCCTCGGCTTGAAGAACCTGCGATTGAGATTCCTGAGGTCGTGATGCAACTCACTAACACTCCTCTGCCGAAGCCAAAGGATCCATTCTCACGCAAGCAAAAGTTCAAGGCTGATGATTTCTTCGGTGAGCATGTATTCTTCGAAGATTACAACCCATATGACTCTGCTCGCATTAGGAAGAGGCGTTTCTGGACTGCTAGTCAAGCCAATTTCTATTCCTTAGTGCTGTTCAACAAGGAGAAGATCTTCTACCATGAGCATATTCCTCATGTGGATATGGAATCTATGTCGTGCTTCGCACCAGTCCTTAGTGTTCTTCACGACGCTGGACTGCTAAACTTTTGCTCTGACATCTGCGATTGGAATGAAGAACTGATTCTTCAATTCTATGCAACGCTGCACATCACCGGAGATGCTGAAGATGTGAATTCATGGGTGCTGGACTGGATGTCTGAAAACACTTACTACACTGCACCACCCTCTAAATTGCTTCGTGCTCTACCACTCTGTCCTCCCCTTGAAGAAGCTCGCTGCATCTACAGTGAACCTGAGCTCACACATCATTACATGCAGGTGCTGATGAAACCTTTGAAGCCAGGTCAAGCACCAAGAACCAAATTCCTCATGAAGGAATTGTTGTACGTGCCCAGAACTGTCTATCGTATTCTTACAAGGACAATCAGTCCCATCAAAGGCCACGACTCATCTGAAAGTGTGTTATATCGACTAGAGGGGGTGTGAATAGGCGATTTTTATGAAATTCTTCACTAAGGAATTTGCCGGTGAGGAAATTCCTTAGTGAAGAACTACTAGCAGCGGAATAAGTACTCAAAAGTAAACACAACAGAATACAAGCATAGTCATCATGATGAAATGAAGACAGGCACAGAGTACAGGAAGCGTAATCACAGGATAACACAGGAAGAAGACAAATAGACTGAAGAAATTGAATCTGAGGAAATTGAGAAAGTCATCAGTCAAAGTCTTCAAACACAGATATGAACAAACATACAACACAGTTATGAGGAAATGAAAGAGTTGAGGAAATAGAACCAGTAAGCTCGGTGAAGACAATGATTTGGTAGACCAGTTCCAACTGCAGTCTCAGTTGTACGTCTGGTTGGAGCGGCTGAGTATTTAAACTCGAGGACACACAGTCCCGGACACCCAGTCAAGGACACTTACTCCAAGACACCCAGTCCTCACCGTATTCTCCTTCAACTAAGGTCACAGAGACCTCGTCCAATCACTCGTGGTAAGTCTTCAGGCAACTTCCAAACCTTCACAAACTTGGTCACCCGGCGATCCACAATTCCTCTTGGATGCTCTAGACCATGACGCCTAACCGTTTGGAAGAAGCACAGTATTCAAAGGTAACAAGCGCCAGATCCACTCAGGATCAATCTCTTCAGTGATGCTCAATCACTTGGGGTTTGTAGGTGTTTGGGTTTTGGGTTTTTGGTTTTTCCTCACTTGATGATTTTCGCTCAAAGTCCTCGGAGGATGGGTTGCTCTCAAATGACAAGTGTCAGTTTCTCTTGGAGCACCCAACCAGCTAGTGGTTGTAGGGGGCGGCTATTTATAGCCTAGGGAGCAGCCCGACATGATAAGACATAAATGCCCTTCAATGATATGACCATTAGGTGGATAGATATTTTGGAACAGCTGGCGCATAGCACAGCAACGGTCGGAATTTTGAGTAGCAAAATCCTCAGGGCTATCATGTTCCTCATTGTGTAGGCAATCTGCACTAGCGAATTCCTAACTCCTCAGTCAGGACAAATTTCTCAGAGACCAGAAGAACTTCGTCTCTGTCACTGAAGAAATTGACTGAACTGTATGAGATTTCCAATGGCTTCACTCGAAGGGATTGGTAGGTGTAGGATTTTGAGTTGAGCATCACATGGAAATTTTTCCTTAGTATTTCCTCGACCCCCTTTAACAGTACGGTGTTTCCTATGACTCAAGAAAGAGGAAAACAAAACTATGAAAATGAAAGTCTTCAAGCTTCATATTCCTCGCATGAATATCAAGTCTTCACGGACACACCAATTTCTTCACTTTCAAAGTCTTCATGAAAGTCTTCAGAAATACCAAAATCTTCAATCGAAGATATTCATTTTTAGGGGTCGACTTTTCCTGTAAATATCAAACTCCTCATAGACTTATAGACCTGTGTACACTCACACACGCATTAGTCCCTTAACCTATAAGTCTTCAATACACCAAAATCACTAAGGGGCACTAGATGCACTTACAGCATCAAAGGCCATGACTGTCTATCGTATTCTTACGAGGACAATCAGTCCCATCAAAGGCCACGACTCATCTTATGAGGAAATTGTTGGCATCATGAAGAATCTGGTATTCAACATCGTTCATGGCATTCCTGTCAATTATCACGATTTCTTCATGAGGACTATGGACAATGTTGCACTGTCTCCGTTTGAGCTGAAGCCTTATGCACCTTGGATTATGAGATTCCTCGAGACAAGGTCTTCACTCAACTACAAAGCTGATTTCCAGAATCACCTCAGCTACTTGCCCCCAATTGAAGTCCTCAAGTAGACATATTCCTCAGTTGATGGAAAGGGCAAGGCACCAGCTGTAATAGATGAAGGCATTCGTCCATTGGATGGTCAGTTTCGCAAAGCTGCATCTTATTCCACCAATGATGACTCTGCCACACATGACTCTGCCAATGCACCCAAGTCCACTCCTCAAGCCACTGCTCCGCGCGTGATGACTGACCATGAACTTCTTCTTAGTCTTCACCAGAAGGTGGATCGAAATCACAAATGGGTTAAGCGTCAGTTTGGTTCACTTCTTCACAACATGACTACCACACACAATGCAGTGAAGAAAAACCACTACTACCTCCATCAAGTCTTCGGTCGCACCTGGGCAATCCTGTCACATCTGTATGGTGAAGAAGATCTGAAGAACATGGGTCTCAAAGAAGATTTTGACTGGTCTGCACCTCCACCGAAGAAATTCAAGAAGGTCAAGGTTCCTTCTCTGGTGGCCAGCTCATATTCTTCTTCGCGCGACACTGATGAACATGAAGATTTGGACGACACTACGGCAGGCCCTACATCAACAAACGACCCCAACAACGCTGGCGCTCCTTCATCAACATGATTATTTTTAGGGGCGTTAGTCCTCATTTTCGATCCTTTTGGTCATTCGATGACAAAGGGGGAGAAATATGAGTTAGTCTTCAAGCGGGTCTACTATATGGGCGTTTTTTGTTGCTAAGTTACAACTCTCGTTCTTCTGAAACTTTATTGGATCGAGTTGTAATCTTAAACCTGATGGTGCTCTGATACTTTTGATGCACTGTGCTCTGATACTTTTGATGCACTATTCTGCATGCTTATTCCTCGTTAATATTATTGCATGCATGCTGAATTTCATCAGGCACCATATTTCATCATGCATTTCAAATTCTTCATATTATATGTTAAATGCGTGTATGAATTACAAGATATAGGGGGAGATCTCCATGATTCAACTCTTCAAGTGTGCATTGCTTCAAAAGCAAATTCCTCACTATGCACATCTTCAGGGGGAGTTCCTCTATATCTTGCAATCAAATTCCTCAATATCAGTAGTTACACTTCATATATTTATCCCCGTTGAAAACTTAACCTATATTGTCATCAATCACCAAAAAGGGGGAGATTGTAAGTGCATCTAGTGCCCCTTAGTGATTTTGGTGTATTGAAGACTTATAGGTTAAGGGACTAATGCGTTTGTGAGTGTACACAGGTCTCTAAGTCTATGAGGAGTTTGATATTTACAGGAAAAGTCGACCCCTAAAAATAAATATCTTCGACTGAAGATTTTGATATTTCTGAAGACTTTCATGAAGACTTTGAAAGTGAAGAAATTGGTGTGTCCATGAAGACTTGATATTCATGCGAGGAATATGAAGCTTGAAGACTTTCGTTTTCATAGTTTTGTTTCTCTCTTTCTTGAGTCATAGGAAACACCATACTGTTAAAGGGGGTCGAGGAAATACTAAGGAAAAATTTCCATGTCATGCTCAACTCAAAATCCTACACCTACCAATCCCTTCGAGTGAAGCCATTGGAAATCTCATACAGTTCAGTCAATTTCTTCAGTGACAGAGACGAAGTTCTTCTAGTCTCTGAGTAATTTGTCCTGACTGAGGAGTTAGGAATTCGCCAGTGCGGATTGCCTACACTGTGAGGAACATGATAGCCCTGAGGATTTTGCTACTCAAAATTCCGACCGTTGCTGTGCTATGCGCCAGCAGTCCCAAAATATCTATCCACCTAACGGTCATATCATTGAAGGGCATTTATGTCTTATCATGTCGGGATGCTCCCTAGGCTATAAATAGCCGCTCCCTACAACCACTAGCTGGTTGGCTGTTCCGAGAGAAAATGACACTTGTCATTTGAGAGCAACCCATCCTTTGAGGACTTTGAGCGAAAATCATCAAGTGAGGAAAAACCAAAAACCCAAAACCCAAACACCTACAAACCCCAAGTGATTGAGCATCACTGAAGAGATTGATCCTACGTGGATGCGACGCTTGTTACCTTTGAAGATTGTGCTTCTTCCAGACGGTTAGGCGTCATGGTCTAGAGCATCCAAGAGGAATTGTGGATTGCCGAGTGACCAAGTTTGTGAAGGTTTGGAAGTCGCCTGAAGACTTACCACGAGTGATTGGACAAGGTCTGTGTGACCTTAGTTCAAGCAGAATATGGTGAGGACTGGGTGTCCTGAGCTACGTGTTCAGGACTGGGTGTCCGGGACTGTGTGTCCTCGAGTTTAAATACTCAGCCGCTCCAACCAGACGTACAACTGAGACAGCAGTTCGAACTGGTCTACCAAATCATTGTCTTCACCAAGCTTACTGGTTCTATTCCCTCAACTCTTTCATTTCCTCATAACTGTGTTGTGTGTTTGTTCATATCTGTGTTTGAAGACTTTGCCTGAAGACTTTCTCAATTTCCTCAGTTCAATTTCTTCAGTCTGTTTGTCTTCATCCTGTGTTATCCTGTGATTACGCTTCCTGTACTCTGTGTCTGTCTTCATTTCATCATGATGACTATGCTTGTATTCTGTTATGTTTACTTTTGAGTACTTATTCCGCTGCTAGTAGTTCTTCGCTAAGGAATTTCCTCACCGGCAAATTCCTCAGTGAAGAATTTCATAAAAATCGCCTATCACCCCCCCTCTAGTCGATATAACGCACTTTCAGGCGTGTGATCAGAAATACCACGAGAAAGTGCCTGGACTGTTACACATGGGAATTTCTGTTCCCATTCGACGCTAGCCAGAACCCGATCCATCTTTGCAAACGTCTGATTTGGCAAGGCGTTAGCACAGGTAAACTTCCTGCCCGAAAGCTCTATCACACGCAGATCTAGGATTTCAATGATTGTGTTAAACATGAATGACCATCTGCCATCAAAATTATCATTATTCTTCTCATCACGCCTTCTAATGATATTAAAATCACCCCCACCAGGATAGGAAGTTGTTCAGAACCGCAAATCCTAACCAGATCAACCAAAAAATCTGGTTTAAGCTCGGTGAGCGAGTCCTGGATTAGGGGGTGTCCGGATAGCCGGACTATACCTTCGGCCGGACTCCTGGACTATGAAGATACAAGATTGAAGACTTCGTCCCGTGTCCGGAAGGGACATTCCTTGGCGTGGAAGGCAAGCTTGGCGATACAGATACATAGATCTCCTACCATTGTAACCGACTCTGTGTAACCCTAGCCCTCTCCGGTGTCTATATAAACCGGAGGGTTTTAGTCCGTAGGACGGACATACAATCATACCATAGGCTAGCTTCTAGGGTTTAGCCTCTCTGATCTCGTGGTAGATCTACTCTTGTACTACCCATATCATCAATATTAATCAAGCAGGATGTAAGGTTTTACCTCCATCGAGAGGGCCCGAACCTGGGTATAAACATCGTGTCCCCTGCCTCCTGTTACCATTCGCCTAGACGCACAGTTCGGGACCCCCTACCCGAGATCCGCTGGTTTTGACACCGACATTGGTGCTTTCATTGAGAGTTCCTTTGTGTCGTCACTTTTAGGCCCGATGGCTCCTCCGATCATCAACGACGATGCGATCCAGGGTGAGACTTTTCTCCCCGGACAGATCTTCATATTTGGCGGCTTTGCACTGCAGGCCAATTCGCTTGGCCATCTGGAGCAGATCGAAAGCTACGCCCCTGGCCATCAGGTCAGATTTGGAAGTTTGAACTACACGGCCGACCTCCGCGGAGACTTGATCTTCGACGGGTTCGAGACGCAGCCGAGCGCGCCGCACTATCACGATGGGCATGATCTAGCTCTGCCGCCGAACAGTGCCCTGGAGGCCGCACCCGCATCAGCTCCGACCCTTAATTCGGAACCAACTGCGCCAATCGAGGATGGGTGGTTGGACACTGCCTCAGGGGCTGCAATCTCTACGGTGACCGAGCCGAACACCAGCCCTATTCTCTGCGAAGCCCGTGACTCCAAGGAGCCGGACTCCTCTCCAAACTCTGAGCCCTCCGCGCCCCTACCGATCGAACCCGATTGGGCGCCGATCATGGAGTTCATCGCCGCGGACATCTTTCAGCACTCGCCCTTCGGCGATATTCTGAATTCACTAAAGTCTCTCTCTTTATCAGGAGAGCCCTGGCCGGACTATGGTCAGCAAGGTTGGGATGCGGATGATGAAGAAATTCAAAGCCCACCCACCACCCACTTCGTAGCCACTGTCGATGATTTAACCGACATGCTCGACTTCGACTCCGAAGACATCGACGGTATGGACGCCGATGCAGGAGACGATCAAGAACCAGCGCCTATAGGGCACTGGAAAGCCACCTCGTCATATGATATATACATGGTGGACACCCCAAAATAAGGCAATGGCGATGGAATAGCGGAGGATGACCCCTCCAAGAAGCAGCCTAAGCGCCAGCGTCAGCGGCGCCGCTCTAAATCCCGCCAAAGCAAAAATGGAGATTCCGGCACGGGAGATAATAACACCCCGGACAGTGCCGAAGACAACCACCTCCAGCAAGATTCAGCATAGGAGGATGGAGAAGCCATCCCTCATGAGAGAGCGGCAGACAGAGAGGTCGAGGACGATAATTATATGCCTCCCTCCGAAGACGAGGCAAGCCTCGACGACGACGAATTTGTCGTGCCGGAGGATCCTGTCGAACAAGAGCGTTTCAAACGCACACTTATGGCCACGGCGAGTAGCCTCAAGAAAAAACAGCAACAACTTAGAGCTGATCAAGATTTGCTAGCCGATAGAGCTACACAAAGCGCAGGTTGCTACCCCGATTAGAGGAGGAAGCATCTAAACCTACATCACCAGCGCATGATGCGACTGACCGGCCACCCCGTGGCCGCGACAAAGAGGCCTCCTGGCCCTCCACTCAAGATGCACCCCGGCGCCGCTCAAAATATACCAAGGCACGGGAAAATGCGCCAGACCTGCAAGATATATTGGAGGACAAGGCAAGGCAAACAAGATCGATCTACGGATCGCGTGGGCACCCCATGGCATGAGACGGTAATCGTCACTCCGGATACAGTAAATCCGGCCGGGCCGAATACAGTAGACAAAGCTCGTTTGAGCTGCGTCGTGATATATCCCAATACAGAGGCGCAGCACACCCACTATGCTTCACAGATGAAGTAATGGATCATCAAATCCCCGAGGGATTCAAACCCGTGAACATCGAATCATACGATGGCACAACAGATCCCGCGGTATGGATCGAGGACTATCTCCTTCATACCCACATGGCCCGCGGTGATGACCTACACGCCATCAAATACCTCCCACTCAAGCTTAAAGGACCAGCTCGGCATTGGCTTAACAGCTTGCCAGCAGAATCAATTGGTTGTTGGGAGGACCTGGAAACCGCATTCCTCGACAATTTGAAGGGCACTTATGTGCGACCACCAGACGCCGATGACCTTAGCCACATAATTCAGCAGCCAGAGGAATCGGCCAGACAATTCTGGACATGGTTCCTAACCAAGAAAAATCAAATCGTCGACTGTCCGGACGCAGAGGCCCTAGCAGCCTTCAAGCATAACATCCGCGACGAGTGGCTTACACGGCACCTAAGACAAGAAAAGCCGAAATCTATGGCAGCCCTCACGACACTTATGACCCGCTTTTGCGCGGGAGAAGACAGCTGGCTAGCTCGCAGCAATAACATGACCAAGAGCCCTGGTAATTCGGTACCAAGGACGGCAGTGGCAGGTCGCGTCGCAACAAGCAAAAGCGCCGCATTAACGACGACAATGCTGAAGATACGACAGTTAATGCCAGATTCAGAGGCTCTAAACCCGGTCAGCGGAAAAAGCCATTCAAAAGAAATACTCCGGGCCCGTCCAGTTTGGACCGAATACTCGACCGCTCATGCCAGATACATGGCACCCCCGAAAAGCCAGCCAATCACACCAACAGGGATTGTTGGGTGTTCAAGCAGGCAGGCAAGTTAAATGCCGAAAGCAGAGACAAGGGGCTGCATAGCGATGACGAGGAGGAGCCCCACCCGCCGAACAACAGTGGACAGAAAGGTTTTCCCCCACAAGTGCGGACGGTGAACATGATATACGCAACCCACGTCCCCAAGAGGGAGCGGAAGCGTGTGCTAAGGGACGTATACACGATGGAGCCAGTCACCCCAAAGTTCAACCCATGGTCTTCCTGCCCAATCACTTTTGATCGAAGGGACCACCCCACTAGAATCCGTCATGGCGGATTCGCCGCATGGGTTCTAGACCCAATTATTGACGGATTTCACCTCACTAGAGTCCTTATGGACGGCGGCGGCAGCCTGAACCTGCTTTACCAGGATACAGTGCGGAAAATGGGCATCGATCCCTCGAGGATTAAACCCACTAAAACGACCTTTAAAGACGTTATACCAGGTGTAGAGGCCAACTGTACAAGCTCGGTTGCACTTGAAGTGGTCTTCGGATCTCCGGATAATTTCTAAAGCGAGGAGTTAATCTTCGACATAGTCCCGTTCCGCAGTGGCTATCACGCACTGCTCGGGCGAACTGCATTTGCCAAGTTCAATGCGGTGCCGCACTACGCATACCTCAAGCTCAAGATGCCAGGCCCTCGAGGAGTCATCACGGTCAATGGAAACACCGAACACTCTCTCCGAACGGAGGAGCATACAGCGGCTATCGCAGCGGAAGTACAAAGCAGCCTCTCAAGGCAATTCTCCAGTCCGGCCATTAAACGTCTGGACACCGTCAAGCGCGCCCGGAGTAACCTACAACAAGACCGCCTAGCACGTTTCGAGCAAGCGTAGCAATGCGGCCCCAACCCCGGCCCTCGCGAACTTGCGAAACCAGTGTTGCACGTACATAACTACGCTCTGGAAATACCATGGGCACAGGGGGAGGGGCACCATCACGGCACGCCCGAAACGCGGCTTAAACCGCACTAGGGGCTGCCGATTTCTTAATTTTCTCTTATTTTCAGGACTCCATTCTTCGGAAGGCTTGTCCGGCAGTACAATTGCTGCACAAACGATACAACCAGGGAAGCAGAAAGCTACGCCACACTATGGAACTCTAAGGTGGTCTCTATAACGAGCAGTATACCTATTTCACATAACATTCCGCAGCTCGCCCCTGGAAAGGACATGTTAAAAAGTCCCATCTTTTTCTTACTGCACTATTTGTATCGTTCTGCTTTGATCGCAGCTTTTTTAAATAAACAATGCATAGCTTCCATCTATTATTGCATTACTCTATTTTATGAATATATGTTCATTAATGACATGTTGCACCCGTACACTTTGGTAAGGCCAATACGCCAGGGGCTTAAGTACCCCACAATACGGTGTGAGAAGTCCGAACACTTTCACAAGTGCGGCACCCTGAACTTATAGCATTATATGCATCGGCTCCTAATCATGTCTTGGGTCAATAGTTGGGTTTGCCCGGCTCCTATGTTTTGGTACCTTACGTTCCGTTATATCGGCTAAGGTAGCACTAGGAGAACTACTGCGATTGTGCCCCAGTTGAGCTGGGCTTAGCACCTCAGTAGAGAAAGCTAAAACTGACCGTCATGATGAGGCGAGAGCTGGTCGCTGTTCGAGAGGTTTTCGAGTCCCTAAAGACTTATGCCGCTTAGAGCGAGGAGTCGGCTTTGTCCGGCCTAGGCGTGGATAGCGCCTGGAACTCGGTCTTCCGAACACTAGGGGCTTCGCCGAAATTTAAAATTATAGAATTCTATGGCTAAGTGAGAGTGTTCAAGCATTATAGTCCGATTGCCTTGTTCGTTGTGTTGAGCGCCTCCCTCGAAGGACCCAAGAATGGGAAAAAGAGCGCTCATGTTTATCCCGAACACCCCAGCACTCGTGGCATGGGGGCAGAAGCCGACGACTCGCCATCTCTCAAATTTGATAAACGGCCGCACATAAGGTAATATTTTAAATTCAAAAGCGTTGCTTAGCGCATATGAACAAGTTTTCAGCGCACAGGATCACAAATGCGAGTTTAATCAAAAATTACATCTTTGGAGAATTCATCCTCTATAAGGCGGGCACCCTTCAGGACGCCCTCATAATACGCTTCCAGGACGCGATGCTCCTTGCCCGGCAGCGGTCCGTCCTTCACCAGCTTCTCCACATCCATCTTGCCCCAGCGCACTTTAGCACGGGCAAGCGCCCTATGGGCACCTTCGATGCAGATGGAGCGCTTGATTACTTCAAGCCGTGGACAGGCATCCACCAGCCGCCTCACCAGCCCGAAGTAGCTCCCAAGCAGAGCCTCTCCAGGCCAAAGCCAAACTACGAGGCCCTTTATGGCCTGTTCGGCCACCTTGTGGAGCTCGACCATTTGCTTCAGCTGGTCGCTCAAAGGCACCAGGTGTCCGGCCTCAGCATACTGAGACCAGAACACCTTCTCCGTTGAGCTCCCCTCCTCGGATCGGTAGTAGGCGGCGGCATCAGACGCACTACGGGGAAAATCTGCGAATGCTCCTGGAGAGCTCCGGACATGGGTAAGTAACAAGTAATTCACTTTCACGTGCTTGCTTTGCATAATGAATGCCTTACCCGCCGCTATCTTCTTCATCGCTTCAATTTCTTGGAGGGCTTTCTGGGCTTCGGCCTTAGCAGACTTTGCGCTTTCGAGGGCTGCCGCAAGCTCGGACGCTTGCGTCTTTGAGTCAAGCTCCAAACTCTCGTGTTTTTTCACGAGAGCCTGGAGCTCTTTCTGCAACTCCTCCACCCGCGCCTCCTGCTTCCCTCTCTCTGTGCGCTCCGTGGCCGCCCTGTTTTCGGCCTCGAACAACGCTTTCTTAAGGGTTGCCACCTCGGTCGTGGCCCCTATAATAGCACATTGATCCTGTCATTTTTTGCAACCACATCTTCTCTATATAATTGCGCAAGGTATTACTTACCTTCCTTCTCCTCGAGTTACCTCTTGGCATGGCCGAGCTCGTTCTCGGACCGCGCGAGGTTTTGCTTCAGCGTATCCACCTCCGCAGTCAGTGCAGCGGAGGCCAGCAGCGAAGCCTGCATACGCATATTGACTTGATTATGTTAGACTCCTGCGAATGTTATTAGATCCTCTATTCGGCTTTTCTTTCCGAACGCCGAACAGAGCGTCAAGGGCTACTGTCTATGCGGTAATATTTTTACATATTCTTTACTTACCGCAAAGCCTGTTAGAAGGCTGGCACAGGCTTCAGTCCGTCTGCTCTTGGCGGACTGAACCTTCTGGATCACCGCACTCATAATAGTGCGGTGCTCCTCGTCGATGGAGGCGCCTTTAAGCACCTCCAGCAAATTGTCCGGTGCCTCCGGTTGGACGGAGGTCACCAGCTCGGTAGGCTTGCTCCTCTTGGAAGGAGGCTGCCTACCGAAGTACGGAACCGTTGAAGGTTCCGGCGCGGTGTCCGGCTCAAGGCCGGACTCGGGGCCCTTGGGGGTTTTATCCCCTTTGCGCCTGGAGTTCGGGAGGTCGCTTTGCGGCGCCTCCAGGACCACCTCCTCCTGGCTTGGAACCTGTTGGGATAGCACCTCCGCGTCGTCCGTAGGGTGGGGGGAGGTAGCGGGCGGAAGTGAATTCACGTCCGACGAATCCAGGGAGCCGCTCCACGACTCGTCAAGCCTGGCCTTGGGCGGACTGCATAGTCATATTCAGCGTAAGGAGGAGCTGTGCAAGAAAGGAACACTATGAATTGCTCTGGTGTCCGAATACTTACGATCTCGCCAGGGCTTGGCCCTGTGCGGCCACTCCTCTTCGCCGTCGTCGGCGTTGGTGGAGTAGTCCGGAGGAGTGGTCTTCCCCTTCTTGGACCCTTCGGCCTCCCCAGTTGGGGCGGCCTTCCTTTTCTTCCCTCCCCCCGCTGGAGGGGGAGAGGTCTCTTCTTACTCCTCCTCGTCTTCATGGGAGGAGTGCGCCTTGGAGTCGTCGGATGATGAATCCGACACCTCCTGGCGCCGGGCACTCTTTTGAGTCCCCGTGGCCTTCTTCTTGGCCTTCTTCTCCGGCACCACATAGGGTGCCGGAACCAGCAGATTCGCCAAGCGAGCGTCCGCTGGGCCTTCGGGAAAAGGAGCCGGACAGTTGATCTGTCCGGACGTCTCCTGCCAATCTTGTCAAAGGTAAGGGAGCTTAGATCCCGCATGGAGTCAAACCATGAAAAACTAATACCCTGTAAAAGGTAAAAATAGCTTACCGCACGAGCGTGACGCTGCATGCTGAATCCGCGATCCTCGGTAGCGGATGCGGGGGCCTTAGCGCCCTTGAAAAGCACCTTCCAGGCATCTTCGTACGTCGTGTCGAAGAGCCTGCTCAGAGTTCGGTGTCGCGCCGGGTCGAACTCCCACAGGTTGAAAGCCCGTTATTGACACGGGAGAATCCGGTGGATGAGCATAACCTGGACTACGTTGACAAGTTTGAGCTTCTTGTCCACCAGGGTTTGGACGCATGTTTGGAGTCCAGTCAGCTCTCCTTTTTTACCCCACGACAGGCCCGTCTCTTTCCAGGAGGTGAGCCGCGTAGGGGGTCCGGATCGGAACTCGGGGGCTGCGACCCATTCAGGGTCGCGCGACTCAGTGATGTAAAACCACCCCGATTGCCACCCCTTTAGGGTCTCCATGAAGGAGCCCTCGAGCCATAGGACGTTGGGCATCTTGCCCACCATGGCGCCTCCGCACTCCGCCTGGGTGCCGCGCACCACCTTCGGCTTTACATTGAAAGTCTTGAGCCATAGGCCGAAATGGGGGCGGATGCAGAAGAAAGCCTCGCACACGACGATGAACGCCGAGATGTTGAGGACAATGTTCGGGGCCAGATCGTGGAAATCCAGGCCATAGTAGAACATGAGCCCCCGGACAAATGGGTGGAGAGGGAAGCCCAGTCCGCGGAGGAAAATGGGGGAGGAACACCACCCTCTCATGGGGCCTAGTGGTGGGGATGAGCTGCCCCTCTTCGGGAAGCCGGTGCGCAATGTCGTTAGACAAGTATCCGGCCTTCCTCAGTCTTTTGATGTGTCCCTCCGTGACGGAGGAGACCATCCACTTGCCTCCTCCTCTGGACATGGCTGGAGAAGGTTGAGGTGGGGTGTGCGGACTTGGGTGCTGGAGCTCGAGTGCACGGAAATGGATAGGCAAAGGAGGAAGAAGGCATGGATGAAAAGGTGGATCCTTATCCCCTTATATGGGTGGATGCGACTATGCGTCCCCACCAGCCTGGTAAAACTCGCTTATCTCCCAAGCGCCGTAATCAATTGCGCGGTTGGGTTACCCACGCCCGTATTGATGAGAATCCCAGAATAAGGGGACACGATCTCTTCTTTGACAAGACGTGCCAAGGAAACCACCTCGCTAAACGCGCTGAGGTGGGACAGTAAAATGATTCGAATAAAGACTTGGCCGTGGTGTGATGTCATGCTACGGAATACGTCAGCAGATTAGATTTGTGTAAATATTATTCTCTCTATGGCAATATGTGGAAACTTATTTTGCAGAGTCAGACACTACCTTTGTGTTCAAAATCTTCTATGAAGTACTTGGAGGAGGAACCCGCCTTGCAATGCCGAAGACAATCTGCATGCCGGACTCGTCGTCATTGAAGCCTGGTTCAGGGGCTACTGAGGGAGTCCTGGATTAGGGGGTGTCCAGATAGCCGGACTATACCTTCGGCCGGACTCTTGGACTATGAAGATACAAGATTGAAGACTTCGTCCCATGTCCGGAAGGGACTTCCCTTGGCGTGGAAGGCAAGCTTGGCGATACGGATATGTAGATCTCCTACCATTGTAACCGACTCTGTGTAACCCTAGCCCTCTCCGATTTCTATATAAACCGGAGGGTTTTAGTCCATAGGACGAACAACAATCATACCATATGCTAGCTTCTAGGGTTTAGCCTCTTTGATCTCGTGGTAGATCTACTCTTGTACTACCCATATCATCAATATCACTCAAGCAGGACGTAGGGTTTTACCTCCATCAAGAGGGCCCGAACCTGGGTAAAAACATCGTGTCCCTTATCTCCTGTTACCATCCGCCTAGACGCACAGTTCGGGACCCCCTACCCGAGATCCTCCGGTTTTGACACCGACATTGGTGCTTTCATTGAGAGTTCCTCTGTGTCGTCACTTTTAGGCGTGCCAAGGAAACCGCCTCGCTAAACGTGCTGAGGTGGGACAGTAAAACGATTCGAATAAAGACTTGGCCATGGTGTGATGTCACGCTACGGAATACGTCAGCAGATTAGATTTTTTTAAATATTATTCTCTCTATGGCAATATGTGGAAACTTATTTTGCAGAGCCGGACACTACCTTTGTGTTCAAAATCTTCTATGAAGTACTTGGAGGAGGAACCCGCCTTGCAATGCCGAAGACAATCTGCGCGCCGGACTCGTCGTCATTGTAGCCTAGTTCAGGGGCTACTGAGGGAGTCCTGGATTAGGGGGTGTCTGGATAGCCGGACTATACCTTCGGTCGGACTCCTGGACTATGAAGATACAAGATTGAAGACTTCGTCCCGTGTCCGGAAGGGACTTTCCTTGGAGTGGAAGGCAATCTTCGCGATACAGATATGTAGATCTCCTACCATTGTAACCGACTCTATGTAACCCTAGCCCTCTCTGGTGTCTATATAAACCGGAGGGTTTTAGTCCGTAGGACGAACATACAATCATACCATAGGCTAGCTTCTAGGGTTTAGCCTCTCTGATCTCGTGGTAGATCTACTCTTGTACTACCCATATCATCAATATTAATCAAGCAGGACGTAGGGTTTTACCTCCATCGAGAGGGCCCGAACCTGGGTAAAAACATCGTGTCCCTTGTCTCCTGTTACCATCCGCCTAGACGCACAGTTCGGGACCCCCTACCCGAGATCCACCAGTTTTGACACCGACACTCGGGCTGTGCGGCACCATATACCGCCACCAAAGCCCAGTTAAACCCATCGGTCTTCGACCTCACCCTAAACATAACAGCGAAATCCCCCATGACCACGCTTCGGACTTCTAATGAATCACATCTAACTCCGAGTAAAATCCCACCCGATCTTCCTCGCGGCGGTAGACAATGCCAATCAAAATCAATACCTCCCGAAAGCGTATTGAGAAATTGAGGCGAAAAGTCGGCTCTACCAGTTTCCGATAAAGCGATAAAGTCCAACCTATGCTCAATAGAAGCGTTAGCAAGAAACCTTCTTTTAGCCAAGTCTTTCAGACCTCTGCTATTCCAAAAGATTCCTTTCATATCTCGTCATGGAATTTTTTAGCCGTTCTTATCCGCACGCTCCTACGCATTGTGGAGTCTGGGTAGATCTTCTGCTTCCATTTGCGTTTAGGAATATTGAAACTCTCTAGCTGGTCCTCACAACCAGTCTCAGAGGCGCGCACCTCTACAAAGTCCACTCGCTCATCCTCCTCCTCAGGTTCAGGAGACGGATGAGCAAGATCCGCACAAAAGTTATCGAGCACCCTGACCCCCAAAGCATCAATCTCGGAGTTATTCATTGGTTTAACCGCAGCTAAGTTACGAATCATCTCAAGCGCCCGTTCTGCCTCTAAATCCAGCATATCATTAACCGAGTTTGAAATTTCACTATCATTACTACCTAGTGAAATTCCTATCTTATGCATTGTTTATAATCTCATCATTTGAAAAATGCAAAATAGAATTAGAGGTATTGATCGACATACCAGTAGTTACCTCCACGTCACGAAGCTTGGCCGCTGAGGGAGTCCTGAATTAGGGGGTATCCGGACAGCCGGATTATATCCTTTGGCCAGACTGTTGGACTATGAAGATACAAGATTGAAGACTTCGTCTCATGTCCGGATGGGACTCTACTTGGCGTGGAAGGCAAGCTAGGCAATACGGATATGTATATATCCTCCTTTGTAACCGACCTTGTGTAACCCTAGCCCCCTCCGGTGTCTATATAAACTGGAGGGTTTTAGTCCGTAGGACAACATACAATCATACCATAGGCTAGCTTCTAGGGTTTAGCCTCTCTGATCTCGTGGTAGATCTACTCTTGCACTACCCATATCATCAATATTAATCAAGCAGGATGTAGAGTTTTACCTCCATCAAGAGGGCCCGAACCTGGGTAAAACATCGTGTTCCCTGCCTCCTGTTACCATCCGCCTTAGACGCACAATTCGGGACCCCCTACCCGAGATCCGCCGGTTTTGACACCGACATTGGTGCTTTCATTGAGAGTTCCTTTGTGTCGTCGCCAGAATGAAGGATGTCTCGTCTCGTCTTTAAAGAGGTACTACTGTTGGGGGAGCTTTGGCTATCAGCCAAACTCTCCAGCTAGGCGGGTTCATCATGACCGCCTGTTCGGCCGCCACGCCAACGATGAATTCTCGGGTCATCGAAAATAGCCTCCACGTCAAATCGGCACTCGTCGAACAGATGGATCCAATGGAGCTCTCCTCCTTAAACAAGCTCTTGGATCGCATCGCCGCCTTGGGAGTCGCTATGGACTATGATCGGATTGGGCTTAAACCCAATCAAAGGGAGATTAACTCTCCACCGGTCACCAATCATATTGCAGTGGTGGAGGAACAATGCGGTGACCTTTCCTCTATCCTGAGGATCAAATATGTCCGGATTCCCGAGCTCTCCGAGCCGAACGCCCGTTCGCGGGAGGACAACATCCAATCCCTAAACTTAGAGTCAGGCAGCGGACCAGGATTAGCAGGTAACATCCCGGAACCGGAACTTCCAAAATTGGAAACTCCTCGGATACTGGATCCCAGATCGGGTAGGGGTTTGGATTCAATTCCACCCACCCACCCAAACACAAGCGACCTTTCCCATATCAGGCAAGAGCCCCAGGAAACAGTACATCACTACTGGGCCAGATTCCTCCTTGTGATGAACAAGGTTAAGGACTGTAGCAAGGAAGACGCAATCTTATTTTTCCGCAATAATTGCACGGACAAGGGAATCGTTAATGCCATAAATCGCCGTGAGATAACACGCTTCGCTGGCTTGGCATCCATAGTACGAAAGTACTGTGCGATGGAAAGTGCCTGGAAAACCGAAACAAACTTTTGGGATGATCCGGCCCTGAACACAAACCCAGTCTGAAATAAAAGGGTGCATTATCACAATACACCCGGGTTAACTACCAAAAAGCAAAAACCCTCTACGGGGCAAGGAACCGTACTGGAAGGATGGCTCAACGGACCCTGCAAAATTCATAGTACAGCGGATACAATACCAACGCACAGCCTTAGAGCATGTTGGATACTACAGCAGGTGGCCAAAAGTGGTGAGGATCTACTTCTCCCAAATACCACAAAGCACCATCCCATGGACAACAATACGGTGTTAACGGTCTTTGAGACCTTCGCGTCGAAAAAAGACGCAAGCGAACACTCCACAGCATGGCCAAAATCTGCCACGTAGCAGCAATAAATCCATGGAGTGACACGACTATTACCTTCAATGCCAGTGACGAACCTAATTCCGAACAGCCCGAGCACCAGCCACATTGGTCCTCAGTCCAATCGTGGACGGCTTTCGACTCACCAAGGTACTCATGGACGGCGGCGGCGGATTAAACCTCATCTATGAGGAAACTCTTCAAAAGATGGAAATAGACTTGAGCCGCATTGAGCAAAGTAGCACAACCTTTAGAGGAATCATCCCCAGTCGGGAAGCACGCTGTGCTGGGAAAATCACACTAGATGTGGTATTTGGCACGCTGGATAATTACAGGTCCGAAGAAATTACATTCCAAGTGGCCCCGTTCAGCAGTGGTTATCACGCTCTTTTAGGACAGGAGGCATTCACAATCTTCCAAGCCGTACCCCATTACGGGTACATGAAGCTTAAAATGCCCGGGCCCAACGGAATCATCACTCTCGACAGCGATCCGTACACAGCACTCCGCGCCAAAAACAAAACAGCCGCATTGGCCCTCGAGGCATTATCCGAAGCCCTCTCGTCCGAGGAATTAACTACGCTACGCTCCACAGTGGACAGGGACGACGTGATACTCGACAAGAGATCCAAGTCCACCTCTTTTAAACCAGCGGATGAAATAGTCAAATTCCAAGTCCACCCAACGGACTCTACAAAAACAGCCTCCATCGGGGCACAGCTAAGCCCCGGTGTGGACGCCGCACTACGAGAGTTCCTACGCGAGAACTGGGACATATTTGCCTGGCATCCCTCAGACATGCCAGGAATCCCACGCAGGCTAGCCGAGCATAGCCTCAATATCCTAAAGGGATTCAAGCCGGTTAAGCAAGCTCTTCGGCGTTTCTCTGAACCTAAGAGACAGGCCATGGGAGAGGAACTAGCCAAATTATTGGAGGCCGGATTCATCAAAGAAATAAAACACCCAGACTGGCTAGCAAACCTGGTGATGGTACCAAAGAAGGAAAAATCCTGGCGCCTTTGTGTCGACTTCAAAGACCTCAATAAAGCTTGCCCAAAGGATCCCTTCCCCCTCCCACGCATCGATCAAATCATTGATACTACTGCAGGACACGAGTCATTGTGTTTCCTCGACGCATACTCCGGTTACCACCAAATCAAGATGGCGGAGTCCGACCAAGCCGCAACGGCATTCATCACACCATACGGTCCTTCTGTTTTAACACAATGCCTTTTGGCCTCAAAAATGCCGGCGCAACATATCAGCGCATCATTCAGACATGTCTGGAGAAACAAATCGGCAAAACAGTAGAGGCATACGTAGACGATGTGGTCGTCAAAACCAAACACGTCGACTCTTTGATAGACGACTTGAGGCTCACATTCGACAACCTCCGAACATATGACATCAAGCTCAATCCGGAAAAATGCGTTTTCGGCATACCAGCCGGAAAGCTCCTGGGATTCATTGTCTCCAGTAGAGGTATTGAAGCTAATCCGGCCAAAATCCGAGCATTGTCACAATTGGCTACCCCAACAGACCTCAAACAAATCCAGAAGCTAACTGGATGCGTGGCGGCTCTAAGCCGCTCTATCTCCCGCTTGAGAGAAAAGGCTTTACCCCTTTATCGCCTCCTTCGGCGCACCGAACATTTCGACTGGACGGGCACGCCCACAGCCGGATTGGAAGAAATAAAGGCCATTCTGGCAACCAACCCAATCCTGGCCGCACCAAACATCGGCGAACCAATGATGTTGTATATTGTGGCAACTCATCAAGTTGTAAGCGCGGTGCTCGTTGTCGAACGGGAAGCGGACGGACACAAAATCCCTCTTCAAAGGTCGGTGTACTATGTATCCACTGTCCTCACTCCATGCAAATCACGGTACCCGCATTACCAAAAAATAGCATATGCAGTATTTATGGCATCGCGGAAACTGCGACACTACTTTCAAGAGTGTTCGATTACAGTAGCCTCCGAAGTGCCACTTAATGATATTATCAGCAACCGCGACGCTACGGGCCGGATTGCCAAATGGGCCATTGAGCTCCTCCCATTCGACATAACATACAAACCTCGCCGAGCCATTAAATCGCAAGTACTGGCCGACTTCGTCGTCGAATGGACGAAGGCCGAACTCCCTATAGAGTACGGCGCATACTCCAATTCGATCATGCACTTCGATGGTTCTAAAATGCTGGCCGGTCTAGGGGTTGGCGTTGTCCTGACGTCCCCAACCAGAGATACCGTTTGGTACATACTGCAAATATTGTATACAGATTCCAACAATGCAGCCGAATACGAAGCTCTGTTGCATGGTCTTCGGATGGCAGTCTCCATGGGCATTCAACGCTTGGAGGTGCGTGGGGATTCAAACCTCGCAATATCCCAAATAAACGGAGATTTCGACGCCAAGGATCCGAAAATGGCGGCCTATCGAAATGCCGTCCTAAAGATGTCAGCTTGGTTCGAGGGACTCGAATTTCACCATATGGCTCGGGAAAAAAATCAGGCGGCGGATATCCTCGCCCGCATCGGTGCAAAACGCGACGCGGTCCCCCCCAACATATTTCTGGAAAGGCTCTTCAAGCCATCCGTAGCATGGGAAGGGGACACCGGTAACAATAGTCCGAACCCGGCCAAAATACCCGATACCGAACTCTCTGACACAATCGGAGGCTCCGCCACCGAATAACACCTTCAGCCCATGAAATAATGGCCATTATTGCCCCATGGACAGAACCATTCCTGGCCTACCTAACTAGACAGGAACTTCTGGAGGACCAAAATGTGGCACGCTGCATAGTGCGGTGATCCAAGGCCTACAGGGTCCATGAGGGAGAATTGTACAAGAAAAGCACTATCGGAGTCCTTCAAAGGTGCATCTCCGAAGAGGAAGGGCGAAATCTTTTGGCAGAAATTCATGCCGGACTCGGCGGTCATCACGCCGCAGCCCGGGCTCTTGTAAGCAAGGCCTTCCGTACAGGATTTTATTGGCCAACGGCCCGGGCAGATGCACAGGACTTGGTCCAATGTTGCGCCGGTTGCCAGCTCTTTGCAAATCAAAGCCACATGCCACCCACCGCCCTCCAAACAATCCCCATTACATGGCCCTTTGCGGTCTGGGGGCTTGACATGGTTGGACCCCTTAAAGGGGGAACCCACAAGAAAAAATAGTTGTTGATCATGGTGGATAAATTCACCAAATGGATAGAGGCCAAACCGGTTAAAACAGCCGAATCCGGACCGGTGATAGATTTCATATCCGGGGTTGTACACCGTTACGGCGTCCCCCACAACATCATCACTGATAATGGCACGAACTTCACGGCCGACAAGGTAAAACTCTGGTGCAGCAAAATGGGCATCAAGCTCGATTATGCTTCAGTCTATCACCCACAAACCAACGGTCAAGTCGAACAAGCAAATGGTCTTATAATGAGCGGCATTAAACCCAGATTAGTGCGTTCCTTAATGGAGTCTGACACTCACTGGGTAGAGGAGCTTGACTCCATACTCTGGGGGCTGCGGACCACGCCGAATCGTAGTACCGGATATACACCGTTTTTTATGGTGTACGGCGCAGAGGCAGTCTTGCCCTGTGACATAATTCATGACTCACCTAGAGTGTGCATGTACGAAGAAAGAGAAGCCGAGCTCGATCGGCAGGACAGTATGGACACCTTGGAGGAGGAGCGCGACGTAGCCAAAGCCCGTTCCACATTTTATCAGCAACAGGCTCGCAGATACCAAAGCAGAGAAGTACGGGCCAAAACTTATAACGTTGGCGAACTAGTTCTACGCCTGCCGGATAAGAAAAAGAACAAGCTCGATCCCAAATGGGAAGGTCCCTTCATTATTGACCAAGTTCTGACCGGTGGAGCGTACCGACTACGGGATGCATCGACTAGTCGACTCGAGCCGAACCCATGGAACGCGGCCAGGCTCCGAAGATTCTACGCCTAGCACCGGACTCTATGTTAGTCCCCTCCCTTTGTCCATTTTTTCACAAATACATTACCTGTCTTGTTTTCCTTTCTTTATTTCTTTTCTTATTTCTCTAGGACTTCAAGGGTCACCTTGTGCCCTGTTTGCACATTACAGATGCGCTAGTCGCACTCTTCATACCTGGGGGCTTCCTTCACAGAAGCTTAAATTATTTATCCGGGCTTCATGCCCAACACATGTGTTCTACTTCTGCATGTACCTTTTTTCACCATTATATGCATCGATATGACTTAAGTTTTGGCCAAGCTGGGTTGCCTGGCTCTTGTATTTATGCCCTACGTTCCCATTAATTCGGCTAGGGCATAAGGGGAGCACCTCTGCGATTGTTACTGTCGGGTCAGCCGGATGTGTACCTCAGACTGGGTGAAGCCGAAAGCTAGCATTCTTAAGGGAATATTCGGTCGGTGAACAAAAGATGATTTTTATTTATTGTCCATATCTGCCCCCAGATGCTTTTTTCTGCGTTTCTTATCGCAGTCCGGACATGCACTTTAGGGCATGCTTACCCAGGGAAAGGAACCCTTAACGGAACTATTCTCCTTGGAAGATGTTTCTTACTACCCATGTAATATAACATAACTAGTTGGGCACTTGTCTGATAAAGCACTAATGACCCCTACGCCTGGTCTCCACGCATACCTCGGTTTTATATAACTGAGCGGGTATTCAGATTCACTCCGGACTATCGGGCCCGGAGGTTGAAGCGAAAAGGTTCGCAATGACAAATGATCTACAATCCGGCTAGAAGGCATTATACATGTCACTTTAATTACATAGTCATGTGGACTGACTAAATTCCTCCTCTATACCATCCAACAGGCGGTCCAGCTTACAATCCTGTTGAGAATACTTTGCGGCTAATTCTACCTGCCCATAAACTAAGCTAACGGGGATCTCTTTTCCGTCGGGCCCCATAGGTCCGACCTCAGCCATGTGATTCGGGTCTGCCTTGGTATACCGTGTCTTCACCATGGCCCAGACTTCTCTGGCACCCTGTCGGCAGGCTGATATCTTCCATAAACGGAAGCGCCGCCGTGCTCCCTTCAGCTTCTCCGCAAGCTCTGCAACGCCTTCCGGCAGGGAGACGGACGGCCACAAGCAAGGTTGTCAGAATTGTGAGTTTGAATCGAATCGGAGCTCTGATGGCAGGATCGCAAATCGTAGAATCTTCACTATCAGGATCGTAGAAACGTAGATTCCATGAACTAAAATCGTAGAATCAGAGCGGTAAGTTTGGATCGAAAAGTCGTAGAATCGTATAACAGAATCGCGATTCTGACAACCTTGGCCACAAGGCCTGGGCAACGCCCTGCATCACCTGTCGAACTTGTTCATGCAGATGTGACAGCTCGGATAGAAGATCACCCGCAGACCCGGGCATTTCCTCCGCGGGACGACCCATCAGCATACCTACAGACATAACGATGTTAGTCGACTTCTTCGCCGAACTCCTTTAGCAGGATTCGTTCAAGCACTTACTTAAAATGCCGCGCCGAAGCCGCTTATTCTCCTTCTCGGAGTCCGCAAGCTGGCCCCGAACGTCTTTTAGTTCAACGCTCAGCTTAACATTGGCATCTTGGAGACTGTTTTTCTCCAGCATAACCTTACTCAGCACGCGTTTGCCAGCTTCTAGCTATCGCATAACATGCTGGTCCCCCGGACTTTCTCCGGACTCATCTGCAAAATCAATTGTTAGATCTGCAGACACGCCGCACACTATATGGTAACCTCCATTCTTTAAAGTAAATGTTACCAGCGGGAGGCTTTTTCTGTTCCTGCAATGCGGCAAGAGCGGCCCCCAGTTGGGTCTTGCATTCCTCCAGCTCCTGGGACAGCCTAGTATTCTTCTCTGTAAGAACTTGCACATTATAGATGATCCTTAAATCAGTTCTGCTAATTGTTTCAAGTCTCAGGGGCTACTGATACATATAAATCGTCAGATTTACTCACCCATACATCCTTTACATACTGATCTGTGGCTCTGGCTAGACCATCTTGAGCAGCGCGGAGGTACGCCTCTCTAGAATTGAAGGCGTCGAATGCCTCTGGTGAGAAACAAGCGTCGCGGAGTACGGCCCAGCGGCGCCTATGATTCATGGCGCTTTCCACTACTGAGTTTGTAGCGGACAATCTATCCGCATCCTCTGTTGGGGGATTATCCGACGCCTGCCCCATATCGCCTTCCGCCTCTATGTCCGGTCCTGGCGCCCGACTGGTGGAAGCTTGATTGGCAGCATCATCGGACATATTCCGACGAGTGTTCTTTCTATCAAAGAAACGCGGGCGTCATTACATTTTGAGAAAGACGACAACCACGGAGCGAGGTTTTTCCTATACCTTTGCGCCGGCGTCTCCGTCCTGACCGCCTTCCTTTTTGGCCTAGCCGGCCTCAGCACCTCTTGTTGGCGAGTTGCCGCGGGTTCGGCAGGGCGTCCCGAATGCCTTCCCTATAAAAGATGCCATGTGTATATGGTGGGTGAAGTGCCTAAAAGGGGATCCTAGTTTTGGAGTTGGGACTTTTTGATTTTTCTTACCTGCGATGTAGGGAGCAGTCCGGGATAGTCGGCCGTAATGGCCACCGGGGTATCGTCGCAGCTTAACTGATAGAATTGCCGGTCTATCAGTTCCACGGAGATAACCGGATCTTCTTCAAGTTCGGAATCGATGGCCCGGTCAGGGTCCTCTGGTTGTGGAGAGGGGCTGCTGACCTCCTTTATGGCTTTTCGCAGTTCCTGCCGCAAGGTGGCAAGGTGAATACTTACGACTAAGAATGCGGGAAAAATGGGAGCAGGGAAATACAACTTACCCAGCTTGGAGGATTATAGATAGAGAATTCATCCCGTGGCTTGATGCGGGTGAACTCCTCTTCCTCGCCCTTGAACAGTTCGGACAGAATCTTCGCTAGAGCGGCAGCATTGTCCGGACCCTTACGCCCGCAGCGGGTGGCGTCATCCGCCCCGTTATAACACCACAAGGGGTGCCCACGATATTGGAGTGGCTGCACTCCCCGCATTATGCAAATCGACATTACTTCGATTATTGTCAATCCGAATCGAGCTAGTGCTTTGATCCGGTTCGTCAAATAGAGCACTTCTCCGTTGTCTTCCGCCTGGGGGCCCCGTGGGCACCAACTTCGGCGCTTCTTCAGAGGAGCATTGTTGAACTCGGGTAGACCCCGCCGAACAGGGTCCGGAAGGGGGACGCCCTCCATATAAAACCATTCTGAAGGCCAGTCTTCGGACGGCTTCTTCGGGGTACCGGACAAATATCCGGTATCGGCGATGCGACATACTTCGGCTCCGCCCACTTGATAAAGTGATTCCCTCTGTGTGCGAGGGACAAGGCAAAATAGCCTTTTCCACAGCTCGAAATGAGCCTCGCAGCCCAGGAACAACTCGCAGAGAGCAACATAGCCGGCGATGTGTAGGATGGAGGCAGGGGTGAGATTGTGTAGTTGGAGGCCGTAGAACTCCAGGAGCCCGCGGAGGAACGGATGAATTGGAAATCCGAGTCCCCTTAGTAAGTAAGGAACAAGGCAAACCTGTTCCCCCATGGAGGGACAGGGAAAGTTCTCCGCTTGCTCCCCGCCATTGTAGGTGGCGAGCCTGGCTCGAACGGGCACCATGTACGCCGGAGGGAGAAATCCCTTAGTCTGCAGCTCGACTAATCGACTGTGCGGGACTGATCACCTCTCCCAATCACCGGGCTTAGGGCTACTGGGGCGGGAGGAGGAGCTGCGGAGGTCGGCCATGCTAGAATGGATCTTTCTGAAGCACGCTCTGATGAATTCTCGCTAGGGGAGGATGATATGGATTGGATCTAAGAATCCCCATCCCTTTAATAGACAATTTATTTATCTGGCTAGGGTGGCGAATGTAAAAACGCCCTGGCGCCTCGTATTCATTCGACGCGTGGGAGATAGCCCTTATTAGGCACAGAAGCCAAGAGGTTCAACATTTATGGAGCCGGACACTGCTTATGAACACTTGAAAGTTGGAGAAGAACCCACCTTGCAATGCCGACAACACTGCGCGCCGGACTCATCCTCATTGAAGCCTGGTTCGGGGGCTACTGAGGGAGTCCTGGATTAGGGGGTATACGGACAGCCGGATTATATCCTTTGGCCAGACTATTGGACTATGAAGATACAAGATTGAAGACTTTGTCTCGTGTCCGGATGGGACTCTACTTGGCATGGAAGGAAAGCTACGCAATACGGATATGTATATCTCCTCCTTTGTAACCGACCTTGTGTAACCCTAGCCCCCTCCGGTGTCTATATAAACCGGAGGGTTTTAGTCCGTAGGACAACATACAATCATACCATAGGCTAGCTTCTAGGGTTTAGCCTCTCTGATCTCGTGGTAGATCTACTATTGTACTACCCATATCATCAATATTAATCAAGCAGGATGTAGGGTTTTACCTCCATCAAGAGGGCCCGAACCTGGGTAAAACATCGTGTTCCCTGCCTCCTGTTACCATCCACCTTAGACGCACAGTTCGGGACCCCCTACCCGAGATCCGCCGGTTTTGACACCGACAGCCGCCCTCATAGCGCACCGCTGCTGAATGTCGTCCACTTCTGGATGGTCCTGGAGACGGCTATTCAACCGTCGCCCCTCAGAGACCGGATCCGGAATACCACCGAAAGCAATCACCTCCTCCCGAGAAGCTCTACTGGAGTGCCCCAAGCCAGGGGAAGGTGGAGCCAGGGCCTCCTGCCCGAGCTCCCCATCCACCCCGGCCCAAGGGCCAACTGGCGGCACCGGCGGCGTCGGCGAGCAAGCCCCTCTGGGCTCCACAAGAGAAGAGGACCCCGAGGCCACCTGCCCCGAGTCCTCTCCGAGAAGAGACTCCGGCACCAGCGTCGCCAGCCCGATAAAAGGGGAGGAAGGTGCCGGATCTAGCAGCCTCGGCCTCCCTCCCAAACAATCAATCTGCACCAGCGGTAGCTCACCCACCGCAGGCCCTGATGAGGGAACCGAGGCCACCTACCCCATGCCCCCATCAGCAGCCGGCACCATCGGCTGCACGTGCGAAATCGCGACCGGAGGGGAGGAATCCGAAGTCACCAGCTTCAGACCCTCTCCTGCAAGAACGACCTCCTCCGCCTCAGCCCTGACCGAGATCGACGACTCCCCAAGAAGAGGAATCACTGGCTCCTCAAGCTCCAGAACCGGAAGCGAGTGCTCGAACACCTCATCAGACTCCAGCCGATCACTCCACAGTCTCGGGGGTGCAGATGTCGGCTCGAAAGAACCGAATCTGAGAGTAGTCGTAGGCATTGTAGAAGGAGGAGCCGTCCCATCCGCAGACGTGTGAGAGTCAGCACCCTGCGGAGTGGACAGCTCACGTCCACTATCAGCTGTTGGTTCCTCCTTAAGTGCCGAACTATCATCATCCTCGTGCATATCAGTATCAGACCCGTTGGCCGCCTCAGCAAACAGACTCTCATCCTCGAACTCAATGACAAGGTTATATATGTGGCCTCGATATGCCCACTTAACCACCTCAGGGACGTACTCGATGTTCAACACACTGACCAGTAAACGGGCAATCCCGTGGGCTCTGGTAAAGTCCATATCCACGCGCTCTGGTCTGCCCACCATGATACCCAAACTGGCCACTACCCGTGCATCCAGCATCGGCTTGGATGGAGCCCCAGAGAATCGCAGCCAAACCTGAGTCAGAGGCTTGCCCGTAGGCTCAATCCTCTTCCACTCGTGAAACTCAAGCATGCCATCAGTACCTGGCACCTTGCACATCCCGAAACTCAGTAGTCTCTGAAGGTCCTCAACTGACAGGAACTCAACCCGAAACAGTTTGTCCTCGACACTAGCAAGCTCCCACCTGAAATCCCCAGGGGCTAACTCCTTGAGCCTCTGAACAATCTGTGCCTCCGAGACCTCACCTCTAGCAATCTTAACTAACCCAGTCGTCAAACTCAAAGTCTCGTCAGGAACCTCCATCTCCGTTGGAGATTCAAAGAACGTAAGTTCAGCACAGTACACTCCATAAATCATGAGTGATGGTGCCTGATCTCTCAGAAACGGACAGTCCCCCGAAACGTGTGCTGGTTTGCCACAAGTGCCACACACCTCAGCCACACACTCAGCAATAAAATGTCCCTTACCACCACATCAATAACAGAGCATTTTCTCTTTCTTGCGCGCAATAAAATGTCCCTTACCCTGACCATGATAGGTCGAGATATCTCAACTTGCGGAAAGATCCGACAAACTCTGGTATTTGTATCTTGTCAAATCCGTTGCAGCTGAGATCGAGATAGTGTCGATGTTGTTGTTGGAAATATGAGCAATTTACCAAATGATTTTATTAACAGAAATACTAGATAAAGCATGACTAATATAGTAGAGATAAAACAAGTCATGCATTCTGACAAAGAGAAGGTAAATAGCTTCTGCATATATGAACCGTAGCCTATCATATCTAAAGCAGACAGTATAGCAAGTAGCATATATGAAGTAGAACCTATCATGTGTAGGACAAGGACTAGAACAAGGAACTGCGGCAGAACCTTTAACAGGAAAGACAAGAACACGTACGGGACAGCAGCAACAGAAGCGCTGGACTTGGGGTCGGTGTCCTCGCCTGCCATGTCGTCGAGGAGGTCGTGGACGTCGGGGAAGAAGTTGTCGTCAGGGAAGTAGTCGTCGGCGACCGGATCGTCCGTGATGAAGCAGTCAGTAGTCGCGCTGAGCGCTCCCCAAAAACCTTATCACCCTTCTCCCGTATAGGACTCAAAAGGTGCGGTTTCGGAGGCCCACTGTCCCGACCTGCGGTGCACGCCGCAATACGGGATGGGGAAGAATGTAGCAGCAGCGCAGTGGTCAGAACTTTGTGGCGAGAGGAAGAGGAGCTTTTGTTGTGTCTCTCTGGAGAGGAGCGACCTCTCTTATATAGGCACAGGAGAAGGACGCGAAGAGGCTGCGGCAGGAGGTGAAGCAACGAAGGGAGACGAAGCTAACAGGCAGCGGCCGAAGACGCGCGCCGTTCGAATTCAGTGTCCACTACAGAAAACATTTCAACTCCCACGTGACCTTTCGTATACCCGTCGTGCGTGGCAAAAATTTAGATATCGGCTCAGCTCATTCCCGCAACCCGTGGCGCGTCGTGACGAGGCGTGGCGTGGCGAGGCGGGCGGCGGAGGAGGAGCTCGCGTGGATATCCCTCTTGTTCTCATGCTCGTACAAGTGGGGAAAGAACCTCCCTTATAAGGAGGTCCAACTCCCACTAAACTAGCAATGTGGGACTAAACTTTAGTAGTATCCCTTGCCTTGCACAAATGGGCTAAGTGGGCCTCTAGGATTTATTAGGAATTTCTGTAATAGTTATTGGACTGTCCAAAATAGACTAAATTCCATCAATCCCCCACCAGATACCAGAGGCACACAGAAATTTGCCGTTGGTTCCAAAACACTATTTTATATACCGGTACTGCAATGGAGACTGTTAAGTTGAACTTCCACCTAGAACTCTATGCTACACTAGTAAGCAACTTGAATAGTGGACTGGGCCTTGAACTGCAAGTTTTCTACGAATCTAGCTTCACATAAAGCCTTGACCGATACGTGGCTACCGTGGGTCTTCCCCGCGGGTAGAGCTTATGCATCATACTCCGTGACCTTTCATGAGTTTACTAGAGAGAACCCTACTCTCATAGATTGCGATGTTTGACAATGGGACTCATATAGGTGTGTTCTTCAAAAGATGTTCTGCAGGATAACATCTCTGCTTAAATAAGCCACTTAGAACACATTAAGATATACATCAACCTGCCATGCAGATTAGGAGAGTATTGCATCTTCATGGAGTGGTATTGTGAATAGTAAGGATACTCTCCTCTCAGTTGACCAACAGCTTGTCTTCCACATCTAATTCACGGGATCTCCGATCACAAAGAATAGGTTACCACTGTGAACAACTCATATGGTGGGTCTCATAACCATCTCCCTCGATGCATTATCTATCACATTACGTGATAGACCCTTAGTAAAAGGATCTGCCAGATTTTTAGACGTTTGGATATAGTCCAACACAATAACTCCGGAGTTTTTCATTTTCCTGACACACTTTAACCTTCTCTGAACGTGTCTTGATGAATTCATGTTATCCTTTGAGCTGCTCACTTTCGTGATCACAGTTTGATTGTCGCAGTTCATAAGGACACCCGGTACAGGTTTCTCAACAACCGGCAAGTCATTCAAGAGCCAGCGAAGCCAATCTGCTTCAACCGTAGCTGTATCTAGTGCTGTGAGTTCTGCTTCCATTGCTGACCTCGTTAAGATGGTCTGCTTGCAAGACTTCCAAGAAACAGCGCCACCTCCATGAGTGAATACATAACCGCTCGTGGCCTTTATCTCATCAGCATCTGAGATCCAGTTTGAGTCACTATACCTTTCAAGCATCTTTGGATGCCCGGTGTAGTGAATTCCATAATTTGCAGTGCCTTTCAAATAACGCAAAACTCTCTCTAGAGCTTTCCAATGCACATCTCCTGGTTTTGAGACAAACCAACTCAGTTTGCTAATAGCAAAAGAGATGTTAGGTCTTGTAGCACTTGCTAAGTACATAAGCGAGCCAATAATCTGATAATATTTCAATTGATCTCTAGAAATTCTTCGATTCTTTCGAAGTAACACACTCACATCATATGGTGTTGGAGAGGGCTTGCAGTCACTATAGCCAAAGCGACTCAAGATCTTTCCCACATAGTGAGATTGAAGCAATGTAATCCCACCATCATCGTCTCTCAACAACTTGATGTTCAGAATGACATCAGCCACTCCTAAATCCTTCATCTCAAAACAACAAGATAGGAAATCCTTGACCTCCTTAATAACATTCAGATTTGTTCCGAAAATCAGTATGTCATCAACATACAAGCACAGGATAACTTCCCTCGGCCCCACCATGGCGATAGTACACACATTTGTCAGCTTCGTTCACAACAAAGCCTGCAACTGTTAAAGTTCTTTCAAACTTCTCATGCCACTGTTTGGGTGCTTGCTTAAGTCCGTACAAAGACTTCAGCAACTTGCACAGTTTCCCTTCCTGACCATCTAGTACAAACCCATCTGGTTGTTCCATATAAATTTCCTCGTCCACCTCTCCATTTAGGAAAGCAGTCTTAACATCCATTTGATGAACGAGAAGACCATGCGAGGCAGCTAGTGAAAGTAGAACTCGAATAGTGGTCAGTCGAGCCACAGGTGAGTAAGTATCAAAGAAGTCTTCACCTTCCTTTTGGGTATAACCCTTAGCCACAAGCCGAGCCTTGTACTTTTCAATAGTACCATCAGGCCTAAGCTTCTTCTTGAATACCCATTTGCATCCTATAGGTTTGCACCCATAAGGACGATCAGTTGTCTCCCAAGTTTCATTTGCCAAGATGGAATCCATCTCGCTACGAACCGCTTCCTTCCAGTAGTCAACATCTTCAGATGCATAGGCCTCTGAAATAGAACTGGGAGTGTCATCTATGAGGTACATAAGAAAATCATCACCAAAGGACTTTGCAGTCCTCTGTCTCTTGCTCCTAATAGGAACTTCATTGTTCTCCTCCACAGGACTTTCAAAGTGTTCCATCGAAATTGTAGGTTCGGTAATTGTAACCGGTTCCTGATTTGATGAACTAGGCATCTCCTGATTAGATGAGGTAGCCATATCCTTCATGGGAAAGATATCTTCAAAGAAATTCGCATCATTCGACTCCATGATCGTACCGACATGCATGTCAGGTACCTCAGATTTTACAACCAAGAATCTATAGCCAATGCTATGAAAAGCATATCCCAGCAAAACACAATCCATAGTCTTTGGTCCAAGCTTCCGCTTCTTTGAAATTGGAGCATTGACTTTCGCCAAACAACCCCATGTTCCCAGATAAGAGAGTTTTAACCTTTTCTTCTCCCATTCCTCGAATGAAGTTATCTCTTTGTTCTTTGTGGGGACTCAGTTCAGGACATGACATGCTGTCAATATCGCCTCCCCCCACCATGCCTTGGAGAGACCCGATGTGTCTAACATGGCGTTAACCAAATCAGTTAGAGTACGGTTCTTTCTTTCGGCCACCCCATTCGACTGAGGTGAGTAGGGTGGCGTCCTCTCATGGATTATACCATGTTCCGCACAAAAATCATCAAACTCATTGGAAAAATACTCTCCACCACGGTCGGACCTAAGCCTCTTGATTTTCCAATCAAGTTGGTTTTCCACTTCAGCTTTATAGATCTTGAAAAAGTTCAAAGCCTCATCCTTAGATTTCAGAAGATACACACGGCAGTATCTAGTGGAGTCATCAATTAACGTCATGAAATATTTCTTTCCACCTTTTGTCAACACACCATTCATTTCACATAGATCTGAATGTATGAGCTCTAGTGGTGCAAGATTTCTTATTTCCGCAGTCGTGTGAGACTTACGAGGTTACTTAGATTGCACACACACTTGACACTTAGATCCCTTGACGGTGGTGAAACTAGGGATTAAGTTCAACTTCGCTAGTCGTGACATGCAACCAAAGTTAACATGACAAAGACGTGAATGCCACACATTGGATTCACTATTGTTGCAAATATGATTAACAACTTTATTGCAAACGTCTGATAAGGATAAGAAAAACAAGCCTCCTGACTCATAGCCTTTACCAACAAAGGTTCCATACTTGGATATTACAAATTTATTCGACTCAAAGACAAGCTTGTAGCCATCTCTACACAGAAGAGATCCGCTAACAAGATTTTTATTGGCGGAGGGGACATAATGCACGTTCTTCTGCCGAACGATCTTCCCCGAAGTAAACTTCAGATTGACCGTGCCAACACCACGAACAGAAGCACTTGAACCGTTGCCCATCAGCACGGTTGAAGTCCCTGCGGTCTGATAAGATGAAAACATGGAAATATCACCGCATACATGCACATTAGCACCCGTGTCAATCAACCAGTCAGGAGAATGACATACTGAAAGAATAGTGGGAAATATACCATACCCAACATCCTTCATGTTAGTGTCTCCAATGACAACATTAGCAGTCTTGCCGCCTTTCCCAGGATGATGCTTGTCATAGCGATTAGGGCAACTAGGAGCCCAATGATCAGGATCCCCACACACATGACAAGCACCTTTCTTCTTGCCATTCTTCTTCTTGAAGTTCGTGTGTTGCACAGCCTTATTCTTCCCATCAAACTTTGCTTTTCCATCAAACTTGCCCTTGTTCTTGAACTTGTGGGGCTGGAAGTTCTACTTCTGTACCACATTGGCACTAGATCCTCCCTCAATACCTCGAGCACGTGTGTCCTTTGCTCTCGCCTTTTATTCCACATCAAGAGTGCCAATGAGATCCAGGACGGAAAACTCCTGCCTCTTATGCTTCAGCAAGGTAGCAAAGTTCCTCCATGAAGGAGGAAGCTTAGTGATGATACCTCCGGCAACAAACTTGTCCGGTAGCATACAACTAAAGTGCTCAAGTTCTCTAGCAAATGACTGTATCTCATGAGCTTGCTCAACCACAGAGCGCTCTTCAGTCATCCTGTAATCATAGAATTGTTCCATGATGTACAGCGCAGTGCCAGCATCCGAGACCCCAAACTTGGCCTCGAGTGCATCCCACATATCTTTTCCATTATCAATTGACGCACAAGCATCAACTATGTTCTCACCAAGAATACTCAAGAGAGCAGCCTTAAACAGAGTATCCATTTTCTGAAAAGCTTGTGCCTGTTGAGCATCAAGCTCTCCTTCAGGTTTGCCGAGAGTGGCATCATAGCAACTCATGGTTTGAAACCATAAGACTGCTCTCACGCGCCACCTCTTATAGTGGATACCCTCAAACATAGGAGGTCTCATGGAAGCAGCAAAACCACTTGGGGTAAATTGCCTATAATAAGGTTTTTGGATTGTTGAAAATATGAGCAATTTACCAAATGATTTTATTAACAGAAATACTAGATAAAGCATGACTAATATAGTAGAGATAAAACAAGTCATGTGTTCTGACAGAGAGAAGGTAAATAGCTTCTGCATATATGAACCGTAGCCTATCATATCTAAAGCAGACAGTATAGCAAGTAGCATATATGAAGTAGAACCTATCATGTGTAGGACAAGGACTAGAACAAGGAACTGCGGCAGAACCTTTAACAGGAAAGACAAGAACACGTACGGGACAGCAGCAGCAGAAGCGCTGGACTTGGGGTCGGTGTCCTCGCCTGCCATGTCGTCGAGGAGGTCGTGGACGACGGGGAAGAAGTCGTCGGCGACCGGATCGTCCATGATGAAGCAGTCAGTAGTCGCGCTGAGCGCTCCCCAAAAACCTTATCACCCTTCTCCCGTACAGGACTCAAAAGGTGCGGTTTCGGAGGCCTACTGTCCCGACCTGCGGTGCACGCCGCAAGACGGGATAGGGAAGAACGTAGCAGCAGCGCAGTGGTCAGAACTTTGTGGCGAGAGGATATAGGCACATGAGAAGGACGCGAAGAGGCTGCGGCAGGAGGTGAAGCAACGAAGGGAGACGTCGTGCGTGGAAAAAATTTAGATATCGGCTCGGCTCATTCTCGCAACCCGCGGCGCGGCGCGTCGTGACGAGGCATGCGCCGGAGGAGGAGCGCGCATGGATATCCCTCTTGTTCTCATGCTCGTACAAGTGGGGAAAGAACCTCCCTTATAAGGAGGTCCAACTCCCACTGAACTAGCAATGTGGGACTAAACTTTAGTAATATCCTTTGCCTTGCACAAATGGGCTAAGTGGGCCTCTAGAATTTATTAGTTATTTCTGAAATAGTTATTGGGCTGTTCAAAATAGACTAAATTCCAGCCGTTGTAAACCAAGCAACGAGGAACTTATGTTGCCTGCTAGCACCTGGCTGCTGTCATTGCCGCTTCTGCAATATGGGCCTCGGAGATCGAGCCTGACAACATGGCCGGTTCTGTTGCTGCAGTAGACGCCCTTCCATTGGCAGCAGTCATCACCCTTCCATGATGGAAGGAGGTTGGCCGGGTCTGGTAGAGCTGCCCTGAAGGCAAGAAGGGCAGACCTCTCACCGGCAATACAGCTGGTGACCGTATTATTTGGATGCACCGCAGATGCCTCCTCTGTGGTGCTCTTGGCTTGAGTGAACAAGAACAAGGCTATGGCTAGCTGGATGCAGGAGAGTTGAAGCGTGTCCATGGGTGCTTTTGCCATGAATATATGTTCCTTTTGGTGTAGGAAACCCCATGGTATGCATGATATATAATCTAACTCTTGGTGTTACCTTACCAAGACGATAGAAGTCTCTGCCGGCCATTCTTTTGTATCCAAGCTCATGGGGTTTCGCTGTTGTCCGCTTTAAGGTTTGAGGTAGCACACCAACATGGGGTGTAATTAAATCAAGTGGAGAATGATGTTCCATATAATAACTAATTAAAGCAGCTGTCCGTGATGAAATATGTAACCCAACTCTTGGTGTCATGCTCGTGAAGTCTCCTGTCTTCTCTGTTTTGGGATCAGAGGTTACACACCAACAAGGACTGTCGGTCTTGCGATTTAATGTAAAGCAATTGGAGAGCGGAGCTGCATACAGTAATTAATTAAAGCAGCTGTTCGCAATATAATGAAGAAAGGGCACTGCTACGCGTCGGCCGGCGGAACATCTAAAACGATCCGCCGCCTCGTGAACCCTAGGATCTGACGGATTGAGCGGCCAGCGTCACGTTCTACCATCGCAACATAGGTCATGTTGCAAGAAATTTCTGCAACACGGGTCATGTTGCAATTTTTTTTGCAGCTGAGGTCTTGTTGCAGAAATATTTTTGCAACAAAGATTTTGTTGCATATTCTTTTCTGCAACAAATGTGTTGTTGCGGATTTTTGCGATCTGGAGGCCGGTGACGAGGACGGGCGGAGACGCCGTCAAGCGGGCTGGCGGCGATCCACTGGGAGAAGAGTTCCCCCACAAATGGCCCAGCCACCCCACCGCCTCCTCCGCGCTGGTGTCCACGGTGGCGCAGGTCGCGGTCCATGCAGGAGCAAGCAGAGCAAGCTACTCGAGGGAACCGCCGACGAGGAAAGGGGGGAGGAACCTGCGTGCTACCGGTGGAGATGGAGATCTACTGCAGTGGCTGACTGTTTCTATTCTCTCCGAATGATTCCTTCTCGACTCTTCATTACCAATCATCTCAAAATTAATAGTATCTTAATTTTATTTGAAATCCAGTGAAAATTTGTGGCACTTTTCTTAAATTTGTGGTAGAAAATGGTGGTAGATCTGATTGTAAACTTCTCTGAAATTTGTGTGGTACAAAATTTGTTAGTGGTAGGAAATTTGTGGTTGAAATACACAAATTCAGTTTATGGTAGGAAATTTGTGGCACTTTTCTGAAATATATCTGCAGTGCATTTGAAGTTGTATGAAGATTATTAGATGAAATCAAATCAAATTGATACGATGGAATTAAAGAGGTTAACAAAGCAAATATCTACAAGATACAAGATTTATCTGTACTCACATTTGCCCTGTACATATGCAATAACATGTGCACTTGTGCAAGTGAAGGAACCTGTGCTAGATGTGGGTCAACTCAAATCAACTGAAACCATGCAAGTATTACAAAATAAACATGACACCTCTAGACACTTGGATCTTCAGTTTACCTTGCCAAAATGTACTCCCAAAACAGAGCAAACATACGCACAGAAGGATAATATGCTGCTTTATTATACTACTACTATAATAAAGCAGAGGCAGACAACTGACGCGGCCATTACAACAGAGGGATACAGTTTGACAATTCAACAATGGTTGAAGCTTTGAAGCGAGCAGTTTATGTCATCTGCAAATCGGATACAGGGACATGAGCACAAAAACCATCCAACGTTGGCTCCAAGCGGTTCTTGTTTTGCTCATCTGTAATGTGCTTGGTTGTTGATTGGGCAGTATGGCGGTGTGTCGGCATCCTTGTATCTTGCCTTGGGTGAGTGGTGTGTGTTGGTGGCGTGTTGTACCCGGATGTTTATCTGTGGTCATTGCTTTATATATAAAGTGGGGGGCGAAAGCCTTTTTTAGTACCATCCAACGTTTATATGCAGAAGTAACAAACAAAACAGAGATCACCTCCTTCCATGGAGACACCTCAGCCAGAGCAAAAAGGACTTTATTTTTCTTTCCATAGGGACATGGGTTTTTCTCAACTATTGCTAGTGCAGAAGCGAACATCTTCCAGGCCAGAACAAAATCGGAATCAGCTTCATCACCTTGCCATCACCGGTTTCACCCTCCTTATCTTTGCCATTTGAGTTTTGCCCAAGGTATCAGTATTTACCATGGGTTAAAAGCACATTGAAAAGGACCATAAATTATTACAAAAAGAAAAGCAAAAACTACAGAAATCACAACAAATAGAGCTTTAGCTCATGATTGGGCATGCGGTTTGTGTTGCCTAAGGACCTAAGTTCAATTCCTAAAATTGACAGTTGATGCTCATGGGATTTTTTCCATTTATTCAGGATCAAACTTGGTGTGTGGTAAAACCACTCATCAAGATAATATTTTGGTACTTATTTAAAAAAATCTTTGATGACCGTGCTTATCTTGGTAATCATATTAAAAAGGTTGTGTGCATTCCTAGTTGGTGCAGAGGTCGGGAAGTAAAAATCTCTCCCAAATTTTAAGGTCAGCCGCACGAGAAAGGCTCTGTTCCTCACGTGCCGCCCGCATCGCCCTCCCCGACGGCACGGGGAAACTTAGGTGCGGCTGGCCACAACCCACCTTTCATTCCCATGTCTCATCACCACCAGAAGCTCTGCCGGCAAAGCGGTGCTTGATCCAAGGACCGCGTCTGCCCTGTTAGAGTTGTGTCGAATATAGTGTACAAGGTAGGTTACAGTTGGACTATGAGTTGTATTGTGTTTACATAGGATGTGGAGTCGTGTCCTAGTAGGACACTTGTATCCTAGGCCTCTTTTATATAGCGAGGGTAAACACACGATGTAACATATGCCAACATAATAGCACCGGAACGCAAGGGAAGCCGGCGGCATGTGCCGGTGTCCAGGGCGACCGGGTGCGGTATTGTGACGGTGTCACGGGGAGGAGCGCCCATAGTCAGGCCCCGGGGATGTAGCCATATCGGTGAACCTCGTTAACAAATCTCGGTGTCGTGCTCGTGTGATTGCTTGGTCCTCGGATGATCAACGGTATGCTTCAGATTTATTCTAACAAGTGGTATCATGAGCAAGGTTTCGACGAGGTCGACAAGGAGTTGATCTAGAGGAAACATCGAGTTTGAGATGCAGCCGGCTGCGGCGTGGCTCTCGACAAGATTGGAGAAAAGCAAGATCAGCGGAAGGCGCGTGTGCGCATGGCAGCAGAACGCGAGACGTGCGGCGATCGATTAATGGATCGGTCGGGCAAGCGTATAGCCCATCAGCGCGTACATGAAGCGGCGGCGGCGGGATACATGCAGTAGCCAGGAGTCTCGGCGAGATCCGTTCGATCAACGCGTTGCGAGCAGCGGCGGAGCGGTCCAAGCCCTGGTGCACGTGGCAGATGTGGCCTCGGAAAGCACGGAGCGTGGCCCATATGGCTGGACGCCTAGGTGTTGGATGGTTCAATCTGGAGAGCTGCAAGATGTGTTCAGGTGTGTGGGTAGAGCATGAAGACGCGAGATTTGTTTTGGACAAAAAGAAAGGAGACCGAGTTTCCAAATGACACTGAGATAGGCAGGCAACCGTTCGGCGGCTCTCCTGTGCTCCCCTGCTCTCCTGCGCCCCTGCGCCGGCGGCCACTCCGGCTCCGGCGCCCACCTCTCCATGCCGGACTCCACTCCGGATCCGGCGTCCACCATGGCCTCCCGCGTCTCGCTCTCCGCGGGTTCGTCTGACTCCTCGGCAGCCCCTTCTCCGCCGCCGGCCCCGACCAGGCCCCTGCTGAGATCCATGGTGCTGGTCCCGGACGTCGTTGGGACGGCGCGGGGTCCGATCGTCCGGGACGGGCCCTCCGTTCCCCGTGCTGGTTCCGTGGCTGCCGGTGGCTGGCAGGCCCGGCCGGAGCGGCGGGTGGTGCCCCCGAGGCCGCGCTCTCCCCCTGGTCTGGCCAAGCGCTCCTCTCCGGGCAGATGGCCCAACATCTTGCCCTCCTTCAGGCCTCCCAGGGGCCGCATCCCGCCGGAGCTGATTGGCTGCTGCTACAACTGCGGCAGTGACCGCCACATCCCCGTCAACTACAAGAACCTGCCTGTGTGCGTTCGCTATGGTGTGCATGGCCACATCTCGAGGGACTGTGCCAACCCGCGGCGGCGCCCCCGCAGCCATTCGCCTGTGGATCTGCCCCGCCCACCTCCGGCGCTTCGTCCTCGCCCTCCCTCCCCGGCACCTGTCGCGCTGGCGGAGCATCAGCCTCGCCTGCCGCCGCCTCCTCCTGGTCCGGTGCCGGTGGGGGCTGTCCGTTTGGGGATCCCGTGGAGTCGTGTTGTCCAGGCTGAATCAGTGGAGAGCGTGCGTGGCCCTGGCTTCTTGGTGCCTTTCGAGCTGGTGGTGTCGCAGGCTAGCCGGCGGCCGGCGTTCGAGGATCAGGTGGACTGCGTCTTCCTGGAGGCCGGCCCAGACCTGCGCGCCTTGGAGGAGGAGCTGATGAGGGCTGTCGTGGTGACTGTGGTGGGTTCGCGTCAAGCTGCGGACTTGGCCACGGCTGCGGCAACCATTGTGGCCGAGTTGCAGTTTGCACCTGGTGATTTGTCGATCATGGAGTTCTTTCCTGAGGATTTCCTTGTGCTGTGTAGTTCGATGGATCTGAGGAACAGGATGCTTAGGCGCGGCCGCGCCGGGACTTCACAGTTTGATCTTGTGTTCTCGCCATGGTCTCGGCATGCCGGGGCCACCAGCATTGCCATGCCATTCCTGGTTCCTCTGGCGCTGCGGGGGGTTCCAGCGAACACCTGGACGCGTAGGACTGCGGAGGTTCTCCTGCATGGATTGGGCATTGTGGTCAAGGTGGCGGCTTCCACGGTGGCCCGCAGCGACATGGCAGACTTCAAGGTCTGGTTGAGGACTGACGATCCGGCAAGGATTCCGTCCAGGCGGATTCTGGTGGTGGAGGAATAGGGCAGTCGTTGCCGGAGGGCGGTGGCGGTTGGGAGGGATGAGGATGCCCTCTGGTACCCAGTGTCCATCTCCCAGGTTGGAGAGGCCATCCGTGTGGGTGAGCTCGCCGGCACTTCGCCTCCACCGCCGCCCCCTCCCCCACCCTCGGATGTTGGCTACCCCGGTGGCGCTGATAGCGGGTCGTCGCGAGGCCCTCATGATGGTCGTGGCGAGGGCGCTCCGTCATCGACTAGGGGCCCATCGGCGGCGGGCTCGTCGGCGGCATCTGCTCCGTCGCCGCCGCGATAGTCTGGTTTTCAAAATCAAAATCAGGTTGACGGTCAATAGGATAAAGGTGGTAGCATGGTTGTGGAGTCCTGGGAGACAGCTGGTGATGCTAGGATCGTGGGTGACGTGGGTGCGGACGACGGTGCGCCCCGACCGTTGGCGTCTTGCGAGGCTCTAGAGGGATCGTATAGGGGGCCTGTGGCATCGGTGGAGAGTAGGGTCGGCCCTGTAGCTGGCAGTGGATGTGCTTTTTCGCCTAGCGGATCGAGACAAGGTGGGCCTCCGAGACAGCCTCGGGATGTGGAGCTGGGTTCTGTCAACCAACCAGGTCGGACTCAGTGGATGGGCCCAGGGATGGGGATGGCTGCTTCGCCCTCGGGAGCTGCTCGGGCCATGCTGGCAGATGAATCCCCACATGTCAGGATTGGGGAGTGGGATCTGTGCCTTTCCAATGATGGGGTGGTTCCGGAAATCGAGTTAGTGCAACAGGGGCTGCGCCCGCCAGCCGAGGAGGATTTGGGCAGCCGGGGCCACCAAGATCTGGATGTGGACAGCCGGGGCCACCAGGATCTGGATTTATTATCAGGCTGCACCGTGGAGTCGACACCTGTGGTGGGTCCGGTTTTGCATGGAGATGTGACACCGCCATGCAATCGCGAGAATGAGTGGTTTTTGGTCAGCCTTTCTGAACAACAAGACGAGCCTGTGGTGGTGCCCTCTTTGGCTGCAGCGACGCCACCCCTCCACACTCGAGTTGAACATTTCTGTTCTGAGCTGCGTGCCCCCGTCTCGCACATCTTGGAGCAGCCTGCTGCTCGTGAACTGCCGGCTAAGCAAAGAAAGCCCCGTCAAAAGAAGCCACTCGCTACCAGACCGCGAAGGAGTGTTCGCCTTGCCAAAGGTGGCAAGGGCTCCAAGGCGTCTAAGCAACAATCAGTACTAATCAAAAAGTTGTGCCTGGCGAATGAAGGGGATGCGATTAGTGATGAGGCTCTCCAAGCATATGCGAATCTGTTCGACAAGCCACTCCTCGACTGTCATGTGAAGGCTATTTTGGCGCTCTTTGGCTGGGATTCGTCGATTCTGCCCTTGCAAGGTGAGGAAGATATGGTGGTGCAGGGGCGCTAACGTCCCTAGGTTGTCATTGTGGATGTGGGTTACTCTTGATGACGACTCATCCACCAAAGTTACTAGTGTGGAATGTGCGTGGGCTTAACTCTCCTGCTTGTAGAGCTACTATCTATCAAGCGGTAGTGGAAACTAGAGTGGATATTGTGTGTATCCAAGAAACTAAGATGGAGGTGATAACGGCTGAGGTTGTGCGGCAATGCCTTGGAAATAAATTTGAGAACTTCTTTTACGTTCCGGCCACTGGCACGAGAGGTGGAATTCTCATTGCTTGGGATCACTTGGTGGTTTCAGTCACGAATAGTCATATTACACAAAACACCCTCACGGTGCTCATTTCGCAAGAAGGGGAGCCATTCTGGTGGCTTACAGGTGTGTACGGTCCTCAAGGGGACGCTGAGAAAGTGGCTTTTCTGGAGGAGATAAGAGACGTGCGGGACTTACATGTGGGCCCGTGGGCGATTGTTGGGGACTTCAACTTGTTGGTCAACCCGGAGGATAAGAATAAGGCCACTGTTAACAGGCGCATGATGGCTCGTATGCGTGCTCTTCTCAATCGGCTTGAGTTGAAGGAGCTTTACCTAAACGGTAGGCGCTACACTTGGAGCAATGAGCGAAGGAACCCAACTATGGAGAAGATTGATCACGTTTTCGTCACTAATTCCTGGGAAGATATATACCCTAGGAGCCTTCTCACGTCACTCGGTTCGGCGATCTCGGATCACTGCCCGCTCTTGGTTGATTTCGATGCAGATTTTGAGGTGGGACGACGATTTAAATTTGAAAGCTTTTGGTCGAAGGCGGATGGATTCTTGGACACTGTCAAGTTGGCCTGGCAATCTCTACCCTCGATGGGTAATCCCTTTATTGTGCTGGATAACAAGTTGCACGCAACGGCCAAGGCACTGTAGAGCTGGAATGATCGGTGGATTGGTAATGTGCGACTGCAAATTGCAATTGCCATGGAAATCATATGCCGTCTTGAGAAGGCATCGGGGGCGAGGGTTCTGTCTAAGCAAGAATTTGGACTTCGGAAGCTTCTTAAGCGGAAATTGTTAGGTTTGTGTTCTTTGGAGCGGACGATGGCAAGGCAGCGGTCTCGTCTACTGCAGCTTAAGGTGGGAGAAGCAAACACGGCTTTTTTCCATCGGCATGCTAGACACAGACAGAGGAAGAACATCATCAACAAACTGCAACGTGACGGGATTGTATACACTGGGCAGGAGGAGGTTGCGGAGGTTGCCGACAAATACTTCCAAGAGCTGCTTGGTTCGTCGCGGCCCAGAGAGGCAAGGTTAAACCTCGATATGTTGGACCTTCCTTCTCGGGACTTGAGGCATCTGGAAGCGCCTTTCACAGAGGAGGAAGTGATTTCGGCCATCAAGTGCATGCCGTTTGACAAAGCTCCGGGCCCCGACGGCTTCACCGGTAGATTCTTTGTCTCTTGCTGGCAGATCATCAGGGCAGATTTCATGAACGCACTTGACCATTTTCACAGAGAGGATATGCGTGGTTTGGGGGCAGTTAATAAAGCCCTGGTATCTCTACTGCCGAAGAAGGACGGGGCCGTGGATATCAAAGATTTCCGTCCGGTTAGCCTCATTAGTGGTCCAGTAAAAATCTTTGACAAGATACTGGCCATTAGACTTGCTAAGGACTTGCCAAAGCTTGTGGGGCCGCACCAGAGTGCTTTTGTCAAGGGCAGATCCCTCCATGATAATTTTATGCTCGTACAGTGCATGGCCAGAAGATTACATGCTCTCAAATCACCGACAGTTATGCTGAAGCTGGATATTACCAAAGCTTTCGACTCCATCAGCTGGCCCTTCCTGGTCGCGGTCCTAAGGCGATTTGGCTTTGGTGAAAAATGGATAGCATGGATATGTGGACTGCTAGCTACCTCCTCCACCGGGATCATGATCAATGGATGCCCTGGGAAACCTATCCTTGCTTGTCAAGGCTTGCGGCAAGGTGACCCCGTCTCGCCCATGATTTTCATTCTCTGCATGGAGCCTTTGTTTGCGCTGTTCAAGCACGCCGTGGAACATGGGTTGTTGGCGCCGCTGTCTCAGGCCAGGTTGCAGCATAGGGTATCCATGTTTGCGGATGATGTGATTGTGTTCTTCAAACCAAACGAGGTGGAAACTATCACGTGTGGAGCGATTCTTCAGCTTTTTGGACAAGCTTCGGGCCTTGTGGTCAACATGAGTAAGAGTTCAACAGTGCCTATTCGCTGCTCCCAGGAAGAGATACAGTGGGTGTCCCGCAGCCTGGGATGCTCGACCTTGCTGTTTCCCTGCAAGTATTTGGGCATACCACTCACGATCAGGAAGGCCACGGCAGCTCAACTCCAGGGACTGGTGGACCATGTGGCGGATTGCCTCCCACTTTGGAAGGCGGCAATTCTGCCTAAGAGTGGCCGTTTGTTGCTCATACAATTAGTCCTATGTGCCATACCTATCCACACAATGATGGCTTTGGATCTTCCCGCAAGGACGCTGGCGGCGCTAGTCAGGATATGCAGGAATTTCCTTTGGTGCGGTAAGAAGGAGGCTAATGGAGGCAGCTGCTCGGTTGCTTGGGAGGAAGTTTGCACGCCCAAGTGGGCGGGTGGATTAGGTTTACCAAATCTGCCTTGGCTTAACAAGGCCCTTCGGGTGCACTGGGCCTGGCTGAGGAAAGCTGATAAGGAAAGACCTTGGATCGACTTTCAGATTACTATACCATCGGAATCACAGGAGCTGGTGGATGCTGCTGCCCGGACGACAGTTGGTGATGGGAAAGCGACTCTGTTTTGGGAGGATAGATCGAACATGGGTGAACGAGTCAGAGATATAGCACCGAGCATATACATTCGGGTTCCAAAACGGGTGCGACAATCTGAATTGGCGGCGGATGCGTTGAGAGATGGAAGTTGGGCACGGCATGTTGGCACTGAACTGTCACCGGAGGCACTCGATCAATACCTCCTTCTATGGACTTGTGTCTCAACCATTACACTCGATGAAGATAGTCAAGACTCTGTGACCTGGGCATGGGAGAGCAACGGGTGTTTTTCAACTCGCTCGGCTTGTGCGGCAAGGTTCTCCGGGCGGCAGGTCTCACCAACCGCGGACTTCACCTGGCAATCCAAGGCACCGCTAAGGTGTCGTTTCTTCAGTTGGCTGGCCATAAAGGATAGATGTTGGATGTCGGTGAGGCTTGCACGGCACGGCCTGCCTCACCAAGCAGCCTGCCCCATGTGTGATCAGCAACAAGAATCTATGCAGCACCTGATATTAGAATGTAGCTTTGCAAGGCAGATTTGGCTGGCGGTAAGCAGACTTGCCAACAAGGTGGAGGTTCAGCCCAGATATGGGGAATCGCTTGAGCAATGGTGTCTGCGGCAGGAGGATGTCTCGGCTAACCGGAGAGCACACAGAGCAAAGTGTCTGCTGGTCATGTGGACATTATGGAAGCATAGGAATGATGTGGTGTTTAATGGAGCAACGCCATCATTTCAACACGCCATGCAACGGATTCACGAGGAAGGACATTTGTGGGCGAAAGCAGGTCTCTTCAAGGAGGACAATATAGGGTTCGAGGTAGCTCAAGTTGCGTGGGATGTCAGCGAGTAGTAGGCTTTGGTAGTCAAAGGTAGGCGTAAATCCGCTTGTACATAACGCTGTAACGGTGGACATGTGTTTCGTACCCTTTCTTCTCTAATGAATGATACGCACTCTCTCGTGTGTATTCGAAAAAAAAGAGATAGGCAGGCAAATCAAGTGGTGAATAGAAAGAATCGCAAGGGATAATCCGTTGGAAAGCAGAAGTTCATGGCAAGGAAAAGCTAGCATTGGAAGTTTTGTGCAAGGGAGCTGATCCATCACGTGAAGGCCAAAGATTTTAATTCTCTTGGTTTTGCTTTAGTAGCACGCAGAGGTTCTGTCCGTGTGTCTGGGGCGTTGTGTGGAAAGCTCGGATAATTTTTCGCAGGGTCAACCATACAAAGAACTATGACGCCAATGGGTACCAGGTTGGAGGTAGAGAAGTTCACGGAACTGAAAACCTTGGGTTACGGCAGACAAGGGTGAGAAATTTGTTGACGCAACATGGATGCTTGAAGGCATTGCAGGAAGTCATGTCAGGTGTGATGGAATTATTATGTGATGGATGGAAATTCGTGGAAGACGATTTGGGAGCCTCGAGCGTGTCATACAGTCGCACGAGTTCGGCTAGGTCGGACTCAGTTTGACGGATCGACGCAAGTCGGTTGGTATAGAAGACGGTGGTGGGATCGGCGACGACGACATAGGAGCGTGATGCTGATGGTGACCGACTTCTGGGGCGTGGAAACACGTGGTGCACATGCCCGAGGCTTGTGCGGCTTCGACAAGACTATGGCGCGGGATTGATTCAAGGTGGTATATACATGGAGCTTGAAGTCAATGAGGCGCAGGGGTGGACTCATCATCTACCATGGAGTCATGTTGAAGGTGGAGCTGGATTGAGGGGCAACGACATAAGTCGACGGGGTCAAAGCCTATTCAGCAGGTGGGAAAAAAGCGAGTGACATGCAGTTCGGACTGGAGTCCTGTGGTCTGATGGAAGCGTGAAACTCGTCATCGGTTGGTGATGATCGGTGGTACTCTGCAGTGGGGTTTGATTGGTGTGGGTTCGTGACCCTTGAGACTTGACCAGGACAGCGGAGGCTCGATGCGGTAATGGCGGCGAGGCGTGCGGTATGCACGGGGCATGGAGACGGGCCAGGGCTCTGGTGGTCATACATGTGGCGAGACAACTGCGAATTTGACTCAGGATGACTACAAGCAATGGTGAAATTCCTTCAAGTTTCAGACCGGCGGTCAAGGAAGAGCGGTGATGTTGAGTTCAGGTAACTCTTATGTGTGACACCCAATATGTGAGTTGTTCACTTTCACGCAGGTCAATGATCGGTGTGTGATGGCATGGACGGATACTCCGGAAGTTGAGAGCACAAACTAGAGTAATGAGGAACTTAATTTTGCTCGAGTGTTGACTGTGGTCAAGAAATGAAGGGACTACAAGTTGCAGGTGAAGTCATATGGAGTCTTTGGAGTAGCAGCGGTACTCATGGGATAAGCTCAAGTTCAATGTACATGGAAGTTTGATGCATTGACGAATTCAAGGTGGTGGAGAATATTCGCCAAGGTGGATTTTGTTAGAGTTGTGTCGAATATAGTGCACAAGGTAGGTTACAATTGGACTATGAGTTGTATTGTGTTTACATAGGATGTGGAGTCGTGTCCTAGTAGGACACTTATATCCTAGGCCTCTTTTATATAGAGAGGGTAAACACATGATGTAACCTATGCCAACATAATAGCACTGGAACGCAGGGGAAGCCGGCAGCATGTGCCGGTGTCCAGGGCGACTGGGTGCAGTATTGTGACGGTGTCACGGGGAGGAGCGCCCGTAGTCAGGCCCCGGGGATGTAGCCATATCGGTGAACCTCGTTAACAAATCTCGATGTCGTGCTCGTGTGATTGCTTGGTCCTCGAATGATCAACGGTATGCTTCAGATTTATTCTAACAAGTGGTATCATGAGTAAGGTTTCGACGAGGTCGACAAGGAGTTGATCTAGAGGAAACATCGAGTTTGAGATGCAGCCGGCTGCGGCGTGGCTCTCGACAAGATTGGAGAAAAGCAAGATCAGCGGAAGGCGCGTGTGCGCATGGCAGCAGGAGGCGAGACGTGCAGCGATCGATTAATGGATCGGTCGGGCAAGCGTATAGCCCATCAGCGCGTACATGAAGCGGCGGCGGCGGGATACGTGCAGCAGCCAGGAGTCTCGGCGACATCCGTTCGATCAACGCGTTGCGAGCAGCGGCGGAGCGGTCCAAGCCCTGGTGCACGTGGCAGATGTGGCCTCGGAAAGCACGGAGTGTGACCCATATGGCTGGACGCCTAGGTGTTGGATGGTTCAATCTGGAGAGCTGCAAGCTGTGTTCAGGTGTGTGGGTAGAGCATGAAGACGCGAAATTTGTTTTGGACAAAAAGGAAGGAGACCGAGTTTCCAAATGGCACTGAGATAGGCAGGCAAATCAAGTGGCGAATAGAAAGAATCACAATCCGTTGGAAAGCAGAAGTTCATGGCAAGGCAAAGCTAGCATTGGATGTTTTGTGCAAGGGAGCCGATCCATCACGTGAAGGCCAAAGATTTTAATTCTCTTGGTTTTGCTTTAGTAGCACGCAGAGGTTCTGTCCGTGTGTCTGGGGCGTTGTGTGGAAAGCTCAGATAATTTTTCGCAGGGTCAACCATACAAAGAACTATGACGCCAACGGGTACCGGGTTTGAGGTAGAGAAGTTCACGGAACTGAAAACCTTGGGTTATGGCAGACAAGGGTGAGAAATTTGTTGACACAACATGGATTCTTGAAGGCGTTGCGGGAAGTCATGTCAGGTGTGATGGAATTATTATGTGATGGATGGAAATTCGCGGAAGACGATTTGGGAGCCTCGAGCGTGTCATACAGTCGCACGAGTTCGGCTAGGTCGGACTAGGCAGTTTGACGGATCGACGCAAGTCGGTTGGTACAGAAGACGGTGGTGGGATCGGCGACGACGACATAGGAGCGTGATGCTGATGGTGACCGACTTCTGGGGCGTGGAAACACGTGGTGCACATGCCCGAGGCTTGTGCGGCTTCGACAAGACTATGGCGCGGGTTTGATTCAAGGTGGTATATACATGGAGCTTGAAGTCAATGAGGCGCAGGGGTGCACTGATCATCTACCATGGAGTCATGTTGAAGGTGGAGCTGGATTGAGGGGCTACGGCATAAGTCGACGGGGTCGAAGCCTATTCAGCAGGTGGGAAAAAAGCGAGTGACATGCAGTTCGGACTGGAGTCCTGTGGTCTGATGGATGCGTGAAACTCGTCATCGGTTGGTGATGATCGGTGGTACTCTGCAGTGGGGGTTGAGTGGTGTGGGTTCGTGAGCCTTGAGACTTGACCAGGACAGCGGAGGCTCGATGCGGTAATGGCGGCGAGGCGTGCGGTATGCACGGGGCATGCAGACGGGCCAGGGCTCTGGTGGTCATACATGTGGCGAGACAACTGCGAATTTGACTCAGGATGACTACAAGCAATGGTGAAATTCCTTCAAGTTTCAGACCGGCGGTCAAGGAAGAGGGGTGATGTTGAGTTCACGTAACTCTTATGTGTGACACCCAATATGTGAGTTGTTCACTTTCACGCAGGTCAATGATCGGTGTGTGATGGCATGGACGGATACTCCGGAAGTTGAGAGCACAAACTAGAGTAATGAGGAACTTAATTTTGCTCGAGTGTTGACTGTGGTCAAGAAATGAAGGGACTACAAGTTGCAGGTGAAGTCATATGGAGTCTTTGGAGTAGCAGCGGTACTCATGGGATAAGCTCAAGTTCAATGTACATGGAAGTTTGATGCATTGACGAATTCAAGGTGGTGGAGAATATTCGCCAAGGTGGAGTTTGTTAGAGTTGTGTCGAATATAGTGTACAAGGTAGGGTAAACACACGATGTAACCTATGCCAACATAATAGCACCGGAACGCAGGGGAAGCCGGCGGCATGTGCCGGTGTCCAGGGCGACCGGGTGCGGTATTGTGACGGTGTCACGGGGAGGAGCGCCCGTAGTCGGGCCCCGGGGATGTAGCCATATCGGTGAACCTCGTTAACAAATCTCGGTGTCTTGCTCGTGTGATTGCTTGGTGCTCGGATGATCAACGATATGCTTCAGATTTATTCTAACATACCCAACGGCGTCGTCCGGACGAGGCCGGGTGCACGGCAGATGAATCTTCACCTGCGCCTGCCCGACGGCTGAGGCAGCGACTTCTTCACCGTTGCCAGTGGAAGAGCGCGGCGGCGGCAAGCAGCGCTGCGAGGAGAAAGCGGAAGGAGAGAGAGAAGGTGGGGGGAGGAGATATGTGGGTGCATGTGGGCCAAACCACACAAAAAATAGCGCCGGCCTCCCCAGCTGCCTGCAGGGGGCTTGGGTTGGGGTGGGTTCGCCGGGGCCAATTTTACTTCAATTCCGACAAAAAACAAGGCTTTGAGGATGCGAATGGAGCGTTTTTCTATCACCAGACTAAAAAAATTCCTGAGGATGTTCTTGGAGGGACGGGTGAAGATGCTCTAAACGAATTTCGGCCAGATCGCCATGGCGATCTGATCTAGGCCTTGCTGTAGGCTCCGCTGGTGACGGGTCTCCTCTGCCCCAATCTGGGATGGCTCGGTGCCGCTAGTCATCATGCACGGCCGGTGGCTGTTGGTGTTGCATGTGCGGTGTACAGGTAATGCCCGATAGAGGTGCTCCAGTGGTGTGCGTGATGCATGTGGCACTCGATGGCTGATGCACTTCTGTTCTGTTCGGCAACCTTCGAGAGACACGTGATGTGGAGGTCGATGCTGCTACACCTCTGATGCGTTCGGTGGCTTTCGGGAGACACACCATTGTTGGTGAGCGTTTAGGCATCAACCAGCCTTCAAGCTGCAGATTGCAGCGGTCATTGAAGGGTCTTTGAAATTCATTATGTAGATCCGGTGCCGGTGGATCGTACTAGCGAGGATGTGGGACGTAGCCGTAAGGCTTTTTTGTGAGTTTTGACGGCTCTCACTCTGTTCAGTTTACATTCAGTGATGAGATGCAATCTATGAACGGTGCTTGACGCAGAGGGTATGGTTCTGTAGTCACGATAGTGGGATTTCTAGCCTAGTGCTTGTAGCTGCTGGGATTGAGGAAAGTGGTGGTGGCGGCACATGATTGACTTCGATTTGGTGGTGCTTCTCGAGTACCTTGTCTCGAGTTCCGGGGTGAAAATCTAGGTCTGCCCATGTTGGTTATAATTGGCAATGATGACGTTTTTGTGTCATTACCTTGATGAAAGCATAGCTCGGATATACTCGGACTTATTCTTCAAGGTTAAAACCTAGAATATGACCTTTGGTGGTTAGATCCGATGACGGTGATTCTTTAGCATCGGTCCCCTTCATGACCGTGATTCTTTCACGTTGTCCTTGTACTGTCAAGAAATAGTTGGTGCGGATATGGTCGCTACCATAGTTTCTCGATCACTGTTTAGATCACCTAGTTTTTTTTTTCTTCCTCTCATAGGCATAGCTTTGTTCTTGTATGATCTTGCTCTTTGGTGGCGTGTTTTTTTGCGGGTGTTGATGTTGGCTGTGTGGATTCTAATTATGCAGAGGTCGGGTGCGTACTCATCGTGTTTGTATCTCCTTGATGCTTTGTTATGAGTCAATAAAATCACCCTTTGTTTGAAAAAAAAAACAGAAAGCGCATACAAAACACATCATATATAATTATATACAATTGTCTGTCGATGGACGGAACTAGAATTCATACATGCAAGTATGTAAGCGACTTGTTCCACTACAATACATTGGAATATCGATTGATACAGGAATATGGGTTGATACATTCATGATAAATCCCCAGAGTATATCATATTACATGTCTAGAGCAAACCAAGGACCACCAGTGCTGGTTCTAGTACAATACGAAAAACAGCATACCACTCGGTCGATGGTATGCACCTTGAATACATATCCTGATTAGTTCTAGTACAATACCTGAACATTCATACATTCATAATAAATGTCAAAAACATTTATTGAATTACATGAGCGCAAAACGAGAACCAGTGATGGTCATCTCATCTCAGCTTCTACCCATTGATTTTACCTCTAAAGGAACTCCAGGTAACAGCCACATGCACATAAACCCAATCATACAGGCTGTCACAGAGCAAGTACCACAAAACTCTCCATCTCCTCTTGAATAAGAAGGTACAGAAGACCACCCAGAGACCCATCACATATCCAGAGCCCATGGCGAGGAAAAACGAAACCAAGTCATCGCTTGCATCTCCGTCGTTTTCTCCTGGAATTGGCTCGGGATGTGGACATCTCCGAGAGAGAGGAGGCCCGCAGAGACTTGGGTTGCCAACATAAATAGATGCTTGGTCTTCAAGTGTTTGCAGTTGATTTCCAGTTGGTATCTTTCCTCCCAGATTGTTGTAGGACAGGTTCAGGCGACTCAATGATGTGAGAGCCGACAAGCTTGAAGGGATTTCGCCGGACAGCTCATTGTGTGATAGGTCGAGTGATTCCACTTGAATTAAGGCTCCAATATTCTCAGGTATATTTCCCTTGAAGTTGTTCCATGATAAGTTCAGGCTCTTCAATGCGACAAGAGTACTGATTTCTGCAGGTATTGCTCCAGTAAGACTATTACAGGATAAATCAAGATTCACCATATATATGATTTCTCCTGTATATAATCTCTCTTGGCCTTTCGTGAGTACCGTTAAATTCTCAGTATAGTCAACTAGTTCATTTTCATCAGCCAATACTCTAGAACTGAATGCATTCTGAAGACCATTAGTGTTGAATCTTGTTTGCATCATGCATGTACAATTAAGCATAAATCTCGGTATGCTTCCCGATATATTGTTGTAGGCAAGGTCCAAATATTGAAGCTTAACAAGCATTGTAAGCTCAACTGGAATGTGACCATGAAACATATTGGATCTCAGTCGTAAGAATGACAAAGACGACAGTTTCTCCCCAATCCATGCTGGTAAAGCCCCAGAGAACTGATTATGTCCGAGATCAAGAACGATGAGTCTCGGGCATTTCTGGAGAAGCGAAGGAAAACCACCCGAGAGGTTGTTGTCTCTTAGGCTTAGATTAGTGATACTCAGACCTGTCATGTTTGTGCCGGTCTCATTGACTAGGCAATCAGTAATTGACCCATTGAGATTATTTCTTGATAGATCTAACAACCGCAATGATTCCAACTTGCACAAAGAAGATGGAATGGCACCAGAGATAATGTTATCATATAGAACAAGTGTTCTAAGCCTTGGCGCTCCAAAGTCTAATGGTAGTGGCCCAACTAAATTGTTCCGACTGAGATCCAGATAGGTTATATTGATGGGAAGCTTAGGTATTGAACCACCAAGCTGGTTAGAACTGAAATCCATTGCCTCTGCTCTCATAAATTCCATTGTTGATGGGAGGACTCCTGTAATCTGATTATTTCGGATATTGAGAAAAACTACTGAGGAAGCTGCGATCCAAAACCAATCAGGTACCATGTCATTAATGCTTGTGTTTGATACATCAAGACTCACTACGTGTGTTTGCCATTGAAGCCACGTTGGGAATCTAGGCCCTAGCTGACAGGACCGAAGTCCTATCCAATTTAGGCTGAAAGGAGGAACCCAAGTTGGACTCACTGTGATGGCTATGGAGTTGTCTGACAAAGTCAGTTCCTTTAACATATCTAGACGGGATAAATGGCCTTCATCAATGACCCCATCAAGTTTGTTGGAGTCAAGGGCCAGTGTTGTTAGCTTTGTGAGCTCTCCTATCCACTGTGGCACATGGCCAGTGAGTTTGTTATGACTGAGATACAGCCGGCTCAGGTTGCTGAAGGATTTTACCATTGTAGTTGGCAGGCTTCCAGTCAGATTGCTGATAGGTAGAAACAAGTCTTGCAATTTATTCCATGAACAACTGGGTAATCGATGGAATAATTCTGTTATATTCCCATTGATGTTATTTCCGAAAGAAAGTAATCTCTCCAAATTACAAAGGTTCTTCATACTGGAAGGTATCATGCCCACAAGGTTATTTCGTGATAAAACAAGCTCCACAATGGAGGTCATATTACCTATCACGTCCGGAAAAGGGCCATAGAAACCATTGTTGCTGATATCTAGATGCTTGAGGCTAGTTAAATCCCAAAACCAGTTGGGCGTGCAACGCTTTTGGAAGTCGTTGCCCGAAATGTCAAGTGTTTCAAGAGAAGTCAGGTTTGAGAACTGAAGAGAATCAGGGCTACCCCTGAGCTGGCAAGCTCTAAGACAAAGAAATTTCAGAGTTGGAAGCATGTTCATCACCGGAAGCCAATGAACAATTGTACTGAGGTTCACCCCAGTCATATCCAGGTGCTCAACGGAAGTTAACTGTGATAACCAGGTGATATCAGTGGAGTATGTGTCACTATGGAAAGAAGAATCAACACTTGTGTATGAGTAGGTCTCAAGATCTAAGTATTGTAAGTTGGAGAGATTACCGAGCTGTGGTGGTATCCTTCCGATGAACATTGACATTGATAGGTCAAGATATCTCAACTTATGGAGAGAACCGATGAACTCCGGTATCTGTATCTTGTCGAATCTGTTGCAGCTGAGGTCGAGATGCCGTAAATATTTTAAACCAAGCAATGAGGAGCTTATGTTGCCTGCTAGCACCTGCGTCTGATCGCCATTTTTGCAATAAGGGCCTCGGAGATCTAGCCTGACAACATTGCTGGTTCTGTTGCTGCAGTAGACGCCCTTCCATCGGCAGCAGTCATTACCCTTCCATGATGAAAGGAGGTTTGCAGGGTCGGATAGACCTGCCCTGAAGGCAAGAAGGGCAGACCTCTCGTCAGCAATACAGCTGATGCTCGTATCATTTGGATGCAGGGGAGATGTGTCCTCTGTGGTGCTCTTGGCTTGAGTAAGCAAGAGCAGGGCTATGGCTATCTGGATGCAGGAGAGTTGAAGCGTGTCCATGGCTGCTTTTGCCATGAGTATGTGTTCTTCTTGGTGTAGGATACCCCATGGTATACATACATGACATATATGTAATCAAACTCTTGGTGTTGCCTGCCAAGATAAAAGTCGCTGGTTGCTGTTTAATTAAAGTAGTGGGAGAGTGAAATCGAGGGAGCAGACCAATAAGGGCCTGCAGGCTTGTATCCATGCTCATGGAGTTTCTCTCTTGTCCGTTTTGGGATTTGAGGTAGCAGTGCACACCAATCAGGGCTTGCGGGCTTGGGATTTGATTAAAGCAACTGGAGAGTGAAGTTGCATATAATTAATCAGAGCAGTTTGTTCGCAATGAAGAAAAATATGCACAAAGTTTTGGTTACTAGCAATCCTAATATTTGGGATGTTTATGTTAGCTCTGGTGGCACACTAACAAGGACTCTGGTGCTTGGAATTCAAAGCCACTGGTCAGCAATGTGAAGCTGGGTGCAGCTACGAGTGCTTGACTTCTGTAATATTTGGGATGCGAATGATGAATCCCACTACAAAGGTCCAAATTAAGTTTGACCAGAAAGAAGTTCCAACCTTGGGACGTCTGGCGAAGCCAATCCCATCCATATATGTGAGTGAATGATGAATCCCCATCCATCGGCGTAAAGTTTATGTAACTCACACCGAAATGAAAGTCTGCATCCGTTGTGAACTGAAGAGAAAAAACTGTGGGTGTTGGCTGTCTGGAGAACTAACCTGCGTGCTGCTCTGCTCCTCTGTTTTTTCTTATGGCCATTTGCTCGAGCAGCTTGCGTGCGCGTGTGCGTCCACCGGGAACACGGCGAGAGAGTGAGGCTCCTGCTTGCCAACAAAGGAACGGTGGAGGACGGAGAGGGCCTTGTGACCTCGAGGGCGATGTCGTCGGAAGACGCCGTCGAGCGGGCTGGCGGCGACCCGCTGGACGAGCTCCCCCCGCGCGCGACGCCGACCCGCTCCAGCGCCACCATCCTCCTCCGCCGCGCCCCTACCGGGCTTGACCGCCGCCTTCGGTCCTCCGCCCCCACTACCCGCTGGCGCCGGTCGCCGGCGATGTAGGAGTGGGCAGAGCCGGCGACCCAGTGACTCTTACAAGTGACCCACCGAAGGAACTTTTTAATAATCCCTCTAATCCATATTAATTGATGCATAAAGTTAGACTAAGGGCCTGTTTGGATTACGATTATCTTTGCCACATTATTTTTATCACACTTGTCTAACCACACTTTCGTTTTCCTAAAAAATTCTTGCCACATTTTTCATGTCTTTGTCATATGAGGCTTATTGCTCATAAAAAAATTTCTTGCCTTAGATCTGGCAAGAACCAAACACCCACCTAATTTGATTAAATTTGCCTAAGATAACGAGGTGTGACAAACTGCGGTAAAATGTGGTTATAAACCAAACAATTCTTAAGTGTGCGTCAATTAACATGGATTAGTGAAAGTACATCCTCTATTTTTTGTCTACAAGACCACTATCAAAATTATAATTTGCAGGTATATAAAAATGTGTTTCTTGGAAATCCAGTAGTTTTCTTCTTAACTGCATCACTACCACTGCCACATATAAAGAAATGTTTCCCCAAGTTTACAGTGATTGTTGCACTACTTGCTATTTGGTTCATCTTAGATGCAGTCAGTTTGTTTGCATAGAGCAAGATATTGCGGTGGTATTCGTTGAATACTTAACTCCTCCCTATGCAAACAAAAAACGTCTTACAGTAAGTTGTAATAAATAATGCCGAATTAATGTTTCATATATCAGTTTTCTGCTACATATTTGTCTCTGTTCCTTGCGTGATTTCTATATTGCACTCTGTTCAATCTTTGTTCTTAGTGGCAGTTAAATACTACAGACAGCGTATGTTCTTTACTTTATGAACAAAATGTGTAGAGTAGCTACAACGACGTAAAAGTTGGCTGTGAGATCCATATAGTACTCTGATCTCCTCTTTGGAATATATATCACCCTTTGCTCCCTTGGTTTGTTTCAGTAGTGATGATACGGATCCCAGCACTACAGAGCCTGAAGGTTCTCAACAACCTGTTCCTGAAAACCCTGCCATTTCGTCCTGCTGGAAGAAAAAAACTGATGGTGCTACCTTCCTTGAAGACGCGAGGGAACGCATCGACGGATTCATCCGAGTCTCCATGGATGAGCGCAAGACCTGCTCAAGAAGACTCTTCAGAAGGTATCTGTGCTAGCACTGAAATTCCAAACTTCTGTCCTTCTGTCTTTTTAGTTGATGTGTTTATGATCAAGCCACTTTGTTTTGTGTTGCTCAGATGTTTGGGATATATATGAAACATTGTTGTGGAGCGGTTCGCCGCAGCAAAAGGAAGCTGAAGTTTAAAGCACTTTGCCTCTTTAGACGAATGTGTACCAGTAGAAGTATCAAGACGCTTCTTGTATCAGGACTTCTTTTTTCAAATGTTGTTATACATTTCGTGTAAGAAGCCTTGAAGGCTTGAAGTACAACCTGAGGCATCTTCAACGGAGCAAAAATTTTGATGACCAAAAACTAGTTTTAGGGATGAAGAGAGAGAGAGAAGGTTTTTGGTCTCCAGAAAATTGTCTCTTTTTCATCAGACCAAAAACTGATGACCAATTTTTTTTAAACAAATGAAACATGAAAATAACACATAGTTCATTGCATAAATTTAAACTCTAGTGTGAAATGTTATACATTAAATATTAAAAAAACATAAATTAAACACTAGCTCTAGCCAAAGTTTTAAATAGCCGGCTATAGCCCCGCTATAGCGGTTTGAGTAGGGTGTCGTTAAATTGTCCCGTAAAGTTATGAAATAGCCGACTATAGCCTCGTTATAGCGGCATAGCCCGCTATTTAAAACTATGGCTCTAGCAATATAGTGTGATAAATTAGGGATGCCAGAGATAGTCATCGAAGTTCTCATCGGAGGAGATGTCCATCACCCCTACGTCGGAAGTACCGGACTCGTGTGGTCATTACTGGTACACCTACCACCACTGGCGGAGCTACGTGTATCAAAAATAGGCCACGGCCCGCCCAGCCAATAGCAAATGCAGTGAAGGATTCAGAGTAGATTGAACTGTGAAAGAAAAAATAGTGGATTTCTTTGTACTGGCCCGCCCACCATTGATTGTGTAGCTCTGCCACTGCCTACCACGACATCTCCTCCGCGTTGGAGAGCTCGGCCTCGAGCTCGTCAAACATCTCATCGATCTCGGCGTCCCTGCGGGCGGTCTACTCAAGCTCATAGTCCTTGCACACGTTCTCCTCCCATAAAATGTGGTTCTCGCCGAGCAGCCACACATCGTTGTAGAGTAACAGGCCCAAAAGGTCGAAACATACCTGAAGGCTGAAAAGCAACGCCTGCAGAGTGGCCAATCCTCAAGCGGGTTCCTATATGGCGCATAGGGCGCCCCCGAGCGACCAGGCGCGCTGGGTGCTCGTATGAGCCGGCCCATATCCCATTTATTTTTCTTTTCGTTTTTTATTTAGCTCTCTTTTTTCTTTTTCTTTTTATTTTTTCTTTTCTGTTTCCCCTTTTCGCTTTCTTTTTTTTCTCTCCAAATTCGTGAATATTTTTTTGCATCAAATTCAAAAAATGCTCGCAATGTGTAAAAATGCTCAACGAGTCAAACAATGTTCATAAAATTCCTTTTTTGTTCATCGGATTGAAAAAATGTTCATCAAAATTCAAAATTTGTTCATTGAATTGAAAAAATGTTAACCAAATTCAAAATTGTTCCGAAAATTTAAAATTTGTTCGTCGATTTCAAAATTTGTTCGTTTTCTTTTTTTCTTTGCTTACAAAATTTGTGAACATTTTTTGTATCAAATTCAAAAAATGTTCATCAATGTGTAAAAATGTTCATAAAACACGTTTTCTGTTAATCGGATTGAATAAATGTTCATCAAAGTTCAAAATTTGTTTACCGAATTCAAAAAATGTTCATCGATTTCAAAAATTGTACATGAAATTCAAATTTTGTTCATCATCGATTTCAAAAATTGTTCACCAAAGTCAAAAATTGTCCGTCAATTTCAAAATTTGTTCATCCATTTTTCAAAAGAATATTCTTAAATACAAATTTTGTTCATCAAGTTTAAAAAATGTTCATCGTATTCAAATTTTGTTCATCAAATATAAAAAAATATTCATCACTATTAGAAAAATGCTCATATAAATTTGTTCGTCAAAATAAATAAATTTTCATTAAAATTCAAAACAAAATTATTACTTTGAAATCAGGAATATTTTTTTACAAAATTCACTTTTCTAAATTACGAATTATTTTTATGAAAAAATAGTAAAAAAACGAATTAAAAAATGGGGCGTTCAGCCCTGCTCGTAGGCCGGCCTAGTAGGGGCGCACGGGAGCGGACGGGTGCGCGCTGGCATGTTCGCCAGCGCGTCACGCGCCCAATCCTCAAAGCCACGCCTTCGGGCCGGCACGGCATGGTCCTTTTATAAAAGGGCGGACACGGGCCGTGCCGTGGCAGGCCCTTTTAAAGCCAGGCCGGCCCATGTGGACAGGGTGTCACACGCTGGCATCCCCCCACCCGACTCCTTTGTCTCTTGCTTGCGCGTGCTAGGGGTTCCCACATCCCACCAGCAGCCGCCGGTCGCCGCTCCCTCGCCTCCCCATCGCCGCCGGACGCCGCCCCCTCCCCCGTCGTGCGGAGCATCCAGGCGAGACGCCGACACCCCCCTCTTCACCGCCCTCCTCGACGACGCCCCGCCTCTGCCTCCTCTTCCACGCCGGCCGCTGCCGACCTGCCTCTGCCTCGTCACCGGACGGTGAGCTCCTCTTCTACTCTCATGCGTGTGCTACCTGCTGCCGCTTGAGCCTTGAGCTACTGGTGTTGTGCTGCTGCTTGTGCTACTGCACTCTGTTGAACGTGTGGTTGTGCTAATGCTAGTGGCTGCTGTTCTAAAACATTGTCGGTTTTTCAATTGAAGCATGTGTACACATTGGTCATTGCTATGCCAATTTGTCAACTGAAGTATGTGTGCACGGTGTGCATTTCACCTGCCAATTGGTATGTGTGGAGATAGTGTGCATTGCTATGTTGTCTGTCGATAGCGCGCAATGCAACTTTTATCTTTTGATTGATACACTAGTGCTCATGATTTGATATGATATGAGTACACTGAACACATCGCACGAGTGATACAGGTATCATGCCTCAGTACAGCAATCTGGCACATAGACATAGGTGAAGTACAGATGCAAGAACTGAAATGCATGTGTAGCTGGTTAATGTCCCAGGTGTTTACTGAATGCAAGTAGCAGCACTGATGCGAATGTGATGTGCCGTGCTTCCTAAATCCCAAGTGTTGGTTGGTATCTCTTATGTTTCGACATGCCTGACTCATCAAATTATGCATTGTAGCTGTGAAAGTGCTCGGTTTATGGTTACTTCTTACTCGGTTCTTTGATTTTTCTTGCTTATGATTATTTATTTTATGGATGAAACTATTTTCTTTCTCCCACAGGCTGTTTGTGGTTAAATCCAAGGAATTGGTGCAGTATCAGGTCATGGAGGGGAGCAAGGACATGCAAGAGTCAGACACTGAACCTGTTGTTAAAGTACCCAGAGAGCCTGCCATCATTATCAATGGTGTCCCAGACTTGCCTCCTGAATTCGCATCTGGTTCACAACTTGCAGTAAGAGACGCTCCGCGACCTCGAGTCGATCATCGCTTTGGTGAATGGCTAGAAGGGCGGAAAGTGAGAAAGCGGTTTGGAGACATATACTATGTAGGGAAAGTTGTCAAGTATGACAGTCAAAGAAATTGGTACACCGTTGTCTACGACGATGGAGACCAGGAAGATCTTGAGTGGCACGAACTGGAGGAGATCCTGCTACCGTTGGACATCACCATTCCGCTCAAAACACTTGTGATGGACAAATTCAAACATCAGAATGTTGTTCCCGGCTACAGAACTAAGGTGGCTAGAGCAAGAACTAATGTTGCTAGCAATCAGGTGGTGGTTAGAGCAGTAAATGGCCAACAGTCAAACAACCTACCGCTCCCAGGGTTGCTTCAGGCGTCAGCATCAGCAGGAGAAAATGCTCTAGTATGTCTGAAACCTAGCGATCAACCTAAGAAAAGGGGCAGGCCTCGAAAGGATAGAAGTACATCAGGTGAGCTTTCAAAACAAGGAAGTACATCAGGTGATATTCAACCTAAAAAAAGAGGCAGACCTCCAAAAGAACCTGGAGAAAAGAGTATTGATAGGCGCAAGTTAGAGACTGTCAGGGCAGAAAAACTGAAGAGAGAAAGCATGCTTCTGCGAGGGCCACCACCTGGAAGCCAGTAATTCTAATGATCAATATTGCTGTTCCAATATAGTACTGTACTTCCTAGATACATCAGTTTGAGCTTCAATTAATTCCGGGCGGAGAGAGTAGTAGATATCTCTAAATATTCCAGTCTATGTATGCTTGCGACACTAGCTTTTCAATGTATTTTGTGCAAACTAAACTTATAAAGCTAGATTCCAGATTTACTATGTGTGCGCTATCATATTAATTTCTTTTCATATACATACAAGTATATCTGCAATCTGTTCAAAAACAATTCTGGTATGGCGGTCTTAGAAGTTATCCTTACTATATGTACAAGCTGTGGTTGCCTGGCTTAATGAATTCTTTTGAAAGATCCTTGAGCTAGTTGTTTCATTGGTGTTGGAGATCCTCAATGGAAAACACATTAATGTACATACTAACCATTGCACTGTGCAGTATAAATCGGTCAAGACAAGATGTTTGGCAAATTTAGTCACCTATACCGAGTGTTCTTGTGAAGTGAGAGAACACTTTTCTCCAGTTAGGTCTTGCAAGATGTCTCTGAATCTACAAGACAACCCTTCCATATTTACCTGACAAGGGAAACAGAACACCATGGCGTACAGTTTCTCTATTGTCTGAATGATTCCTTTTCAACCATTCCATACTTACCTGGCAGGAAAACACTGTTCCTGGTACGAGTTCAGAGAATACTACAGGAAAACAATACCGAAGGAGCTCGGCTGACATGAGTTCAGAGAAGACAAAAATATATAGGAAAAACAATGTTTGGTTCAAGCTATTTAAGAGGATGTGCAGCCAAAATGAATGCGGTCTGGTCAGGCATCAATGGACAGATCGAGCACGCGGCCTTGCCGGAGAGAGAAGACAAGAGGGGCTGTAGGACGGCCATAAATCCGACGGATCGTTGAGAATTGCCCTCAATTGTACAAGTGGGTGCAGGCTCACGATATTGGGGCTTGCTATGGTATACATGTCAAAGGTGTACAATGGAGTTCTTAAAGGTGTGGGAGCCCTCCCTACCAAACGATGGTCAACGAAACTTGTAACCGGACTCTGACATACTTTGCAGACAGAGTCCAGGTTGACAAGGCATAGGTTGCAATGAACAAGCCATGGTCTGAAAAGATGCAAAGATATCTGGACGAGAATTCAAAGTATCTCAAAGCCATGGTTGTAGTCAAATGGACGCACTTAGGAATAAGTGGCAAGTCAACGTGCGAGCCAACTTTGTAAAAGGTCACCGCAAAGGATCAAAAAAGCAAGCTGTCATCCTTGGCCAAACAATGTGTGAGTGCACTTGCAACAAGCCTAAGCTTTTGGGCTACCCTGTAGTCATGCCCTCCAGGCGGCTGCTGATCAGAACATCAACATCGAACCATACATATATCTTTAGTTCAACACTTACAATCTGTTTCAACACCTAAAGTGGTGAGTTCTGGGCCTGGGGCATTGACCAACACTATAGAGAACCGTGGCTAGGAATAAACAAATGGGTTCTGGACCAGACGTTGATGTGAATCGCCAAGGGACGATGTCCGTCTTGGCATCATCGCAACGACATGGACCATAGTCAGTAAGGCAATGGCGGAGCTACGTAGGGGCAAAAGTGTGCTATGGCTCACCCAATCCAAACAAAAAATAGTGTAGTGTTACGGCATCTCCAGCCGCGCCCCCAAAAGGGCCCCCCAGGCCACTTTTTGGGCACCGGCGCCGAAAAAACGGCCCAGTCGCGCTCCCAGAACGCCGAAAATCGCCGGTTTGGACCTTTTTTCCGCCCGGAGGTCACAGGCCAAACCCGGCGTGCTGGGGAGCAGTTGGGGGCTCCGGCGCTAGGGAAAAGCACGCCTGGCCCACACCGACAGGGGAAAAGTCAAGGTTTTCTTCCCCCGACTCGCCTCGCACCCCCCGCGCCCTCGGCCACCACTAGCTATATCCCGGCGACGGCCGCCGCCCTACTCCGCTAGATAGCCATTCCCCGCCGGAAAATAGCAGCGCTTCGCCGCGGCAGCCCCTCCCACAGCAGCTGGGCGTTTCCGGCCGCGGAGGCGCGGTTTAACGGCGGGTACACGCCCACCGAGCGCAAGGTGTTCGGCGTTTTGCCTGCCTCGGCGATGGACTCGGATGAGGAGGAAGAGCTCGCCGCGCTGCTGGAGGAGGAAGCCGCGGCCGACGTCCAGGAAGAAGAGCATCTCATGGTGCTCGCCGCCCTCGCCCAGCTGCTGGCGAGCAATGAAAAGCCGCGGCGAGGTGGCTCGGCACCGGGGCGGATGAAAGCAAAGAACCGGCATCGTCTCCAAGGCTACTGCATGCTCTACTCCGACTACTTCGCCGATGCTCCACTTCATGGTGAGAGAACATTTCGGCGCCGTTATCGGATGAGCCGAAAGCTCTTCCTCAGGATTGTGAATTCCATTCGGGAGTTCGACAACTACTTCAAGTGCAAGATGGATTGCACTGGCGCTCTTGGATTCACCTCCATCCAGAAGTGCACGACAGCGATGCGGATGCTTGCATATGGAGCTCCTAGTGATTCACTCGACGACTATGGGCGCATGGCCGAGTCCACCAGCATAGAGTGTTTCTACAAGTTCTGTCGGGCAGTGGTGGCAGTGTTTGGGCCACAATACTTGAGAACACCCAATGCGGAAGATACTGCTCGGATCCTAGCCTAGAATGCAGTAAGAGGATTTCCTGGGATGCTTGGAAGCATCGACTGCATGCATTGGAAATGGAAGAATTGCCCATTTGGTCGGCAGGGGATGTACAAAGGCGCCAAAGGCGGTTGCAGTGTGGTGCTTGAGGCGGTAGCCACACAGGACCTCTGGATTTGGCACTCCTTCTTTGGTATGCCAGGAACTCACAATGACATCAACGTGCTACAGTGCTCTCCTGTTTTTGCCAAGCTCGTTGAGGGTCATTCTCCTCCGGTGAACTTCGAGATCAATGGGCACCAATACAACAAGGGGTACTACCTAGCAGATGGCATCTATCCGAGATGGTCGACATTTGTGAAGACGATCTCAAACCCTGTGCCAGGAGGCAAGAACGCCTGGTTTGCGAAAGTTCAGGAGGCTTGCCGGAAGGATGTCGAGCGGGCATTTGGTGTGCTCCAATCTCGATTCGCTGTTGTTCGGTACCCCGCTCAGACCTGGTCGAAAGATCAAATGTGGGAGATCATGACTTGCTGTGTCATCTTGCACAACATGATCATCGAGAGCGAGCAAGAAGACCCAGTGTTTGACACTGAACCATACTACAGGCAGGGTCCTCTAGCCGAAGTTGATCACCATCTACCGGAAACTTGGACTGCCTATCTCAGTATGCGTCAGGAGATCCGAGACCCACAGGTGCATCATCAACTGCAGAAAGATCTGATTGAGCACCTATGGAGGTCAAGGGGGACGCCGTGGGATGAAATAAGAGTTTTTATTTGTTGAACTATATAATTTGTATTGAACTATTTGTTGTTGTACTATTTTGTTGAAGTATTTGATTTTTCTGTGATGAAATATGTGATAAGAAATAATTGTGTTGATAATTGAACGCCGAGACACGGCGAAACCACGCCGAATATGGGCCTATTCTCGCCCATATGGGCCCCTTTTCGCCGAAATTGGGATGCAAAGTGGGCCAATTTCGGTGCCTGGGGGCTACGACTGGGCGCAAAACCGCCCCCAGCGCCGATTGTATCGCCGGCTCGCCCACAGGGGGCGAATTTTTGCCCCTCCTGGGGGGCCAACGGCTGGAGATGCCCTTAGGGTAAACTGGGTCAGGAGGGCAAATTTTATGTAATCTCTTCTATATTGGCTGGCACTGGCTCGCCCAACTATTCCTTGCTAGCTCCGCTACTGCAGTCAGAAGAACCAAGGCGGTGTGGCATTGGCAGAGCACCTACGATGGGAATACCCATATCGAAGCAACAATCCCGCATGATATAATTTTATTTATACTCATGATGTTAACTTTTATTTGTACTTGTGATATTTAGGTTTATTTGTACTCAAGATATTAAGTTTTATTTGAACTCGTGATGTTAAGGTTTATTTCTACTTCTCATGTTTAATTTTATTTGAACTCACGCTGTTAACTTTTACTGTAAGTGATGTTAAGTTTTATTTCTACTCGTGATGTTAAATTTTATTTCTGATGACTATGTGTGTACCGGTTATGATTGAAGTGCCAGACCTTTTGCAGGGGCAGCACGATGCCGGCCACCGTTGCCACGTTTGGTTCAACCATCATGAAAAGAATCCTCCTCGGACCTTCAAGATTCAAACCATAAAGAACAAATGGATCTCAAGCCTTGCTTCATTCCACACCTTCAGGCTCATGGATTACTTTCTTTTGCTAAGCTCGCATCTGATGATCACCTATTCATGTTAGACACGTCTCTTTTGGCAGCCCTCGTTGACTGGTGGAGACCTGAGACCCACACCTCTCACTTTCGTTAGGGGGAGCTTGTGCCTAAGACCTACCCTGAAAGATGTGTCCATGATCGCGGGTCTGTCAATTAGTGGTTTGCTGTTGGTCCCTCCAACATGCTCAACATCTTGGCGACACGATGTCTCACTCCATCTTGGGGTAACAATGCCTGAATCAAATTGTTCTGGAGGGGCACGGGGTGTCCCATTCAATTTGCTTCGTGACTCATTTAAAAAACATACCAGCACACCCAGATCATGAGATGTTGAAGAGGCATCTGTTTGTGTATTTGTTGCTCCTTTTCGGTATGAAGGTCCCTTCATCACACAGTGACATAGTTATCCCCGGCCTCATTAAGATTGCCAGAAAAAACTTTACCTGAGAACCCCATAAACAGCTTCGGTTCTGCTATGCTCTATCATACCTATAGGGGTTTTGTGATGCCACCTGAAAACCAGGTGATAAGAAAGCTATGTTAATTTTTGTTTCCTATGAGTTTCTCTAGTTGTGGTCTTGGGGAGAGTCTTGGGAATACCTTCCCGTTGGACGACCCCAAATATTATTGCCCATACACTCGTACAACTATGGTAAGATGGGATAAAGCCCTTTTAACTATGGCAAGACGGTGGACACATGTCCCAAAACAAATAGCGTACAAATGTGGTGTGTTAAACATGCTACATGCGACAGGTTTAGCCAGGTTGGACTCATAGATATACATTGGTTGTTTAAGTTAGTTCTATCTCTTGTAACCGAATATATTCTTCTCTATCCCTTGTATCTCAAGTTTGTAATCTGAACAACCTGTATGCATGTACCAGAGATAAGCGATGGCTATATAAACACGAACCCGTCGCCCTCGGTAGGGTACGACGTTTTCCCTAAACTTTCTACATGGTATCAGAGCTATTCTCTTCCATTACATCTAGTTCTCGATCTCCACAACCAAACCACCATGTCCTCCTCCTCGAGCATTCCTCAGGGCACCCTGACTGGCCAGATCACCGAGAAGCTCACGCGCACGAACTACGTGCTCTGGCGTACCCAGATCACGCCACAACTCCGAGGCGCGGGGTTCTTCGGCTACGTCGATGGATCCACGAAGGAACCTGCCTCGACCGTCATCACCAAGCTGGCGGATGGAAAGGAGGAGTCGTCGCCAAATCCCCTGCATTCAATCTGGATCAGGGAAGATCAGCAGGTATTAGGGTATCTGCTGAATAACTTGTCGAAGGAAGTGCTTGTGCAGGTTACGGCCATCGCCCATGCGCACGATCTCTGGACGGCGCTCGCGCACATGTTCTCCTCGACCTCGATCTCCCGCATCAACAACATACGCATAGCACTTGCTAATGCGCAGAAGGGGCAGCAGTCTGTGGCGACGTACTTTGCCCAGATGCGCTCACTGGCGGATGAGCTGGCGGTGGCGGGAAAGCCCCTGGAGGATGATCAATTGATCTCTCACATCCTTGCGGGGCTCAACATGGAGTACCAGCCGTTGGTCTCAGTGCTGGATGCTCGCACCATCCCGGTCATGCTCGATGAGCTCTTTGCTCAGATGAGCAACTTCGACCAGAGGGTGGCGCTCTACCGCGGCAACGACAACGGCTTCAAGTCTTCGGCCAACAGTGCTTCACGTGGCCGTGGAGGCGGTGGCTCCTCCCGCTACCGTGGCCCTCCGCGCAAAGGGCAAAACGGCAACAACAACAACCCTCGCGCCAACAACAACACCAGCAGCGGCAACGGCAGCGGCCGACCCTTCTACAACAACACCAAGGGTCGCCGCAACAACTCTGCTAGGTCTCGCCCTGACGCTGTCAAGTGTCAGATCTGCGGTAAGCTGGGGCACTCCGCGAAGGACTGCTGGTACCGTTTTGAGGATGACAACGACTCATCCCAAGACGAGAAAGTAGCCGGCGGTGCTGAAGGATCGTATGGCGTCGATACAAACTGGTACATGGACAGTGGTGCTACCAACCACATCACGGGCGAACTGGAGAAGGTGACCATGAGGGAGAAGTACCGCGCCCCTGACCAAATCCATGCTGCCAATGGAGAAGGTATGAAAATCTGTCATATTGGTCACTCAACTATTAAAACCCCTCACCGAAAACTTCATCTTAGAAAAATCTTGCATGTCCCTAAAGCCTCCATGAATCTTCTTTCTGTTCATCGAATCACCCTTGATAATCATGTGTTTCTTGAGTTTCACCCCTTCTTCTTTTTCATCAAGGACCAGGTCACGAAGAAAATTCTATATCGAGGTAGATGCGTTCGAGGGCTGTATCTGTTGATTCCTGAACTTAGGAGGCTCAATAAGCAAGCATGTGGTGTCACCAAGCTCTCATCCTCTCGGTGGCACGATCGTTTAGGGCATGCATCATTTTCTTTAGTTGAAAGATTGCTTAGGAAAAATAAGCTCCCATATGTTGGAGAGCACAATCGTGAAACAATTTGTGATTCTTGTCAAAAGGCTAAAAGCCATCAATTACCATATCCAATTTCTATGAGTATTTCTACCAAACCTTTGCAACTCATCTTTTCTGATGTTTGGGGTCCTGCCCCCTCCTCTTCTGGTAGACATAGTTATTATGTGAGTTTCATTGATGACTATAGCAAATATTCCTGGATCTATCTTCTTAAGAAAAGATCTGATGTGTTTCAAGTATTCCAAAATTTCCAAGCTTTAGTTGAAAGGAAATTTGATAGCAAAATACTTGCTGTCCAATCTGATTGGGGAGGGGAATACGAAAAGTTGAATTCCTTCTTCCAACAACTTGGTGTATCTCACCACGTCTCTTGCCCACATGCTCATCGGCAAAACGGGTCAGCTGAGCGCAAGCATAGACACATTGTAGAAGTAGGGCTTTCTCTACTTGCACGTGCATCCATGCCACTTAAGTTTTGGGATGAAGCTTTCCTCACCGCCGTGCATCTCATCAATATATTACCTAGCCGAGTCATCAACTATGAAACTCCTACTGAGCGACTTCTTCACACCAAACCTGAGTACAAGTCACTTCGTGTCTTTGGATGTGCCTGTTGGCCAAACCTCAGACCTTACAACAATAGAAAGCTCATGTTCCGCTCGACACAATGTGTATTTATTGGATATAGTGCTCAACACAAAGGTGTGAAATGCCTTGATGTTTCCACCGGCCGTGTCTACATCTCCAGGGATGTTGTTTTTGATGAAACTAAATTCCCCTTCGCCGATCTTCATCCCAATGCCGGAGCACTTCTTCGCCAAGAAATCCTCCTATTGCCCTCACATCTCACCGGTGTTGTCACAGGGGAAAACAGTTGTGGTGAACCAATATTGACTGATTCTCATAACAGCATGCATGAGCTTTTTGGCACTACAGGTGAAAATACAGAAGAAATCGCTGCAGAAAATGAAGAAAATAATGTGGCGCCTGGGTCATATTTTATGTGTCCGCCGCCAGGGAGCAGATCTCCCTCGGGATCGCTGCAGCAGCAGTCTGGCGGCGCATCTTCCACGGGATCCGCACCGCAGGAGCGGGCCAGCGCGCTGGCTTTTGGCTCCGCGCCACCCGTCCGTAAAAGCGACCGTGCGGGCCACCCCGGCGACGCGCCTGATTCCGGGCTGGGCGAGTCCGCTACTGCCACGCGGCCCGTGGCTCGGTGGCCCACTGATGAGACTCGGTGCTACTCCCGGCGCGCTGCACAACCTGCGCCTGATGCGCCTCCATCAGCCCGACCGGCTCAATCATCGCGCCATGATGATGTACCCGCTGGGCCTGGTGCGACCCGGCGTGCTGCACCAACCACGTCTGACGCGCCTTCACCAGCCCGACCGGCCCAATCATTGCGCCATGATGGCGTGTCAGCTAAGCCTGGCGCAGGATCCTCTGAGCCATCCTTGTCACCTCCGCCTCTGCGTTCAGCCACAGAAGATCCTCCAGCGCGCCGATCCGAGCCAGCCATATCAGCCTCGGGATCCGCCGCTGCAGGGGGTGCTCCTGGATCTTCTGTGGATCCCTCTACACCACGGACAAGGCTACAAAAAGGGGTACTCAAACCTGTTAATTACAAAAATATTACCAAATTTGGTTTGGCTTGCTCCACAGGTGAACCTGCTACGCTTCAAGAGGCACTGGGTGATGTGACGTGGAGAAAGGCCATGGAGGAAGAACACATAGCACTGCAAAGAAACAAGACCTGGCACCTAGTTCCCCCACGGCAAGGTAAAAACTTGATTGACTGCAAGTGGGTTTTCAGAATCAAAAGAAAATCTGATGGAACTATTGATCGTTATAAAGCTAGGTTGGTTGCAAAAGGTTTTAAGCAAAGGTATGGTTTGGACTATGAAGATACCTTTAGTCCAGTAGTAAAAGCTGCAACCATTCGCCTAGTTTTGTCTATTGCTATTTCCAGGGGATGGAGTCTCAGACAACTGGATGTAAAGAATGTGTTTCTTCATGGTGTTCTGGAAGAGAACGTCTATATGAAACAACCTCCTAGGTTTGAAAACAAAAAGTTCCCCTCACATGTGTGCAAACTTGACAAAGCTATATATGGTCTGAAGCAGGCCCCTAGAGCATGGTACTCACGTCTCAGTCACAAACCGCAAGCACTTGGGTTTATCCCCTCCAAGGCTGACACCTCATTGTTCATTTACAACAAGTCAAATACTTCCATGTTTTTGCTTATCTATGTTGATGATATTATTGTCACTAGTTCATCTAATGAAGCAGTGGCAGGACTGTTGAGGGATTTGAGTGTTGAGTTTGTTCTAAAAGATCTAGGAGACTTACACTTCTTCCTAGGTATTGAAGTACAAAAACATGGAGATGATCTTCATTTGTCTCAGGAAAAGTATGCAACAGATCTGGTAAAGAGGGTTGGTTTGCAAGGATGTAAACCCTCATCAACTCCCTTATCAAGCTCTGAAAAATTGTCTCTGACAGAAGGAAACCTCTTAAATCAAGAGGACAGTGCCAACTACAGAAGTTTGGTAGGTGCACTTCAGTACTTGACCCTTACAAGGCCAGATATATCCTTTGCTGTTAACAGAGTATGTCAATTTCTTCATACACCCACTACTGTTCATTGGACTGCAGCTAAGCGCATTGTCAGATATGTTAAACATACTTTGGGTACTGGTCTTACTTTCAGCAAATCATCATCTGTGCTTATCAGTGCTTTCTCAGACTCTGACTGGGCAGGCTGTGTAGATGAAGACGATCAACAGGTGGTTTTGCGGTGTTCTTTGGGCCTAATCTCATATCATGGTGTGCAAAGAAACAAGCCACCGTATCAAGGTCAAGTACAGAGGCAAAATACAGAGCTCTTGCAAATGCTATAGCAGAAATTATCTGGGTTCAGTCTTTGCTAAGGGAACTTGGCATCAAACGGATTCCAGCTCCATGCTTATGGTGTGACAACCTTGGTGCTACATACTTATCAGCTAACCCAGTTTTTCATGCCAGAACGAAGCACATTGAAATAGACTTTCATTTTGTCAGAGAAAGAGTTGCTAGCAAGCAACGGGACATTTGGTTTATCCATTCTAGAGATCAAGTTGCTGAAGGATTTACAAAGGCGTTGCCTACAAAAAGCTTTGAAGAATTCAAGCGTAATCTCAACTTATGTAAGTTGTGATTAAGGGGGAGTGTTAAACATGCTACATGCGACAGGTTTAGCCAGGTTGGACTCATAGATATACATTGGTTGTTTAAGTTAGTTCTATCTCTTGTAACCGAATATATTCTTCTCTATCCCTTGTATCCCAAGTTTGTAATCTGAACAACCTGTACGCATGTACCAGAGGTAAGCGCTGGCTATATAAACACGAACCCGTCGCCCTCGGTAGGGTACGACGTTTTCCCTAAACTTTCTACATGGTGCACGGTTGTTACCCCGAATACCACCACCGGTTTGAGGTTTTGAATGAGTTACTAATCACATGGACCCATGAACTTAGAATGAAATTAATATGATCTTCAGTTCACAATGCATCAACACCGACTGCGTGAGAGATAGCGGCTTCTGGATGATTCACTGTAACCTGTTGTACATGTGGTTTGTTGAGCTCTATAACCCAGAGCATATCATGAAGTAGTTCGATCTCTATCGGGATATCACACCACCCTTAACGAAATGTGTCGACGATGAAATTCATAAGTAAGCTCTGACCACCCTAAATAATTTCTCTAGTGTTTTCTAATTATTAGGATCTTTTTAACTAAAACTTCACACTTTGGTACATGGATTTCAGGCTGGAAAATAAAGGTTCGGGTGGTTTCGACCGGAATGCACACAACAGTCAATGGATATACATGTCGAACAGTGAAGCGCAATAAATATAGTACATCAACCTAGTTAATTTTGTATTTCTGTTGTTTTATGTACACAAATCTGCTGATGAATTTATTTCCTTATGCAGACCACACGATGACACTAGAACTGATGTGTACAAGCAGTGATACCGCAACAACACGCATATTCTGCTAACCTGTTCTCTAGCTCCGAGGTTGACACTTACATGGAAAGATTGACCGGTCAACAACTTACCTTCGTGACTACACGGTACAAACATTTCTATTATTATTTTTTAGCTGAAATTCAGCGTCATAACAACTACATTTCATTTAGGTTGATCAGTTTAACCAAATGGGGCAGGTGGCGGAGGTCGGCTTGGGTGCAAAGCATGCTACGAAAGGGAAAGTCACACCTGAAGTGTCTTTTGGACATGAGCAAGAATTGTATTAAAAAATGGGGTTGTGGCCGAGACAACATTGGAGCATACGATATGCCGGAAGCGCGGTCATCCAGCCTGAGTACGGCTCGGTCGTCCAGACTAAGTGAGACACGTATGAGCCAGATAGGACACAACAGTAGGATCCGAGTACGACAACACCATTGCTACAATATGACTCGTCTCTACTACTATGTAGCCCTTATTCGGGGCGCTCAGTCAAGGGCATGTATCTCAAGACCATGGCGTGTTGTTTGGCTTGGGTTCAATGCCTGAGGAGACTCATTTACCGGAGATCATCCCGTATGCAGAACAATGCTCATACACTCAAGGTGATGGACCTCAGTCCTATCTCACCACACTAGGGATCTTGACGCTAGAGGAGACTCGTTTACCCGAGATCATCCTGTACGCCGGACAATGCTCATACACTCAAGGCAAGGGACCTCAGCCCTTTCCCTCTATGCATGTACTATCTCAGCCCCTTGTCCACGCCTCACACTTTACGGTCCTGAGGGGAGAACACATGCCCATCCTCGTCGTTAGGGTGATACATTTATCTATACGTGTGACGTATTTTATCTATGTCAGATCGCTACGTGAGTTTATCTACCTATAGCAGAAGAGCACACCTTCTAGGGTGATACATTTATCTACCTATAGCAGATTTTTTTTAGTAGATGAGTACACCTTGTAGCACGACAAGCTAGTACAAGGGACACAGCTCCTCTGACGTGCCGTTAGCCCACTGACATGTGGACCCAGCCCACATGTCAGTGGCCCAACGGCAGGGCACCGTACGTCAGAGGGTCCCAATCCATAGTACAAGGTGTCCATCTCTGAGTTGCCCTTGTAATCGTGCTCAATCAAACGCCACAATGAAATCCCTTCGGACAACAATATCCCAAGCATGTACATAATTACCAAAGGGCAAAATAATGCAGCCAACACCACTAGTTGAATCAACATCAGAACACATGCAAATAAATGCCAGACCAATATGGTTCGGAGGTTCACCCGACGCAATTGAGAAAAATTCCACCAACCCTCCATAAAATGCATCCATCATATACGATGCGATGCGTCGCACCGTCGTCCTTTGGTTCAAAGTACAAGCCAAGGTCGGGTCACATCAGTCTGACCGATGAGACACTACCCTAAATGGCTCAGGATGGCTTGCCTTGGTCTCCATCATGATGGCGGATGGCCTATCTTCATAGGCTTGTGGCGGGCTACGAGGGATAGCCTCGGCAGACATTTAATGCCCGATCGGTGAAGTGTTCCGCAAGATTCCCCAGCCATTGCGACACATGCCTTGGATGATTGGGCTCCAGCCCCCGATTCCGTCACTGTTGGTGTCATCAGCTACTCGACCATCCTTTCTGGCAACTATGGCCGTAATACTCATGTATTTGTGTATGTCTTCGGGTGGTCGACATACGCATCACTCTCACCTGGCCTACTGCTCTTAGAGTTTGCACAACCCTTGAATTTCTTTTGGACTCATTTTTTTATGTCATAAAGTCATCATCGTCGCCCTTCACTTGCTTATAGCTAGCGTCACCTTCGCAAATGCAACAGGACACTTGGATATGTTTTGAGCTCATTTGCTCGGCATAAAGTCATCAACGTTCTTGCGCATGTTCTTCGAGCTCGCACCACCCCTCACTGATGCAAAACTTTGCCATGCAAAGTTGAAGATCTCCTTGTTCAAAAATTCTCCCCTTAGGTATAGGGCCCCAAATGATGTTCATCCATCCAAAGTTGAAGATCTCCTTGTTCAAAAATTCAGTGTCTTTATCTCTGCATATTATAAATAATCATAATACATAATTAGAATGAGGAACATATGGTCTAACTGGGTGCATTTTGAAATATCAATTACCTTAACGTGGTCCTCATATTGCTTCTGCCGAGAAGTTATTTTTGATGGCCAGGAAGAAAAGGTAACCCAGTAATGCGCACATGCATATATTTGAGTTCAACAACTCTTTCCCACCTTCCCGTCAACCGCAAAAGTTCTTGTCGAGTTTCCTCTGGGTTCCTTTCCAGGAGCTTCTCCGGGAGACTAGTCTTGGAAAAACACTTACCCAACCGCATCAGTTGGCTATCACTACTAACTAATCCTATATACATGAGAAGTTCATCCCCACTATCTTGTTTATCTTAACAAGCAGCCTATACATCTAATCACATATGTCACACATATACCATCTTCCATTAAATATACATGCAAGTCATCCACATCATCAAGTGTATGCAACCAATAAAGCTTTAACTTTCCACTTGCCACAACACACACACACACACACACACACACACACACACACACACACACACACACACACACACACACCTTTCACATCATCAAGCACCATGCAACCATTCAACTTTCCATTTTTCACTTTCCACCACATGCAAACCCTCCACATCATCAAGCACATGAATATGCTCCACATTATTGATTTTTATTTTTTTCTCAATAATAAATAATTTAATTTGAATGCATGTATCCGCCCTTCATTTACCTCTAGGCTGAATGTGGTATGGTAATACTTTAATATATTCTAATTTTATTTAGCAACACGCGAGGTGTTAACTAGTTCTGCAAAACGCACACTTCCCCTACTAGCACGCTGCATTCTTGCTGTGCCTGGCAAAAGCAAATGAGACATCGTTGGAGTAAAATGAAAGGAAGGGTCACCGGACATGAACGGAGAAATGGCTAAGGAAGGTTACTCGATAGAGGATGAAGAGAGGTTCAATGGATTATTTTATAGGCTCAGATAATGAGTGCGATGGCGGAAAAATAAGCGAGAATAATGAAGAGAGATTTGATGTGCATGGGAATCAGCGTCGCCTGGAAACCAATCCCTGTGGTTGGCTGGAGCACATTCGGCACAAAAGGCGACGCCAACCATGCCAACAACCGACAGGACTGCAGCGCGCTGGCCAGTCCTGAGCAGTAGCAACAATATTGTCGCCATGGTGCATGGCGGCAGGATCCACGTCATAGGGTGCCACCACAGCTTGTGGTGGTAGGGGCCACCTCTTCCATTTTCTTTTCCCCATTAGAGTTGGGAGCCGTTCTGCTCAACATGCTGCCACGGGCTATGGCGGAAGGCCTTGCCACCTCCAGCTATGGCGGCAGGTGTCATGTGTCGGCTGTCGGGCCTAATGCCTTGATAGTTTTGTTAATTATGTTCAGTGGTGGTATTTTTTGTCAATATGATCGCGCATGTGGTCTAATATGCCAAAAGTTCTTAATAAGACAAGTAGATGGGAATTTTATGCCTACAATGATTAGCTATTTTTTATTGTCTAATGTCCCAAAAGTTAGAAAGTACCCAACTAATGTTTGAATAAATTTGTACTAGTCTTTTTTTAGCAAGGAGACAAATATATGATCCTTTATTTTATCACCTATCTACCCATGATGACATACATGTACCATATATTGCTTTCCATCCGAGTGCTAATTAGCGCATGAACTATGGAAGCATCACGCCCCATGAGAAAAAGTAGGTTCAGGCACCTTCATTTGTTTTCCCTCTACAATGAAAGCATCAGCCGGTGGGCCTCATCAAGCAAATGAAAAAAAAAATGGTCCACATGCATCTTAGGACCATTCTCTTTTCCTCTCAAGCACCTGCCTCCTGCTGAAAATCTCATAGTACCATCCGATCCAAATTTTTTCTGACATCCAAGTCTACATCATATGCGGGACATCAGTTTGAGGCTATGCATTGGCAATGCCCTTAGTTCTTCTTTGAAAATAGTGCTAGTTACTTAATTTATTACAGTACGGACATGGGAAATAATGAGTTGAGCTGGCTCACCAAATTTTAAAATGACCGCTAAAGGACTGCCGCCAAAAGCATCGCATATGAATGAGAAGGCCTCTATGTGGATAATCATTTATTTGTGAATATCTTCTAGAAAATAACATGTCCTAGAACGGTTTCAATGTAGATAAAGGCTCTCGACCAACCACAATGTATAGGACACGCTAATCAATTTTTGGATCTTTGCGATTGATGAAGAAAGCTCGCTCTTTGTTTCAAGTGTTTCACTAGTCGTCTCTCCTATAAAAACTTGTGCCTTGTTAGAAGAAACAAGCTAGAGAAATAGACGAAGGTAGTGCAGGCTAGCTAGCAAGTAGTAGCAACGTACATGCATATGTATGCGCTTTTAGAAACGTAGACAACTTCAGAATAGGAGACATCAGGATGCCAAAGCGTAGCAGAAACCGAAGATCAAGTAAGGCGCGGTGTGCTGCTCTGGTGTGCCACCGCTCAGCAATGGCCATGATCGGCATCTAGTATTCTGTGGTCTAGCCGCCATCAACGTGTTTGGCGAACCTATCTACTGATGCGCAGAGTCATGCTGTATATTTGGGAACAAAATTTCTACCCATGTTTACTCGGGCTGTAATTTTCGGAATACAACATTGGATTTGCGCTTCTATAATTGGCCAGTCCAACTCTGAGCGCGAGCTGCGTTTTGAGTTAGCAAGATTTTGCTTTCACGTACCTGGACAATCCAGTGGAATTAAAAGAGGGGAACATGTTTTCTAGCGACACCAGAAGAAACAGAATGAGAAGCTAGTTAGCACATGTAACCCATTGTGCGGTGTGCTCAGAAGCAGTTGTGTCTTCTACGATGATCCAGCAAGTTTTAGAGAGCGGGTTGGTGTCTTTTACAACAATCACCGCTGACCATCTTCGGCCTCTTTATTTATACACGCTGCAGGGCAGGCCAAGCGAGCAGAGCAGGCTAATCGCTGACGAGGAAAGGGGGGAGGAGCAAAACAACCTGCTTGGTACAGGTGGAGATGGAGGTCTACACCAGCGCGCAGGCTGTACCCGGTCTGGTTTCTCTGAACGATTCCTTCTCAACCCGTAGGATTTTACTATACTAGCAGCGTTTGAGAAAAATATGACACAACTGCTAGCTTCACTAACTACCAGCAATGTCCGAGAAAAAACCGAACGCTGCAGAAGTGAAGACAGTAGCGGCGTTTACTTGGCCTGACCGCTGCTAATAAGTACGGACTAGTAGCGTTAGCTTGCCTTAGACGCTGCTAACGTCTGCGCCCAATAATTGGCCACCCCTTCTTCTGTCCTTCCACTCTCTCTTTTTTCTTCAACTCCTTCATTATGATATTCACCCCTCTCTCTTTTTACTTCTTTCTCCCTAAATCTACATGCATCACTACTACATCTATCCCACCCCCACATTTCCATTAATAAATATATTTTTCCCGTCCTTCTCCTTGTACTTTTCTTCTCTCAACACGGGCTACCCACCATGAGCTCTCCATTGTTGTCAGATGTGTCGGGCATATCATCGCGTCGCAACAGCATGCCGTCTATCGGATCCGGCGGCATTTCATACACCACCGGCAACGAAGCCCACCTTCACCCAGGCAGCCAATATGTGCTCTTTTGCGGCTGCAAATGTCCTCTTGTGAAGAAAACCTCGTACTCAAAAAGAAATCCAACTCGAGAATATCTCATGTGTGCATGCAAGGAAACTGAGAACGTGCAACAAAACATCTTATTCTCTTAATTAATTACTTCCTCCGTTTCAAATTACTCGTCGTGGTTTTTGTTCAAATTTGAACCAAAACCACGATGAGTAATTTGGAACGGAGGGAGTAGATATTTGGCTTGTAACTCTATTTTTTTCATGGCATTAATTACGACACACTCATGAAGGAAACCATACTCTTGTTATACATGGATATGGGTCGATCTCTTAATGGCTTACATAAACCAGTTGGTCCAGTACCGCACTCGATCATTTAGAGCCTGGTTGTATGATGCTTTGACAGACGCACACAGAAGCAAGTGAAGATGGATGATGAGCAACAAATACAAATTAATGTTATGCACACCCAAAACAACGAGATCCGAGCCAAGATAGAAAACTTTGAGAAGTTTCAATACACACTCCTCATTGTTGTGATGATTTGCTTCGTACTCCTAGTTGGATCAGTAGTAAGATTTCTTCTAGTGGCATCCATTGCACTGATGGTGTTTTCCGCTTAGGCATTATCCAGAGTAGCAATGGCTAGTTATGCACCGCTTTTAGTTCTTGATATTACCAAAACCTAGTTCTTTCTGAATTAATATGTATTATGCATGTACTTCGGATATTCAAGCAGTACTTCTTCATATATGTATGTTATCGATCATGTAGATAGAACTAATTGCAATATGATATACTAATAATAAGACAATATGTATAAAACCCTAGTTAGCGGCGTGTGACGCGAAGTGAAACGCTACTAAGTCCAGATCTACTAGCGCGCGATCTAGATTAAACACTGTTAGCTATGCATTATGATCAAATTCTCTAAAAACATAAGAAAAGCCCAAAAAATACTCAAAATTGGGCATGTGACTAGAAATGATCTATAACATTTTTAAAAACTTGTATGGCCACAGAAAATGGTCATGTAATTAATGAGACCATGGCAAAATCAATACCTAGTTTTCTTTAACAGCTCGTTTTTCACTTCCTTCAATGTCAATATAATAGATCACAAGCTAGCAGCACGTATGTATGTAAAACGCTACTAAGTCCCACATATCCATCTTCCATTTAAATGCACGTACAAGTCATCCACATTATCAAGCGCATGCAACAAATAAATCTTTAACTTTCTACTTACCAGCACATAGACATCCTCCACATCATCTGTTAAATTGTGATCCAAATTCTACCGTATTGGACTAGACGTAGTACATACGGTGTGGACCTTTGCGTTGGTACCGACGCGTATGAGTACAACTCGTTTACTTGTCCTCCAAGGACTCTCATGTATTGCTATACCTCTTGTAGTCGCACCTCAGACGGTCTGTCATCTCATACTTGTAATACTCCTCCTCATAATGATTGTGCCTTCGTGCGTCCGTGGTTTTCTCCCGCAAGGGTTTTCACGTAAAAATCCGTGTCTCTTTGTCTAGTTTATTTCTCGTTATTATCTAACAAGTGATATACAAAGCCAAGTTTCAGATACGAAATTAGAGACGAGAGAGTTAGGGTTCCGTCGTGTGCAGCCGCCGCACGCGATCCGGCGATCTGAAGCCAGATCGAAATCGAGACCAAAGTTTTGAGGACGCGATTTGTGATCTGCTACCCGCCCGTCCTTGCGTACCGTACGCTCATCACGTGTGCGGGGTCTACCGCTGCTACAACCGCCGTACGCCACTACCAGCCAGAAGCTCGGCCATCTCTTCTGATGCGGAGCATCCTATGGACATCACCATGTCAAGAGTCAGTTCGGCGAGTGACACGTGCGACATCTACTTCACATACACAAAGGTGAATCATCTTCTTTACACGTGCTCACTTGACCCCCTCGAGGATGGTACACTACTTGACACTTCTCCCGTGTGCATGCATAGGTATTGTCGGAACGCTACGGACGACGTGGAGGAGTGCAAGCGCCAAGGAACACCTACACCATCTGCGAGGGAAGCATGGAAACGAAGACGCAAGAAGAAGAGCTGTCGAAGAAGCTCCTGCCACCGGATGACCGGTCGGGTCCGTACGTCCGGCGCCTGAAGACCCACCGGACGACCGGTGTCCCTGCACCCGAGCCAAACGAGCGGGCGTCCGACGCCACCGGACGACCGGCGACCGGACTACCGGTCCAGACCGGAAATCCACTACACCAGCATCCGAGCCAGAATGAGCGGACGACCGGCCCCTACCGGACGTCCGACCGCCCAAGAGCCACCAGACGACCGGTCCCCAGCGGACGTCCGGTACCTGGTTGTGTCCAGTTGCGGGTTGAGGCCCATGTACCCCTTCACTTCACCCCCATTTGCACTAAGACTATAAATAGACCTCTCCCTCCTCCTTTCTAGGGTCAGCGTTGTGATAGCTCATTTGAGAGATAGAGCTACACTCATCCATATCGGATCTACTCCACGAGAGAGACCGCGGCCCCTCTTCGGAGAAGATCCACCTTGGATTCAAGACCCCTTTACGGGAAGATCCCCTTGAGGATTCAAGACCTCCTCACGGAGAAGAACCGGTTACCGTGTATCGTCCCTAGTTGATTGTGGATCGTGTATCTTACTTTATGTATTCGAGGATCTAGCACATGTGTGATCTATTCATGTTGGTTTGAGTGTTTTCTCTCGTTTTCCCCTTTGTGTTCTTCGTGTTCTTCGCGGGATTCCGCTCCTTTCGTGAAAGATCGGGCGATAGGGTTCCTACCCTACATCATCTTGGTATCTAGAGCAAGGTTGATCACGATTTCGGAGCCCCCCCCCACCGTTTTCTAGCCTTCTTTTGCTTTTGCTTGATTTCGTCCTAAATTCGAAAATCCCCACCAAAAATAGCCCCAATTTTTTTTTGTGATTTGTTGGTTTGATGATGTTTTCTTGATTTTGATCCATGGATTTGCTTGGTTTCGAGTGGATCTAGCATCTCCCCAAGTTTCCCCATCTTTCATCCATGAAATCTCATCATTTTTGACCCCCAAATCCCCAAATTCCGCCGAAAATCGCGTCCCGAATCTCGGATCTGGAGTTGACCCCGATACACCGGACGACCGTCACCTTACCGGACGTCCGGAGCCGCAGGAACCACCAGACGTCCGACCTTACCGGACGACCGGAACCCCCTAACCCGAGCAGAATTAGCGGATTTCTGACCTGACCGGACGTCCGGCCACCGGACATCCGTTTTTTTCCGGACGTCCGCTACCTGTAGATATCAACTTCGCTCAAATTTTGTTTCGGCCATAACTAATTCATCCGGAGTCCGATTTTGATGTTCTTTAGATCGTTGAAAATCTCTTGACATCATACTTCCCACAAAAATACCACCAACATCTTTTGACTACATCAAATGTTGACAATTTTGGCATCTTTGCCTAGGGCTTCCACCACATCATCCGATACACCACCACCGACTTCCGCAACCTAACCAATTTTGTTGCCCATCGTATTAGTGGTTGCTTGAGGAGTGATTTGAGTCTCCTAAGGTGTCTAGGCTACTTAGAGACGGTTGCTTCTTCATCAACCACCACCACCACTTCCGCATAACCTTGCCCACCATACACTTCCACCACCCCAACTTAACCCAATTTTGTTTGTGTTGTGAGTTGTGTCTCCTAAGGTGTTTCGGCTACTTAGGGACCGTGCTTTAAACTCCGACACCGTGTGTAGTCCACCACCATAACCTCCACTTCCGCATTGCCTAGTGCAACACCACCGCTTTCCGCTACCACCATTTGACTTTTGCCCTTGAGATTTTGAGTTGTGGTTTTTCCGTTTCCTAAGGTGTTTCGGCTACTTAGGGACGAGTCTCCATCATCTTGGTATCTCCATCAAGATCACCGCCACTCATCATCGCCTCGGACGGTAACCTCCATATCATCTTGGTATGGTGAAGGCATTTCATCTCCGGTCTTCCACAACAACGACGGCGTGTACAACTACATCAACAACAAGCTTTCCACACAAAAGGAGGAGCAAGATGCAAGGATGGAGGAGATTCGGACCTTGTTGATCAACCGTTCTTCCCCTTCATGATCCTCAAGGCGGCGACGTTCAAGTCACAAGTCTTCGGAGCGCAAAAATGATGTAAGCGCAAGTCGTCCTCGTCCACATCTCCATGGCGACCACCATCACGTTTGTGATCCACCTCGTCATGAAGGGCAAGTCACCTCCAAGCAACATGTGCACGACGACGACGAACGACATCTACATCGAGCTCAAGCACGACAACGACAACATCATCATGAAGATGCTTGAGATGCGCCTACCTACAAGTCGCAACAAGCCCTACTTCACGCCAAGTCCAAACTTCATGACCGCAAGAGAAGACCGCGAGACAAGAACCACCAAGACGGAGCTACGGCTACACCAACCACTTTGGCATCTTCGCCAAGCGACTTCAAGGCATCTTCGCCTTCGGATATATGGCATCTTCGCCAACAAGCACCTCAAGACTACGCTCAAGAGAAGCTCCCCAAGCTCAAGTCCGCGACTTCCACGAGCTACTACGACCTCGACATCGACCACACGATTCCTTTCTATGGGACTCAAGAACCCGAGGAGTATCTCGAGTGGGAGCGTTTGATGGACGAATACCTCAAGCTACATCAAGTTCCTCCCGAAGATCAAGTGAAGTGCGCCACAAGAAACTTCCACGACTACGCGTCCACATGGTGGCTTCACGCACCTTCGGAGACCTACGACATGAGTTGGCCCAAGACGAAGAGAGCTTTGCGGCGCGAGTTTGTGCCTCCAACCTACACGGAAAAACTTCTATGCCAATTGGAGAACACCACCCAAGGATCCAAGTCCATCGACGCGTACTTCAAGGAGATGAAGATTGCCTTGCGACGAGCCGGCGTGGACGACCCCATTTTGATGAAGTTCCACTTCATGATGGGATTGAACAACGACATCTCCAAGACGATCTTCCTCGAGAGCTACAAGTCCCTCGACGACAACTACATTGGTGCTCTCAAAGCGGAACAAGAACTCATGAAGGCCAAAGCTTCTCCACCCCAAGCTCACTTCGCGACGACCAAGCTCCATGAGAACGAGCATGAGGCTAGTACCACCATGATGTCCAAGCCCGACGAGCTCCAAGACGATGCTCCCAAGTTCGACTTCACCGCCATCCCTCTTTGTGGCATTGACGATGCCGAGTCTACTTCGACTCTTTTTCAAGATAGTGCGGAGACGACTACGACTACGAACACCATCAAGGACCAAGCTTTGGAGGCAAGCGCCATGGTGACGAGCAAGGATGATGCTTCCATCTTAGGAGGCGAGAGTGATGATGTGCCATCTTCGGCCTTCATCCATGGAGACAACAATGAGATGGTTGAGCATGGGATTTTCCCTTCGACCACGGCGACGTATGATGACTTGAGTGACTTGTGCCACCATATTGAGAGTGAGAGTGACTTAACCACTAGCCCCATATATGTGTTGCCACAATTCCCATGTGAGGAGAGCCACAACCCCCACCACTTGAGTGAGATGAGTGACTCCACCATATGTGAGTTTGAGTGCACCTATTTGGAGGGAGTGAGTGAACCACCACATAGAGAGAGTGAGATAGTTGATAGGTCATGCAAGGCCACTTTCAACACTAATAACTTGACCTCTACCTCTATTGTGTCTTCTCATTTGGTGCTAGGTCCCTTATATGATGACGCGCCGATTCTCGACGACTTCGTCCTACCTTTGGACAAGACGATGGCCATGGTGGAATATGATGCACCCCCACATGGTTCCATCAAGATGAAGATGACCACCATTTGGTCTTTCCCACCTCACCTACACCATTTGAGTGGAATGAAAACGGTAACATAGGTGACGGTGATGCTCTAGTCCCACTAGTGGACATTCTTGACATTGATTGCTTTCATGATGTTGATCCCCCTATTGACATGCTTCATGCTAGTATGATTTCCCCATGCGTTGATTTACCCATTTATTATGAGTATGATGATTTCCATGTGGAGTCTCTTAGTTGTGATGCCATGTTACATAGGATTTCTTGTGCTAATTCTCTCGGTCACATCATGCTTGCCAATCCGCTTGACTTGTCATATGCTATGCATGAGATCAATCATATGTCATATTTGCAATCTCTTCATAGTGACTATGCATATGCCATTAACATAAACCCAATTTGCACATATGGCATAGATGACAAGCCCATGGTTATCGGCATTTTTTTTCTTGTGATGATATTGATATGCTCCCTTTGCATCCTTTATCTCATATGCCATGCCATGACCACCTAGCTTCGGATATGCATTGTTTTGGGTATTACCCATTTTCTCCATATGATGTTTCCAATATTGCACATGAGGAGACCCCCATAGTTTCCTCATACATTTTAGGAAATTTTGATCACTCCCATCCATTGCATGATCCTTATACTTGTATGCTCAATTTACATCCCCATCGTGTCATACATAATAACTATTCTTTCATGATGAATGACATGTTCTTATACCATGCATCAAATTTCTTTGAGCGATGCTTATCTTGTGCTAACTCTCACGTGCACATACACATCATTATGGATGATGTGTACATTTACCACACACACAATTTCTTCCATTTGTGTCTCTTTTGTGTAGGTACCCATGAATTCTTGTCAACCTCGCAATCCCACGAGTTGACAAAACGAGCTCTAGAGAGCAATGATGACTTGGGATCCCATGGATTGTTTGTCCCACCGCTCTCTTCGCGCAAAGACTTCGCGCATTTCTTCTACATGACCATCACTTGGCTATGGGTTATTGTCCATTACATATTCTATGCCCATCTTAAAATGTTCACTTTGCATGCTGTGCTCATTACTATGCTTTTGCCATGCATTCGTGACTCATGCTTTGCATTACACATGATGATAGATTCTCATACTTGTATGAGTATTTGCAAGCTTGGTGGAGATATTGCTTGTTATTGCCATGTTTGCTTTGTGCCCCATGCATATGATGATACTTTCATTTTGCTCTGTGTTCGTGCTTGCGATATGTCATGTGCATTGTCTATGTCTATTATTTGCTCACATGACATGATTGCCATGATTTCCTCTAGTATGTTGCATCTTCGCACTACTAGCTTGCACGACTTGATTACTATGCTTGACTTGATTGCCTCACACATGATGAACAATTGCTCTTTCTATTGTGTTGAGTGCCACACGATATTCACTACACCCAATGCACATTATGATTGGATTGTCTTGCACTTGACACATGTCTTTTAGACACTTCATTTTATTTGGTGTTGTGAATGATTCCTATGCCTACCATAGACCTTTCATTGAGAAATTTGTGAATGCTAGATATGAACTTGAGGTAGATGCTTCTTCTCTTGTCACACATATTTGCATCACTACCTCACATTCACATGCTTGCACCCGTGATTTCTTTGCTTGTGCTCGATTGATATGCGTACATGCCATGTCACAATCCTTTGTCACACCATATGCTTTGCATGATGACAACACTTGTTTGGTGAATAACCTCTTGAATGCTTGGTTTTGCACTAGCGCTAACCACATTTGTTTTTCCAAGTGTTTGTTGTCCTTAATCCTTTTGAAGGAATCACAAGACGGTGCGACATTGGAGAGTGCCCATTTCGAGCTTCAAGATGACAAGAACTTGGTGAACATCCACTTCTACACGGCGAAGCCATCTCTATCCCATGGTGATTTGGATTTTGATCCGAGGTCGGATCTTTCGCAAGGGAGGGGAGATGATGCGGAGCATCCTATGGACATCACCATGTCAAGAGTCAGTTCGGTGAGTGACACGTGCGACATCTACTTCACATACACAAAGGTGAATCATCTCCTTTACACGTGCTCACTTGACCCCCTCGAGGATGGTATACTACTTGACACTTCTCCCGTGTGCATGCATACGTATTGTCGGAACGCCATGGACGACGTGGAGGAGTGCAAGCGCCAAGGAACACCTACACCATCCGCGAGGGAAGCATGGAAACAAAGACGCAAGAAGAAGAGCTGTCGAAGAAGATCCTGCCACCGGACGACCGGTCGGGTCCGGACGTCCGGCGCCTGAAGACCCACCGGACGACCAGTGTCCCTGCACCCGAGCCAAACGAGCAGACGTCCGACGCCACCGGACGACCAGTCCAGACCGGAAATCCGCTACACCAGCATCCGAGCCAGAACGAGCGGACGACCGGCCCCTACCGGATGTCCGGCCGCCCACGAGCCACCGGACGACCGGTCCCCAGCGGACGTCCGGTACCTGGTTGTGTCCAGTTGCGGGCTGAGGCCCATGTACCCCTTCACTTCACCCCAATTGCACTAAGACTATAAATAGACCTCTCCCTCTTCCTTTCTAGGGTCAGCGTTGTGATAGCTCATTTCAGAGATAGAGCTACGCTCATCCATATCGGATCTACTCCACGAGAGAGACCGCGGCCTCTCTTCGGAGAAGATCCACCTTGGATTCAAGACCCCTTTACGGGAAGATCCCCTTGAGGATTCAAGACCTCCTCACGGAGAAGAACCGGTTACCGTGTATCGTCCCTAGTTGATTGTGGATCGTGTATCTTACTATATGTATTCGAGGATCTAGCACATGTGTGATCTATTCATGTTGGTTTGATTGTTTTCTCTCATTTTCCCCTTTGTTTTCTTCTTGTTCTTCGCGGGATTCCGCTCCTTTCGTGAAAGATCGGGCGATAGGGTTCCTACCCTACATCATCTTCCGTCCACGTACGGCTTCAAATTCCGAGGAGATTACGCATTGTTGCTGCTACTACTCACGCGGTTTTAATTAATTGCTAGTACTTCCCCACAATTGAAGCCAATTTCACCTATACGGAGTAGTAGTTGGGTCCTGTTCACGTGAAGACAAGAGTCTGCTAGTTCTGGCTCCTTGTTTTCAACTCCAGTCGCTACATCTACCCCAGAAAGCTACCAGGTGCTATTTATCCAGTATTTTTTATTTTGCTCTAGTATATTAATTCTATCAAGAATTTTCCTACGGGCTTGTACTACTTTGTGTACACAGATTTATCTACTCATGGCTTCCATGAAGTACGATCGTCCGCCGCTAGACCGTGACACAATGTTTACCCTATGGCAAGTCAAGATGCGGACGTTGTTGACACAGACCGACTATGATGAAGCACTAGATAGTTTTGGGAAAAACCAAATTGAGGACTGGACTGATGAGGAGAAAAGAATTGATCGTAAGGCTTTGTCAAAAATCCAACTCCATTTGCATAATAATATTTTGCAGGAAGTTTTGAGCGAGAAAACTGCCGCCGCTCTATGGTTAAAGCTGGATGGGATTTGCATGAAAAAAGATCTCACCAGTAAGATGCATCTAAAGCAAAAATTAATTATTCCTGCACAGGTTACCCGAGGGAGGTAATGTTTTGAATCATATTTCAGAATTTAAAGAGATCATATCCGATCTAGCTGCAATGGAGGTTAAGTATGAAGAGGAAGATACTGCTTTAATGCTACTTTGTTCACTGCCAAGTTCCTATACCAATTTTAGAGACACCATATTATATAGTCATGATACTCTCATGCTTAATGAAGTTTATGAAGCTTTGAACTCTAAGGAGAAGATGAAACTAATGGTGCCTCATGATGGTTCAAGTTCATCCCAAGCCAAGGGATTATCTGTTCGTGGTAGGACAAAGGATAAGAACTCCAATAATGGAAACAGAGGCAAAAGTAAGAACGGCTACAGGGGTTGGTCGCAATCAAGAGACAAGTATTGCAGGTATTGCAAGAGAGACAGGCATGACATCTATGAGTGTTTCAAGTTGCAGAATAAAGAAAAGAGGAAAGGTAACAAACAAGGTGAAATTTTTTCTAACGTTGCTCGTGATGATAGTTCCGATGATGCTCTTGTCGTTATTGCTGGATGTGCTGAGACCAATGATGAGTGGGTACTTGACACTTCATGCACTTTTCATATGTGTCCACATAGAGATTGGTTTAATACTTTTGATTCCACTACTTCTGCTGGTTCCGTTTTGGGTTTTGATAATTCACCATGCAAGATTGAAGGCACAGGTTCTATTCGAATCAAGATGTTTGATGGCATAATCAGAACTTTGACAGATGTTCGGTATATTACAAAGATGAAGAGAAATCTATCTCTGTTAGTGCCCTTGATGTAAAGGGATACAAGTATATATTTAGGTGGAAATAGTGTTTTGAAGGTCACCAAAGGCTCCCTTGTTGTGATGAAAGGTGACTTAAGTTCAACCAATGGTCTTTATTACCTTCGAGGTTCTACCGTTTCAGGTAACGCTACTCCAGTTATTTCAAAGAATTTTGATTGTGATGCTGCTAACCTTTGGCATATGTGTCTTGGACATATGAGTGAACTTGGTTTAGCAGAGTTAAATAAGAGAGGTCTTCTTGATGGATATGAACCTGGTAAATTGAAATTTTGTGAGCATTGTATCTTTGGCAAGCACAAGAGGGTGAAGTTCAACACTTCGACTCATACAACTGAAGGTATTCTTGATTATGTCCATTCTGATTTATGGGGACCATCTCGCAAGAAGTCATTAGGTGGTGCTAGTTACATGTTGACTATTATTGATGATTATTCGAGAAAAGTTTGGACTTATTTCTTGAAGCATAAATATGAAGCATTCTCAGCATTTAAGGAGTGGAAGATTATGATTGAAAGACAAACTGAAAATAAGGTAAAAATACTTCGCACTGATAATGGTATGGAATTATGTTCCAAGCAATTTAGGAGTTATTGCAAGTCTGAAGGCATTGTCAGACACTACACCATTCCTTATACTCCTAAACAAAATGGTGTTGCTGAGCGTATGAATAGGACCATTATTTCCAGAGCCCGTTGCATGTTGTCCAATGCAGGTTTGCATAGGCGTTTTTGGGCTGAGGCCGCTTCCAGTGCTTGTTATCTCATTAACCATTCACCATCTATTGCTCTGAATAAGAAAACTCCAATCGAGGCATGGTTTGGTTCACCTACTGATTATTCACAGTTGAGAGTTTTTGGTTGCACTGCTTATGCTCATCTTGATAATGGAAAATTGGAGCCTAGGGCTGTTAAGTGCATATTTCTTGGTTATAAAGTCTGGTGTTAAAGGTTTTAAATTTTGGAATCCTGAAATCCAGAAGGTTGTTATTAGCAAAAATGTTATCTTTAATGAATCTGCTATGTTACATGATGTTTCATCTACTAATGTCCCGTTAAGAGTGAACAACAACCTATTGTTCAAGAGCCTATTGTTCAGGTGGAGCATGTTATTAATTCAGGTGATAAAACTGGTAATGAAATTGTTGATGCACATGGCGAACCCGTCGTTAATGATTATCATGTCACTCCCACTCCAAATCAGCCTATTGTTCCACCTAGTTGGAATCTTGCACATGACAGAGTTAGGTGGGGTATTAATAAACCTGTCAGGTTAATTGAAGAGTGCAATATTGTTTCTTTTGCTTTATCTGTTGCGGAAGAAATTGAAGGTAATTCTGAGCCTTCTTCATATTCCGAGGCTATTATTTCTGGTGATAGTAGTAAGTGGATGATCGCTATGCATGATGAGATGGAATCACTTGAAAAGAATGGCACTTGGGATTTAGTAAAATTACCTAGAGAGAAGAAACCTATTCATTGCAAGTGGGTTTTCAAGAGGAAAGAAGGTGTTTCTCCTAATGATGAGACAAGATGTAAAGCAAGGTTAGTTGCTAAAGGTTACAATCAGATTCCAGGTATTGACTATAACGAAGTCTTTTCTCCTTTTGTGAAGCATAGCTCTATTCACACTTTACTCAGTATTGTTGCCATGCATGATCTTGAGCTTGAACAATTGGATGTTAAAACTGCTTTTTTACATGGATAATTAGAAGAGGATATTTATATGGAACAACCTAAAGGTTTTGTTATTCCTGGAAAAGAAAAGCTTGTCTGCAAGTTAAAGAAATCTCTTTATGGATTGAAGCAACCCCCTAGACAGTGGTACAAGAGATTTGACACCTTTATGCTCTCTCAAGGTTTCAAAAGGTTATGATAGTTGTGTTTATTTGAAAATTGTCAATGGTTCAACTATTTCTTTGCTCCTTTATGTTGATGATATGCTAATTGCTGCAAAGAGTATGTCAGAGATTAATGAACTAAAGAAGCAATTGAGTAATGAATTTGAGATGAAGGATTTGGGTGCAGCAAAGAAAATACTTGGCATGGAAATATCCAGAGATAGACCATCTGGAAAAGTGTATCTAAGTCAGAAGGTATATATTGATAAAGTTCTTCATCGTTTTAATATGCATAATGCCAAGCCAGTAAGTACTCCGTTAGCTGGACACTTCAAATTATCATCAACTTTATGTCCTAAGTCAGATACAGATACTGAGTACATGTCTAGAGTTCCCTATTCGAGTGCAGTTGGTTCACTTATGTATGCCATGGTTTGTTCTCGTCCAGATTTATCATATGCATTGAGTGTTGTCAGTAGATACATGGCTAATCCTAGAAAAGAGCATTGGAAAGAAGTTCAGTGGATTTTCAGATACCTGCGTGGTACTTCTAATGCTTATTTACAGCTTGGAAAACTGGAGATGGACTTGTTGGTTTTGTTGATTCTGATTTTGCTGATGATTTAGATAAGTGAAGATGACTCACAGGTTATGTTTTCACCATTGGTGGTTGTGATGTGACTTGGAGAGCAACTTTGCAGTCTATTGTGGCTTGTTCCACTACTGATGCCGAGTATATGGCTATTTCTGAGACATGTAAAGAAGCTATCTGGTTGAAAGGTTTATACACTGAGCATTGTGGAGATTCATCTTACCCTACCATATTGTCTGACAGTCAAAGTGCCATATATCTTACAAAGAATCCAATGTATCATGAGAGAACAAAGCACATTGATGTCAGATTTCATTATATTCAAGATGTTGTTACTGAAGGCAATCTGAAGGTATGCAAGATAAGTACTCATGGTAATCCTGTTGATATGATAACAAAGCCAGTTCCGACCAATAAGTTTGAGCTTTGCTCAGGCTTAGTTGGTATTTTTCACTAGTCCTATGGAATTTGACGCACAAGGTGTTTATGCTGATTTGGATGGAGTTATCTATTTTCTTCGACTACTGGAGGGAATTTGGCTCGAGGTGGAGATTGTTAAATTGTGATCCAAATTCTACCGTATTGGACTAGACGTAGTACATACGGTGTGGGCCTTTGCGTTGGTACCAACGCGTACGAGTACAACTCGTTTACTTGTCCTCCAAGGACTCTCATGTATTGCTCTCATATATATATCCCATGTAGTCGCACCTCAGACGGCCTGTCGTCTCGTGCCTGTAATACTCCTCCTCATAGTGATTGCGTCTTCGTGCGTCTGTGGTTTTCTCCCGCAAGGGTTTCCACATAAAAATCCGTGTCTCTCTGTCTTATTTATTTCTCGTTATTATCTAACATCATCAAGCGTCATGCAATCATTCAACTTTTCATTTTTCACTTTCCACCACACGCAAGTCTTCCACATCATCAAGCACATGAAATGCTCCTCATGATTGATTTTTATTTTTGTTTTTTCGTTAGTAAATTATTGAAGCATGTATCCACCTTTGATTTACTTCTAGGGTGAATGTGGTGCAGTAATACTCTCATATATTTTAATTTTATTTTTAGTAAGTTCATTGCCAAAAAATTCTGGCAGCAATGTGTGGTGCGTAATCTAGTTCTCAAAGCGCGCACCTCTCCTACTAGTACTCTGCATTCTTGCCGCACCTGACAAAAGAAAGTGAGACATTGTTGGAGTAAAATGACTCGAAGGGTCACCAGCCTTGAACAGAGAAATGGCTAAGGAAGGTTGCTCGATAAAGGATGTGTTGGAAATATGCCCTAGAGGCAATAATAAAATGGTTATTATTGTATTTCCTTGTTCATGATAATTGTCTATTGTTCATGCTATAATTGTATTAACCAGAAACCGTAATACATGTGTGAATACATAGACCACAACATGTCCCTAGTAAGCCTCTTGTTGACTAGCTCGTTGATCAATAGATGGTCATGGTTTCCTGACCATGGAAATTGGATGTCATTGATAACATGATCACATCATTAGGAGAATGATGTGATGGACAAGACCCAATCCTAAGCCTAGCACAAGATCGTGTAGTTCGTATGCTAAAGCTTTTCTAATGTCAAGTATCATTTCCTTATACCATGAGATTGTGCAACTCCCGGATACCGTAGGAATGCTTTGGATGTACCAAACGTCACAACGTAACTGGGTGGCTATAAAGGTGCACTGCGGGTATCTCCGAAAGTGTGTGTTGGGTTGGCACGAATCGAGACTGGGATTTGTCACTCCGTGTAACGGAGAGGTATCTCTGGGCCCACTCGGTAGGACATCATCATAATGTGCACAATGTGACCAAGGAGTTGATCACGGGATGATGTGTTACGGAACGAGTAAAGAGACTTGCCGGTAACGAGATTGAACAAGGTATTGGGATACCGACGATCGAATCTCGGGCAAGTATCGTACCGATAGACAAAGGGAATCGTATACGGGATTGATTGAATCCTTGACATCATGGTTCATCCGATGAGATCATCGTGGAGCATGTGGAAGCCAACATGGGTATCCAGATCCCGCTGTTGGTTATTGACCGGAGAGTTGTCTCAGCCATGTCTGCATGACTCCCGAGCCCGTAGGGTATACACACACAAGGTTCGATGACGCTAGGGTTATAGGGAAAGTATGTACGCGGTTACCGAATGTTGTTCGGAGTTCCGGATGAGATCCCGAACGTCATGAGGAGTTCCGGAATGGTCCGGAGGTAAATATTTATATATGGGAAGTCCCATTTTGGTCACCGGAAAGGTTTCGGGTGCTATCGGTAACGTACCGGGACCACCGGGAGGGTCCCGGGGGTCCACCAGGTGGGGCCACCAGCCCCAGAAGGCTGCGTGGGCCAAGTGTGGGAGGGGACCAACCCCAGGTGGGTTGGTGCGCCCCCCACCAAGGCCCAAGGCGCGTGGAGAGTGGGGAGGGGGCAAACCCTAGGTCCAGATGGGCCTTAAGGCCCACCCTAGGGCGCCCCCCTCTCTTCCCCCCTTGGCCGCACCCTAGATGGCATCTAGGGCTGCCGTCCCCCTAGCGAGGGAACCCTAGAAGGGGGAGCAGCCCCTCCCCTCCCCCTATATATACTTGAGGTATTGGGGGCTGCCCAACATATGATTTGATCTCCCTCTTGGCGCAGCCCTACCTCTCTCCCTCCTCGTCTCCCATAGTGCTTGGCGAAGCCCTGCTGGAGTCCCGCGCTCCTCCACCATCACCACGCCGTCGTGCTGCTGCTGGACGGAGTCTTCCCCAACCTCTCCCTCTCTCCTTGCTGGATCAAGGCGTGGGAGACGTCACCGGGCTGTACGTGTGTTGAACGCGGAGGCGCCGTTGTTCGGCGCTTAGATCGGAATCGACCGCGGTCTGAATCACTGCGTGTATGACTCCACCAACCGCGTTCTTGCAACACTTCCGCTTAGCGATCTAAAAGGGTATGTAGATGCACTCCCCTTCCCTTCGTTGCTAGATTACTCCATAGATTGATCTTGGTGATGCGTAGAAAATTTTAAATTTCTGCTACGATCCCCAACAGTGGCATCATGAGCTAGGTCTATGCGTAGATTCTATGCACGAGTAGAACACAAAGTAGTTGTGGGCGATGATTTGTTCAATTTGCTTGCCGTTACTAGTATTATCTTTATTCGGCGGCATTGTGGGATGAAGCGGCCCGGACCGACCTTACACGCACACTTACGTGAGACAGGTTCCACCGACTGACATGCAGTTGATGCATAAGGTGGCTGACGGGTGTCTGTCTCTCCCACTTTAGTCGGATCGGATTCGATGAAAAGGGTCCTTATGAAGGGTAAATAGCAATTGGCATATCACCGTTATGGTTTTGCGTAGGTAAGAAACGTTCTTGCTAGAAACCCATAGCAACCACGTAAAACATGCAACAACAATTAGAGGACGTCTAACTTGTTTTTGCAGGGTTTGCTTTGTGATGTGATATGGCCAAAAGGATGTGATGAATAATATATGTGATGTATGAGATTGATCATGTTCTTGTAATAGGAGTCACGACTAGCATGTCGATGAGTATGACAACCGGCAGGAGCCATAGGAGTTGTCTTAATTTATTTATGACCTACGTGTCACTGAAAACGCCATGTAATTACTTTACTTTATTGCTAACCGTTAGCCATAGTAGTAGAAGTAATAGTTGGCGAGGCAACTTCATGAAGACATGATGATGGAGATCATGATGATGGAGATGATGGTGTCATGCCGGTGACGATGGTGTTCATGCCGCGCCTCGAAGATGGAGATCAAAGGCGCAAGATGATATTGGCCATATCATGTCACTTTATGATTTCCATGTGATGTTTGTCATGTTTACATCTTATTTGCTTAGAACGACGGTAGCATAAATAAGATGATCCCTCATTAAAATATCAAGAATTGTGTTCCCCTAACTGTGCACCGTTGCTAAGGTCCGTTGTTCCGAAGCACCACGTGATGATCGGGTGTGATAGGTTCTAATGTTCACATACAACGGGTGTAAGCCAGATTTACACACGCAATACACTTAGGTTAACTTGACGAGCCTAGCATGTATAGACATGGCCTCGGAACACGGAAGACCGAAAGGTCGAAGATGAGTCGTATAGTGGATACGATCAACATGAGGATGTTCACCGATGATGACTAGTCCGTCTCACGTGATGACCGGACACGGCCTAGTTGACTCGGGTCATGTATCACTTAGATGAATAGAGGGATGTCTACCTGAGTGGGAGTTCATTAATAATTTGATTAGATGAACTTAATTATCATGAACATAGTCAAAAGGTCTTTGCAAATTATGTCGTAGCTCACGCTTTGGTTCTACTGTTTTAGATATGTTCCTAGAGAAAATTTAGTTGAGAGTTGACAGTAGCAATTATGCGGACTGGGTCCGTGAACTGAGGATTGTCCTCATTGCTGCACAGAAGGGTTATGTCCTTAATGCACCGCTCAGTGTGTTGAACCTCGAGCATCGTCTGTAGATGTTGGGAAACATCTGACATACACGTTTTGATGACTACATGATAGTTCAGTACGTAATTGTGGCACCAAAGACGTTTTTGAAATGTCGCAGAACATATGAGATGTTCCAAAGACTGAAATTGGAATTTCAGACTAGTGCCCACATCAAGAGGTATGAGACCTCTGACAAGTTTCTTAAGCCTGCAAACTAAGGGAGAAAAACTCAATCGTTGAGCATGTGCTCAGATTGTCTGAGTACTGCAATCGCTTGAATCGAGTGGGAGTTAATCTTCCAGATGAGATAGTGATGGTTCTCCATAGTCACTGCCACCAAGCTATTGGAGCTTCGTGATGAACTATAACATATCAGGGATAGACATGATGATCCTTGAGCAACTCGCGTTGTTTGACACCGCGAAAGTAGAAATCAAGTAGGACCGTCAATTGTTGATGGTTAAACCATTAGTTTCAAGAAGGGCAAGGGAAGAAGGGATACTTCATGAGATGGCAAATCAGTTGCTGCTCTAGTGAAGAAACCCAAGGTTGAACCAAACCCGAGACTAAGTGCTTCTATAATGAGGGGAACGTTCACTGAAGCAGAACTACCCTAGATACTTGGTAGATGAGAAGGCTGGCAAGGTCGACAGAAGTATTTTGGATATACGTCATATTATTGTGTACTTTACTAGTACTCCTAGTAGCATCAGGGTATTAAATACTGGTTCGGTTGCTAAGCGTTAGTAACTCGAAATAAAAGGCTGCGGAGACTAGCTAAAGGTGAGATGGCGATATGTGTTGGAAGTGTTTCCAAGGTTGATGTGATAAAAGATCGCACGCTCCCTCTACCATCGGGATTGGTGTTAAACCGAAATAATTGTTATTCGGTGTTTGTGTTGAGCATAGACATGATTGGATTATGTTTATCGCCACACGATTATTCATTTAAGGAGAATAATGGTTACTCTGTTTATTTTAATAATACCTTCAATGGTCTTGCACCTAAAATGAATGGTTTATTGAATCTCGATCATAGTGATACACATGTTCATGCCAAAAGATATATGATAGTAATGATAGTACCATGTACTTGTGGCACTGCCATTTGAGTCATGTTGGTATAAAACGCATGAAGAAGCTCCATGTTGATGGATCTTTGGACTCACTCATTTTTGAAAAGATTGAGACATGCGAACCATGTCTATTGGTAGATATGCATGAAGAAACTCCATGCAGATGGATCATTTGGACTCACTTGATTTTGAATCACTTGAGACATGCAAATCATACCACATGGGCAAGATGACTGAAAGGCCTCATTTTCAGTAAGATGGAACAAGAAAGCAACTTGTTGGAGGTAATACATTTTGATGTGTGAAGTCCAATGAGTGTTGAGGCACGCAGTGGATATCGTTATGTTCTAACTTCACAGATGATTTGAGTAGATGCTGAGTATATTTACTTGATGATACACAAGTCTGAATTATTGAAAGGTTTAAGTAATTTCAGAGTGAAGTTGAAGATCATCGTGACAATATGATAAAATGTCTATGATATGATCATAGAGATGAATATCTGAGTTACGAGTTTGGCACACCATTAAGACATTGTGGAACTTGTTTCACAACTAATACCGCCTGGACCACCATAGTGTCATGGTGTGCCCGAACATCACAACTGCACCCTATTGGATATGGTGCATACCATGATGTCTCTTATCGAATTACCACTATTGTTTATGGGTTAGGCATTAGAGACAACCGCACTCACTTTAAATAGGGCACCAGACAATTCCGTTGAGACGACACCGTATGAACTATGGTTTAGAGAAACCCAAGCTGTCGTTTCTTAAAAGTTTGGGGCTGCGACGCTTATGTGAAAAAGTTTCAGGCTGATAAGCTCGAACCCAAAGCGGATAAATGCATCTTCATAGGACACCCAAAAACAGTTGGGTATACCTCCTGTCTCAGATTCGAAAGCAATAAGGGATTGTTTCTAGAATTGGGTCCTTTCTCGAGGAAAAGTTTCTCTCGAAAGAATTGAGTGGGAGGATGGTGGAGACTTGATGAGGTTATTGAACCGTCTCTTCAACTAGTGTGTGGCAGGGCACAGGAAGTTGTTCCTGTGGCACCTACACCAATTGAAGTGGAAGCTTATGATAGTGATCATGAAACTTCGGATCAAGTCACTACCAAACCTCATAGGTCGACAAGGATGCATACTACTTCAGAGTGGTACGTAATCCTGTCTTGGAAGTCATGTTGCTAGACAACAATGAACCTACAAGCTATGGAGAAGTGATGGTGGGCCCAGATTCCGAAGAATGGCTCGAGGCCATAAAATCTGAGAGAGGATCCATGTATAAAAGAAAGTATAGACTTTGAAAGAACCACTTGACAGTCGTAAGGCTGTTGGGTGCAGATGGATTTTAAAAGAAAGACAGACAATGATGGTAAGTGTCACCATTAAGAAAGCTCGACTTGTCATTAAGATGTTTCCCGACAAGTTCAAGGAGTTGACTACGATGAGACTTTCTCACTCGTAGCGATGCTAAGAGTCTGTTGGAATTATGTTAGCAGTTACTGCATTATTTATGAAATCTTGCAGATAGGATGTAAAAAACATTGTTTCCTCGACATTTTTCTTGAGGAAAGGTTGTATGTGATACAACCAGAAGGTTTTTGTCAATCCTGAAAGATGCTGACAAGTATGCAAAGCTCCAGCAATCCTTCTAAGGACTGGAGTAAGCATCTCGGAGTTGGAATGTACGCTTTGATGAGATGATCAAAGATTTTGGGTTTATACAAAGTTTATGAGAAACTTGTATTTCCAAAGAAGTGAGTGGGAGCACTATAGAATTTTTGATGAGTATATGTTGTTAACATATTGTTGATCAGAAATGATGTAGAATTTCTGGAAAGCATACAGGGTTATTTGAAAAGTGTTTTTCAATGGAAAACCTGGATTAAGCTACTTGAACATTGAGCATCAAGATCTATAAGGATAGATCAAAACGCTTAATAGTACTTTCGAATGAATACATACCGTGACAAGTTTTTGAAGGAGTTCAAAATAGATCAGCAAAGAAGGAGTTCTTAGTTGTGTTACAAGGTGTGAACATTGAGTAAGACTCAAGACCTGACCACGGCAGAAGAGAGAGAAAGGACGAAGGTCGTCCCCTATGCTTTAGACGTAGGCTCTACAGTATGCTATGCTGTGTACCGCACCTGAAGTGTGCCTTGCCATGAGTCAGTCAAGGGGTACAAGAGTGATCCAGGAATGGATCACACGACAGCGGTCAAACTTATCCTTAGTAACTAGTGGACTAAGGAATTTTCTCTATTATGGAGGTGGTAAAAGAGTTCGTCATAAAGGGTTACGTCGATGCAAACTTTGACACTAATCTGGATGACTCTGAGTAGTAAACCGGATTCGTATAGTAGAACAATTGTTTGGAATAGCTCCAAGTAGCGCGTGGTAGCTGCATCTACAAGATGACATAGAGATTTGTAAAGCACACATGGATTTGAAAGGTTCAGACTCATTGACTAATAAACCTCTCTCACAAGCAAGATATGAACAAACCCCCACTACACCACGACACTCAAATCAGCGTCAAACAATCTGTTGGCATAGGTCACTTAAGGCGACACATTTAGTATCGGCAAAGACCTATGGCGACATAAATGAGTTGTCGCCTATAGTCATGCTGGGAAAGGTCTTTACCGACAGATAAATCTATGCCGACAGACAGTTTGATGGGCTTGGTAAGATCTATGGCGACAGACAATTCTACAGCGACAGACTGTGCTATGCCGACAGATCATCTGACACCGTGCTATGCCGACAGATCATCTGACACCGTGCTATGCCGACACATAGTGCAACGTCCATTGTTACGCCAACAGTTTGTCTGTTAATGTGCTATGCCGACACATAGTGCGACATCCAATACTTCTACCGACACTTTTGCTGCCAGGGCTCTACATTTCAGCACAAAATGCATTTGCACCATATTTTCAATAAAATTACATTCGTAGTATTCAACTCATCACAAGACACCATTCTATTCATCACAAAACACCATTCACTAGTACATTTATTCAACATATATTGAACATTTGTTATCTTCACTCAAGTTTGCTACAACCATGAAGGTAATACATAAGTCGACATACAAGACGTGTCCTGCTGCAAAATATAAAGGCTAAGCTCCTAAGAGACCAATTGCTCGATCACTTGATTACTACAAAATATTCCCGCTGTACCGAAATACTTGTAGTTGGGGGAAACTAGTCCAAGTTCCCCCAACTACAAGTATTTCGGGTATTATGAAAGAGACCAATCCTTCAATCACCAAGCCGGCATCAACTTCCATATGAACAAAATGTGTCTACCATGTTATGAATAAAAGCGATCACCGGAACATCTTAGATCAACTTGTGGACTTGCTACTTTCTACCATGTCCCTGCAAAAAAGAACTTCTATGTTTGAGCAATCATAGAAATTATAATTTGTTCAAACTTGCGAGTTGCCAATGATCCCAAAGATCTAAAACAATATCTAAAAAATAAAAGATATTGCAAACAGTTTGCTTACATAAGATATCCTTATCAGAAAATAAACCAAAGCCACGCTACCTCCTACCATATCACATGGCTTATTATAAAAATGATGCACCCATTCTTAAGCAATCGGATTTGTTCTAAGGCATCTTACTGTAACTTTAGACATTTGAAGAACACCAGAAAAAACAGGGAAGCACAACGGAAGAGAAGGGATGGCTGATGGACAAATACAGTGATGAGAAAAGAGTACAACAAGGGGGTAAATAAAAAGCGACAAAATACATTGACAAACAGGTCTAACTGTGAACAGAGTGTATTTAAGTACAGTGATACTGAATTTTCTCTGTGAATTGGATGATAAATTTTGCTCTTATTATTGCACAACCTGTGATGCTGAAGCTGTTCTTTACAACATGAATATAATAGAAATTACATTAATGTAGTGCCAATAGTACACATAGAAGACTGTAGGGAAAATATAATTAAAATGTGAGTGCAAGATCATCTCACCTATGTTTCACGAGCGGCACCATGCATTCGTCTCGGAACTCTTGGTCGTTGGAGGACGAGATCAGACCGACTATCGATTGCGCGAGGTAAGGAACATATTCAAGAATCTGGAATTGACATAAACAACACGTTACTACAATGCTTGTTGTCAGTTCAGGTAGCAAAAGGAAGAATGGTTGGCCAGATAATGCACATATTTTGTAAGGCCATGCCTAGCTGACGGTCCTAAGGTGCAGCAAACCATGTAACATCAATAGATAATGCTTACTAAGATTCCTTGCTTCTGTTAAAAACTGTAACCATAATATCAGTTTGTTCCTCAAAGAATACGAGGTTGGTTTGCACTGTTATTTGCACATATTAAGACAGTTTGTACCCTAGTCTATCTACTGGCAGTATAGCATCAGCTCTCATCCAACTAACAATAATATGTCTTCAGTTAAAAAATTATGACAAGCTGAAAGTAAACAAGAAATGAAAGTCTTCACAAATGTGCTGCTCTCCTGTTAGCAGAAAACATGCAGCACATACCCGTAGATCCTCCAGTTGATAGACCAAGAAAAGAAGATGAATCAGACAGACGGAGCTAGATGGTGCAATATCCCATGTTGCTTCTCCGATCTACAGGGCCGAATTGATTAAGGGCTCTTCAATCACCACCACCACCACGGTTAGCATTCCCTTGCTTGCGACCCACAATCACAGTCGATCAGTCACTGCAAGTATTAAAGCAGTAAGAACACGCACACTCACCCACATCTGTTTCTGGTGAACATATGTGTCAGCTGCATGCAAACTGGGCTGAGTTGTTCTTTCAGTATACGAAATTATTTGCAACACAAAGAATCTCTGTTTATTACACTATTTTCTCAAGCAAACATGGCCTGGCTTTCATAGTGGTCATATTGAGATAACTGAAACTTAGCGATAGAAGTAAATGAAGCATGATCACACACACACAAAGCTACTTTCATTGGGAACTTAGATGATTGAATAGGAGAAAGAAAAGTAAAGAAGATCAAACAAGTCGAAATTTGTATAGAGGAAAACACGGAGAATTTGCTAATACCTTGATTAAGAACCTGAACAGTGCAGTAGTGATCAACATGCAAATAAAAAAATGCTTCACGGGCCCCTGCCAAGATCACACCTTCTTCTTCCACACTGTCCGTCAGCTCAGCACCCATAGCCAACAGGTAGCCTTTTCCGTGTTTGTCTTTCTTTACCTTGGTTTGTTCAGTTGCTGAAAGTAACAAATGTAAGAAATGAAAGTCTACACAAATGTGGTACTCTCCTGTTAGCAGAAAAAATGCAACACATGTGGGTTGTAAAGAACATATTTGAGTATAATGGAGTGTATTAGATAAAAAAGGTGGATGCTAAACTTGGTAATTGAGGAAAATGAAAACACTAAAATACGGTTTAGTTTATTACTAAGCAACATCACATGCTAAGTAATAATTATCATTTCAAAAGCAAAAGGCACGTTCAACAATAAATATCAGTTTATTGAGAATATGGTTTCTGTTTATTACTAAGGGTACTCAATTGATGTTCCAAACATCCAATGTGAAACTAAGATTTCAATGTCCTGTTTTGGAGCTACTCCCTCTGTCCCATAATATAAGAACGTTTTGACACCACACTAGTGTAAAAAGTGTTCTTATATTATGGGACGGAGGGAGTAGCACTTAGGAAATAACATGTCCAGATTATCAAAAGGGAAATACGTTTCATATGAACCCTGAAGTAATAACAACAATCCTAGACAAGCTGCGAGCAGATGGTCTACAATATAATCAGTTGCCAGCCTATATAACACACCCCATAAATTTTGGCTGCATGTATAATGAAAGGAAAGGCAGGTAGATCAACATACAGCGGAAGCAACTAATGGCCACCACACCCCATAATCTCTCTCTTCATTTTCCAGTCTCTAAAATAAATAAATAATGATTCTGAAATCTGATGCACAACCGAAGGAAAAGCATATTCACATAATCACTTAAAACTTCCCATACACTACATATAGAGTCCAATTTTTTATGGTTAATATTGATCTTATAACATGTTCTATTACAAAGATGCAAACTGCACTACTAATTTCAAAATTTTCCACCGGCACTTTTGGAATGTGAGTTGCTAATTAACGACAAGAGCAATGGCCTTCTAGGAAACTCAATGTACATGCTACATCGGGTAAATTTTCCAAATATAGGTGGCCAACATAATATATTCAGTCTGAAACTTCATGTGCTGCAACGTAATTTATTCAGTCTGAAACTTCAGCTACTGCAAAGGATTGTGCTTCATTTGTTCATGAAGGAATTTGGATTCCAGGACCTGTCCTCTTCTCCTCTCTGAAGAAATAATTACTGTGGTGCAGTAAGCAAATACAGGCCAGAGGAAGGACACAAGAAGAAGGGGAGAGAAGAGAAATTCTTACAATTGTCCATGGCATCGGAGCAGCGGCGTCCTAGGAAGGGAAGAAGCACGCACACAGAGCACCTGCACGCGCGTGAGGAAACCACATCAGGTAGGCGAGTGGCCAAAACAAGACTAACCAACAGACCGGGGGAGATAGGGGCGGGGAGGAGACCTTCCATGGCGGCTGTAGGTGCGTGGTTGTGGAGATGGAGCCCGAGGCAGATCTGGCACTGGGAGCAGAGGAGCTCGACGTCGAGGGCGCTGGCCGATCTAGGCGTGCCATGGTCGCCGCCCGGCCTGCTTCGGTCGCGGTGGATCTCCCTCCCTCTTCTCCTGTCCTGCCTTCTGTTAAGGCGTCACCTTGGGGTTGGAACATGGGGAAGCACCACATGCTAGAAGGAGGCTTTGGGAGGCGCCGCTGGTGGTGGGAGAGGCGGCAACAACACGAGCAAATCGGCCGGCAAGTCAGGCGGCGGCGGCGGTAGGAGACCTAGGTTTAGGTTTAGGTGGGAGAGTGTGTGGCGTGGGAGAAAGAGAAGGAGTGGCCGGGCAGAGAAAGAGATAAGATGGGCTTAGACAAAATTTTGGAGTCCCTCGCGCGCAACTTGTCCCGTGTGGCCCAAAATAAGTGGGCCAGGACCAAACTTACGCCGACACTTTTTCTATCGCGGCGTAACAACGACGGATAATCTAACAGCAAAAAAACATACGCCGACACATTATATGTCTGCACACCTTTAAGCATTACCGACAGATAGAACATCGTCCCTCTAGAGCAACTTCGACAATCAATGTGTCGGTGTTGTTCTGGACAGACAATGTGTCGCTAATGTGCACTTATGCCAACAGATGCGTGTCGCTATTGTAGTGTCATGGTGTAGTGCCCATGGGTGTTGGATTCATTGCAATCACATAGTGATGTGAACTAGATTATTGACTCTAGTGCAAGTGGGAGACTGTTGGAAATATGCCCTAGAGGCAATAATAAAATGGTTATTATTGTATTTCCTTGTTCATGACAATTGTCTATTGTTCATGCTATAATTCTATTAACCGGAAACCGTAATACATGTGTGAATACATAGACCACAACATGTCCCTAGTAAGCCTCTAGTTGACTAGCTCGTTGATCAATAGATGGTCATGGTTTCCTGACCATGGACATTGGATGTCATTCTTAATGGGATCACATCATTAGGAGAATGATGTGATGGACAAGACCCAATCCTAAGCCTAGCACACGATCGCGTAGTTCGTATGCTAAAGCTTTTCTAATGTCAAGTATCATTTCCTTAGACCATGAGATTGTGCAACTCCCGGATACTGTAGGAATGCTTTGGGTGTACCAAACGTCACAACATAACTGGGTGGCTATAAAGGTGCACTGCGGGTATCTCCAAAAGTGTCTGTTGGGTTGGCACGAATCGAGACTGGGATTTGTCACTCTGTGTAACGGAGAGGTATCTCTGGGCCCACTCGATAGGACATCATCATAATGTGCACAATGTGACCAAGGAGTTGATCACGGGATGATGTGTTACAGAACGAGTAAAGAGACTTGTCGGTAACGAGATTGAACAAGGTATCGGGATACTGACGATCGAATCTCGGGCAAGTATCGTACCGATAGACAAAGGGAATTGTATACGGGATTGATTGAATCCTTGACATCGTGGTTCATCCGATGAGATCATCGTGGAGCATGTGGGAGCCAACATGGGTATCCAGATCCCGCTGTTGGTTATTGACCGGAGAGTTGTCTCGGCCATGTCTGCATGACTCCCGAGCCCGTAGGGTCTACACACTTAAGGTTCGATGACGCTAGGGTTATAGGGAAAGTATGTACGCGGTTACCGAATGTTGTTCGGAGTCCCGGATGAGATCCCGGACGTCACGAGGAGTTCCGGAATGGTCCGGAGGTAAAGATTTATATATGGGAAGTCCCGTTTTGGTCACCGGAAAGGTTTCGGGTGCTATCGGTAACATACCGGGACCACCGGGAGGGTCCCGGGGGTCCACCAGGTGGGGCCACCAGCCCCAGAGGGCTGCGTGGGCCAAGTGTGGGAGGGGACCAGCCCCAGGTGGGTTGGTGCGCCCCCCCACCAAGGCCCAAGGCGCGTGGAGAGTGGGAAGGGGGCAAACCCTAGGTCCAGATGGGCCTTAAGGCCCACCCTAGGGCGCCCCCCTCTCTTCCCCCCTTGGCCGCACCCTAGATGGCATCTAGGGCTGCCGCCCCCTAGGAAGGGAACCCTAGAAGGGGGCGCAGCCCCTCCCCTCCCCATATATATACTTGAGGTATTGGGGGCTGCCCAACATATGATTTGATCTTCCTCTTGGCGCAGCCCTACCTCTCTCCCTCCTCGTCTCTCGTAGTGCTTGGCGAAGCCCTGCTGGAGTCCCGCGCTCCTCCACCATCACCACGCCGTCGTGCTGCTGCTGGACGGAGTCTTCCCCAACCTCTCCCTCTCTCCTTGTTGGATCAAGGCACGGGAGACGTCACCGGGCTGTACGTGTGTTGAATGCGGAGGCGCCGTTAACGTTGTTCGGCGCTTAGATCGGAATCGACCGCGATCTGAATCGCTGCGTGTACGACTCCACCAACCGCGTTCTTGCAACGCTTCCGCTTAGCGATCTACAAGGGTATGTAGATGCACTCCCCTTCCCTTCGTTGCTAGATTACTCCATAGATTGATCTTGTAAGTGCATCTAGTGCCACCCCTAGTTGGTTTTGGAGTATTTGACGACAAACCTAGTTGAGAGACTAATGTGTTTGTGAGAATTGCAGAATAACACAGGTAGAAGTCCCTCATTGATTCGGTTTTACTACCAGAGATGACCCCTAAAAATGTATGAAGACATCGAAGTCAAAGGTGGTATATGAAGATATTCACAATGAAGACTATGACTAGAGAAGACACGATATGAAGCCTATGGAGCTCGAAGACTTAGATCTTTCGTAGTTCTTTTTCTTTTGTGTTGAGTCATAGGAACCACCGTACTGTTAAGTGGGGTCCAGGAGAACCAGTCAGAATGACTGAAGTGATGCCTAAACCAAAAACCTATGTCTTCGAGTGAAGACAATGAGAGCGAATCTTGTCCAGAGTCGGACAAGTCAGCTTTGCTTGTAGCCCAAGTAAAGTTGCCGTGTGAGTTTGAAATCTGACCGTTGGGACATGTGTCAGTTCCTTAGTGACCCAGGGTCATTTAGGACAAATCAGGTCGGGTTGCCAAGTGGCTATAAATAGCCCACCCCCTACAATAACAAATGGTTGGCTGCTCAGATTGATAGTACGGCTTTTGTCATTTGAGAGCAACCCACCTCGAAGCCTTTGAGAGAGAGAATTCCTTGCGAGGATAAAGCCCTAACCACCCAGAGCCAGAGAAAATTGGGCATCACTTAAGTCTTCTTGTCTGTGTGATCTGAAGACTTATTACACTTGAGGACTATGCATCCTCCAGACGGTTAGGCGTCGCGTTCTGAGCATCCAAGAGACATTGTGGATTGCCAGTGAACGAAGTCTGTGAAGGTTTGGGGGTCTACCTTGAAGACTTACCAGAGTGATTGGGCGAGGACTATGTGACCTTAGCTCAAGGAGAATACGGTGAGGACTTGGTGTCCTGAGCTGCGTGTTCAGGACTGGGTGTCCGGGACTGTGTGTCCTAAGGTTTAAATACCTAGCCGCTCCAACCAGACGTACAGTTGTCACAGCAACTGGAACTGGTCCAACACATCATTGTCTTCAACGAGTCACTGGTTTCATCTTCACTTCCTTTTACTTACTGATTACTCATTGTGAAGTCATTGCATGTCTGTTCTATCTTTTGTCTTCACAACGTGAGTGTATGATCTGTTTGGCTTCATAATATCTTCCTACCCGATCCTTATTACACTGCAGCTATTTGTCACTGTGCTTTCACTCTGTTGATACTTGACCATGGCTTGCCTAGTGTATTCTACCTTCCGCTGCATAGTAATAGGCATATCTCTGCTGTTTGTCTTCATAACTTCCACGTTTTGAAGACTTTCATAAAAATCGCCTATTCACCCCCCTCTAGTCGATATAACGCACTTTCAATTGGTATCAGAGCAAGGTGCTCCCTTGTTCTGTGTGATTCGGTTTAACCACCTGGAGTTTTAGCTATGTCGACTGCAGGGATAATTAAAGTCTCCGCTGCGTGCCCCGTCTTCGATGGAACTGAATATCCCTACTGGAAGAATAAGATGCGCATGCATGTTGAAGCCATTGACATCGACCTATGGTATGTCGTCGAGAATGGGGTTCCCAAGGCTGGAGAAGGTGTCACTGCTGCTGATGTCAAGAAATTCGTTCAACTGGACTCTACTGCCAAGAACATCATCTATGGTCATCTGACCAAAGGACAGTATGGCCGTGTGAGTGCTTTGAAGACATCCAAGCTGGTCTGGGACTGGCTCTCCAAGGTCAATGAAGGCATCTCAACCCAGAGAGATCAAAGAATCAGTGTCCTTCGCAACCTCTTCAACCGCTTCAAGCGAAATGACAATGAGAATGTCCAGCACACATTTGACCGACTCACTGACATCACAAATGAGCTTCAAGCCCTCGGCACCACTGAGATTACCAAACACGAAGTCGTCAAGACACTGCTGAGATCACTTGATAGTTCGTTTGACATCCTGGCCCTAATGATTCAAGAACGTCCTGATTTCAAGACACTCGATCCGTCTGACATACTTGAGAGGCTCAACACACATGAGTATCAACTTTCGGAGAAAAGAGAGATCTACGGTCCAAACTATGGGCGAACTCGTGCCTTGAAGGCAAAAGCTGTCTCCTCATCTGAAGAAGAATCTGACAGCAGTTCTGATGATACTGAAGACATTGGAAGGGAACTTGCTATGCTTGTCAAGAAGTTCCAAAAATTCACCAAGAAGAAAGGCTTCAGAAAGTCTTCCCGATCAAGTTCAAGGAATGATGAAGCTCCTGCTCATGACTACAAGAAGAAAACATGTCACAAGTGCAAGAAACTTGGCCACTTCATCTCTGAGTGTCCACAGTGGGACAATGAGAACAAAAAGAAGAAGAAGAGCAAGGAATATGACTCTGATGACAAGAAGAAGAAGAAGAAATACTCAAAGTCTTCTTCCAAGTCTTCCTCAAAGTCTTCATCACACAAGAAGAGCTCATCTGGCAAGGCACGTGCGTTTGTTGGCAAGGAAATAGATTCAGAGGAGGAGTCTGCTTCTGAGGAGGCGGAGGTGGAGTCTGAGGAGGAATCCGACTCAGGCGTCGCAAGTCTGGCTACAGCATACGTTGCCAAGTCCATCTTCAACACTGAAGACAATGACCTCATCACCGACACCGATGCAAATGACAAGGACTACTCCGCGTCTACCTACTGCTTCATGGCATGCGGTGCCAAGGTAAACACACGCACTACTCACTATCAAACATCCAGTGACGATGACTCTGATTGTGGTTCAAAACCTAGCTACCAAACACTTGCTAAAATTGCAACTGAACAACAGAAAGCTATGGAACATATTCGAAAACTGTTAGACAGAAGCGATGATCTGTTAGGTGCTGAAATGACTCGATCTGAATCCTTAATTGAAGACATAAAAAATCTTCACGTTAAGTATCAGGAACTTGAAAGTCGTCATGAAACTCTCTCAACAACTCATGAAAAGCTTTCCTATGATTATCTTCAAAGGAAGCAAGATCTTGAGAAATTGAGAGCGGTTCATGAAGATCTTCAAATGGAAAATGAGTCACTTCGCGCCAAACAGATCAGTCCCGCTCAGGAAGGATTTGAACCACCATGTCTTAAATGCATTAAGTGTGATAATGCTACTTCTGTTGCTGAATGTTCTACTGCTACTGCTGTTGCAATATCTTCAACTGTTGATACGGTAACTAACCCCTTTGTTGAGGATACCACCGCTATTACTGATGAGAATGCTAGGTTGAAGACATTGCTTGAAACAGGGATGTACAAAAGCCTTAAAGGGCATCAGACGCTATGTGATGTCCTGAAAAAGCATATTCTGAACCGAAACCCTAGGAAAGAGGGTGTAGGGTTCGTAAGGAAAATGAATGCAGATGGCTCTTACTGGAAACCTGAGCAGTACCCCAAAACCATGTGGGTTGCTGCAAAGGAACCTTCAGCAGATCCATCCAATCTATCTGGCTTCACTTGTGCTAACCCCAATATCATTGATGAATCCTTTGATGCAAACTATATACTGTTTAAGAATCAGAAATGGTGAAGCGTTTGCCAGGTATATTGGTACTAACTGCAGGAATGGACCGCCTGTGAAGAAGATCTGGGTTCCGAAAAGGTGTCTGGAGAGTCTTCCTGTGAATGTCATCATGACACCTCACGTGAAGAAGACAAACCTCAGACCAAAGGCTTCATATGGTCCAAAGGCTTCATACAGACAGAGGACTCATCTGAGTCGCACTAACGCAAATGTGTTGCAGGAAAGTCATACTCAGGCATATGAATATGAGAGCGGTTCATCAAACCGCCATGTTCATAAGACCAAGAACTATTCTGCCTATTCTTATGAGTACTATTGTCCACCTGCCAGACTGTTTGCTAAGGCTTCAAAGCCAAAATTCTCAGATGCTGCACTTAGACTTATTGCTTCTAAGCCACCCTTGAAGATGTGGGTGGTTAAGAAGGCTTAACTCTCTTTTGCAGGGAAAGGTCTCCAGCAGAAAACCAAAATCGTCTGACGCTATTGCTGGGGACCTTAAACATCTTGTAGGGCGCAAGATCAAATGCCCAAATGGTCTTACTATGTACTTCGTACCTGAATCGCTTGCTACTCTCCCTATTAGTCCTAACCTGGATCTAAGCTTTCATAACCCACTGGTTCGTCAAATGTTTTTGCTTCACAATGCTCTTGGTGAAGCCTATCCCCCTAACTGCACTGTAGGGTACGACACCAGCGTCTTTAGAATGGATTATTGACAGTGGGTGTACAAATCACATGACTGGCAAAAGAAGTCTTCTTATGGACTCAACCTTATGTCCATCCGACAAGAGCCACATCACATTTGCTGACATTGGTAAAAGTAAGGTATTGGGTCTAGGTAGAGTTGCAATCTCAAGGGATCAACACATGGATAAAGTCATGCTTGTTGAATCCCTTGGCTTCAATTTAATGTCTGTCTCAATGCTTTGCGATTTGAACATGATCGTAATGTTTGGAAAATATCGTTGCCTTGTACAAATGGAATCTGACAAGTCTCTAGTGTTTGAAGGGTATCGGAAAGATGATTTGTACGTGGTAGATTTCTCAGCAGGGCCACAGCTTGCAGTATGTCTTCTAGAAAAGGCTTCAGAATGTTGGCTCTGGCATCAGAGGCTTGGACATGCTGTCATGAGGAACCTCCACACCCTTGCGAAGAAGAAGCATGTCATAGGCATCGAGGGCATCAAGTTCAAGAAAGACCACTTATGCGGTGCTTGTGAAGCAGGGAAGATGACGAGGGCCAAACATCCCTTGAAGACAATCATGACTACTACTCAACCCTTCGAACTTCTTCACATGGATCTTTTCGGCCCCACTCATTACTCAACTCTAACTACTACTGCTTGCCTCTATGGCTTCGTTATTGTTGATGATTATTCTGATATACTTGGGTGCACATAATCCTTTACAAGACTGAAGTGCAGGATGTCTTCAGACGCTTCGCCAATCGAGCTATGAACAATTTTGGCGCCAAGATAAAGCACATTAGAAGTGACAATGGCACTGAATTCAAGAACACTGGCCTTGATACATATCTTGATACCTTGGGCATCACACATGAATTCTCAGCCCCGTACACGCCACAGCAGAATGGCGTCGTCGAACGCAAGAACAGAACACTAATTGAGATGGCCAGAACGATGCTAGATGAATACAAGACCCCAAGAAAATTCTGGCCCGAAGCCATTGATACTGCATGCCATACAATCAATCGTGTTTATCTTCACAAGCTACTGAACAAGACACCTTATGAGCTCCTTACTGGCAAAAAGCCAAATGTCAGTTACTTCAGAGTATTTGGCGCAAGGTGCTGGATCAAGGACCCACATCACACCTCAAAATTTGCACCAAAAGCACATGAGGGTTTTATGCTTGGATATGGAAAGGATTCGCACTCCTACAGAGTCTTCAATCTCTTTCATTACAAAGTGGTTGAAACAGTGGATGTGCGGTTCGATGAGACCAACGGTTCACAAAGAGAGCAGGTGCCAAGTGTGCTAGATGAAGTTCCATCCAGTGAATCAATCAAGCTAATGGGAACTGGAGAAATTATACCTTCTGAAGCTCATCCTGAAGAAGAACTTATCATTTCAGCACCTGATCAACACGAAGACAAGGCTCGGCCTGAAGACATTCCTTCCAACAACGACAATGAACAGCAAGAGCAAAGTCTTCGCCCTGTACATCCTCGCGTTGCCAATGAAGTGCAGATTGAAAGAATAATTGATAGCATCAATGCACCTGGTCCACTCACTCGTTCAAGGGCAACTCAGCTAGCAAATTTCTGTGGGCACTTCGCATTCGTCTCAATATCAGAACCCAAGAAAGTTGAAGAAGCCTTCATGGAACCTGAATGGATTCAAGCTATGCAAGAAGACCTTCAATAGTTTGAGCTGAATAATGTATGGGAACTGGTTAAGCGTCCTGATCCACGGAAGCACAATATAATAGGCACCAAATGGATATACCGCAACAAGCAAGATGAGCATGGTCAAGTTGTCAGAAACAAAGCTCGTCTCGTTGCTCAAGGATATACTCAAGTGGAAGGCATTGACTTCGATGAAACATTTGCTCCTGTGGCTAGGCTTGAATCCATACGCATACTGCTGGCCTATGCAAATCATCATAACATACTTCTATATCAAATGGATGTGAAGAGTGCCTTTATCAATGGCAAGATTGAAGAAGAAGTGTATGTTGCACAACCACCTGGCTTTGAAAATCCAAAACATCCTGACATGGTATACAAGCTCAACAAGGCACTGTATGGCCTCAAACAAGCCCCTAGGGCCTGGTATGACACACTCAAATACTTCCTGAAGAGCAAAGGCTTCATACCTGGTTCCCTAGATCCCACTCTTTTCACGAAGACATATGATGGTGAACTGTTTGTGTGCCAAATATATGTGGATGACATTATCTTCGGCTGCACCAATCAGAAGTACAGTGAAGAGTTTGGATATATGATGCAAGAGCAATATCAGATGTCCATGATGGGGGAGCTGAAGTTCTTCCTTGGTCTTCAAATACGACAAAAACGCAATGGCATCTTCATATCTCAAGAGAAGTATCTCAAAGATTGCCTGAAGAGGTTCGGTATGCAAGACTGCAAAGGCTTCACAACACCAATGCCAGCCAAACATCATCTGGGTCCTGACGACAATGGTAAAGAGTTCGATCAAAAGGTATACCGCTCCATGATTGGTTCTTTACTTTATCTATGTGCATCTAGGCCAGATATTATGCTTAGTGTTTGCATGTGTGCTCGATTTCAAGTGGCACCAAAGGAGTCGCATCACTTAGCTATGAAGCGAATTCTTCGATATTTGGCTCACACCCCAACTCTAGGATTATGGTATCCAAAGGGCTCAGAGTTTGATCTGGTTGGATTCTCGGATGCTGATTATGCTGGTGAAAAAGTTGATCGCAAGCCTACATCAGGCACATGTCACTTTCTGGGACGATCACTTGTATGTTGGTCTTCAAAGAAGCATAACTGTGTATCTCTCTCCACTACTGAATCTGAATACATTGCTGCTGGATCTTGCTGCGCTCAGCTTCTGTGGATGAAGCAAACACTCAAGGACTATGGCATTCATCTAAAGAAAGTGCCACTTTACTGCGACAACGAAAGCGCCATCAAGATTGCCAACAACCCAGTTCAGCACTCGAAGACAAAGCACATTGAAATTCGTCATCACTTTCTCAGAGATCATGTTGTGAAGGAAGACATTGATATCATACACGTCAACACTGAAGAGCAATTGGTAGATATCTTCACCAAGCCCTTGGATGAGAAGAGATTTTGCAAGTTACGGTGTGAGCTAAATATCCTGGAATCCTCAAATGTCCTGTGATCAGGCACACATCCTAACCCTTATGCATATTGATGACTTAGATGTGCAACACACGAAGTGAAGTATATCTTCAATCAATGAAGACATACATTCTAAGTGTGAATACATTAATGTGGAATTTGACTTCAGAGCGCCACGATAATTGTGCGCCGTGTCTGGGTCTAATACTTCCTATACGGTGGGTAACGCCACCACCAAACGTTTTATTTTGAAGTGTTTCACTCATGGCGTTACCTTGCAATGTCTTCACATTTGGTTTGGCTTCAAACTCAACATATTTTCATGATTATCTTCACTATGTTGATTATAGATATATATATATATATATATATATATATGCTAGTGTTCTGTCCTCTACAGCATTCACTTATAGCTATGTCTTCGTGTTGAATCTTTTGAACTAAGTGAATGTGATCGGACCCCAACTTCTCTATGCTTTCTATCTCAAACTCTATCTCTCCAAGTCATATGCATTCTATTGAAACTGTCGAATGTCTTCACTGCGTCCTTGTCAGCTAAAGATACAGAGACAACCATTAAGTCCGTTTTCAATGCTCATTCCTCCACATGAAATCTGGAGAAGTAGGAACGGCCACCCAACAATCCAGGCGTGCGTGGGACGTGGAACAAACCCCAAAATTCCGCAACCTGGCCACGTGTTCCTCATATGCGAATCGCCAGGGGCACCTGTGTAATAGCACAGTGCCGCCCCTGTGCCTATAAATACACACTCACAGCGGTAATTATCTCTTCTTCCACCCTCGCACGAACCCTAGCGCCACCGCTAGCTCTCGACGACGCCGGCGACGAAGCGCTTCGCTGCCGCAACCTCTCCGACGCCGTCTTCACGCCGACCGCGGACATCATCCTCTCCGCCGTCGCCGTAGGTCTCCTCCGTCGCCAAGTTAGGGCACGGAAGAGTGAACTGCTCGGCCTCATCTCCCACTCCGTCTAGCAGTTCTCAGTGTGGTAAATAAAACTCCCTTTTTACAGCACCGCGGATCCTATTGATCTGTCACTTTCTACCACAAGTAGTTTCTGTTCACACAAGCTAGATCTCTCTCATACTGCATCTCTTAACATGCCTAGTATATTCACTTGTGCTTCACAAAGTAGTTAGATTCCTCACTTGTATTGATCTGTGGATTCGTACAAATCTGGAACCAACTTCTTATCTATGAGTGAATGTCTTCGCACGATGAGGTCAACGTCTTCTAAACTGATTTATCTTCAAAATCTTCTGAGAATGCATATGACCTCTTCCCCTTCCCTCGCACCTTAATGCTGTCACAGGTACATGTCCGTGGGAGAATCCTTTGGTTCTCATAGTCTGCATTCATTTGCAGAATTCTTACAGCAACACATAAATTCTCCTGAAACCAGTTCCTGTTGGTCCAGCAAGAGAAAGCCTTTGAAGCCTTTGAACGTCTTGAAGCCTTTCAAGTTAAAGTTTATGGCTTCAGAGAAAGCAGCAAGGAAGGGGGGCAGACAACGTCGTGGCGGGACATCCAGAGATCTGCCTGATGAACTCGCAGAAATGTATAAGACAGATCCTGAAGAAGATTATGGTCAGCGCAAGACCCGAATCCAATGGATTCGACGCTATTGGGCAGAAAAATGGTTCAAATACCGCTTCACAACCCAAGAGTATGCTGAGAAAAGTGCCATAAAAAGACCGTGGGGAGACATCTTATACAAGAATCTTGTACCCAGGTCCAGAGATGAAGCTATTGCCCAAAGGTTCTATCCATGCATGGTTCATGGGCCACAGCCTGATGATGCACATCCGTCATCCCTACTCTGGTGTCGTGACGACAATCTGTTCAAGCGCAACTTCCAGTTTGCCCAAAACTCAGCGAAGCAGAACAAGAAGAAGTTTGGGTTAGACTTCAACCCTGGTCCCTCAGCACCAAGGGCAGATGGCACACGAGAAGCAGAACCCAATGTCATCGGTCCGTATGCCAACCTTGAAGGCCTCATCACCTACATCTTGGTTCAAGGGACTGCAGTGAATGAGCCTGCAGCTGACACTGAGTCTGATGACGCGCCTGCTGTGCCGAAGCCAAAAGCTTCAAAGCCGGCCCCTTCACCAAAAATCTCAAAGGCGAAGCCATTGGCGACTGCACCTCCTGAAGACAGTGTGCAGTATGAAGACTTATCACGCGTCTCAAGGCACCAGAAGGCCAAGATGCCTCTGTCTCACACTGGCAAAGAGCTCACAGCTGCTGCCATCCTGCGCAATGAAGCCATTGATCTGTCAAGTGATGAAGATCTTGCAGATGACGCTCTTGAGCAACTCATCAAGAGCAAAGAAGAAGCAGAAATCTTCAATAATCTGCCTCTCTTTGATGTCACCATCATCCACAACTTCATTGACGAGTGGTTTGACACGCCAAACATCAGCTTTGAAGATCTGCAGCTACCTATTGGCCTCAGTGTCGCCTCCAAGGCACCATTACTTCAGAACTTGCTATTGCCTAGCGCATAGTTGAACTGAAGCAGAAAATTGACTATGAAAAGGCTCAGTTCAAGAAGCATATGGCCAAGCTCAGCGTGCAAGAAGTGAAGAACTTCAAGACAATGATGCATGAGCTCAAGGAAGCCTTTGTGAAGAAGCGTGCAGAAGCTCAGGGCTCGCGTGAGCGCATGAAGACTCTGGCTGACAGATGTGTGCAAGCCTATAATGAGGCTGAGAAGTGCAAGGCACTTGGGCATCCTGGCATCGACCCCAGGATGGCCACAAAGAAGAATAAGAAGAAGAAGCCTGCTACGGCTGAATCTGATGCACCAAGGCAAGAAGCAGTTCCGATTGTCTTCCCAACAAGAATGACTGGCTCGAAGCCAAAGAGCCGGTCAACAGCTTCAGAGCTCAAGAAGACAAGAACTGCTGAGGCTGAAGCCAGGAAGAGGAAAAGCTCTGAAGCCTCTCCCACTGCCCCCAGCAAGAAAAAGAGAAAGACCAAGAAAGCTCGGGCTGCTCCCACAGAGCCCTTGATAGTTGAACCCATTTCTATGGTTCACCCTAACGCAGAATGACAACTGATAGTTCATGAGCCTGCTTCCACAGAGGCTCCTGAAGCTGAAGACATTCCAGCAGCTGACCCCATCGCTGCTGAAGACATTGGTCATCATGACAATGTAGAAGATGATGCAGTCCTTCCTCAGTTAGAAAACAGCGAACTCATCAGCGTTGGTTGTCCACTGACGCCAATTGCACAGGATGCTTCATGGGCGGATCGCCCTCAAGAGGAAGAAGACTATGAGAGCCAGCCCACTCCAACCCCACAGGCGTCGTCTGCGTTCCGCAGGCTTCGCAAAGGTCCAAGAACTCAAGTCTATGCTGAAGACATTCCGGCTGCATCAGCCGCAGAAGAAGAAGTACCACAAGAGCCCACTCCTCTGCTCCACCAAGAAGCAGTTCTCCAGGAGAACGTGCCTGTGACCGACCCTCCAGCTAGTCAAGTGGAGGATGAAAATCTTGAGGCTTTCACAACCACCAACGAAGCTAATGTGGAGCCCTCCCCAGCAAAAGCTTCAGAAGACAGCGAAGCCACTGAACCCGCCACTTCTGTTCCTGAGTCTGCTGCCGATCCCCAATTCAACTATCATGTTGAGCACAGGCCTCAGGTCCAGAAGCCAATCCCAAGACTACCAAGGTTTTCAGGTCCTGCATCAGCACCTAGCTCCTTCAATATCAATGGCTTCAGGGCAGACAACACGTTCTTCGATATCTCCAAGAACCCCTACTCAAGGGAATGGATATCATCTGATCGGTTCTGGAGCTATCCTCAGCGAAGCTATTACTCTTGCATTCTTTACAACCAAGGTCGCATCTTCCCACACAAGCGCCTTGATGTTGAAGCTATAGCTGGTCTGCCCTGTCTAGAAGAAGCGTTGGATTGCTTCAAGCAAGTGGGTCTGTTGCAGTTTGTTACTGATGAAGAGCATTGGAATGAAGAGCTGCTGCTACAATTCTATGCCACCCTTCACATCAAAGGATACAGCAGAGATTTGAAGACTTGGATCCTAGAGTGGATGACTGGCAACGTCCATCATGAAGCCAGTGCATTTGACATCATTGAGCTCACTGGCTTGCCCACTCCTGGCGATCTTTTCGAGCAAGGCTGTCAACTGCATGCTGAAGCTATTGAGAGCATCTTTCAGCGGCCAGAACCTAATATGAGCCAAATGCTCAGCATGATGAAGCCATTGCCTCAAGATGCTACGTATCCCACAGAGTTCTTCGTTGAAGACCTTGAGTACCTGCCCAGAACCATCTATCACATCATCCGGCGGACTCTCTGGCCTATCAAAGGGCACTCTCCAAATGCCAAGCTTCAGGGTGCAATGAAGACTTTGGTCTTCTATATACTTCATGGCAAATGCTTCAATGCACAAGACTTCTTCATACGCCAACTTGCTGCATCAGGCATGGATCTGTTTGGTTTAAAGATCTACGCCCCTTGGGTCATGCGGCTGATCAAGCTACACTCCGCAATCTCTTATCAGCGCTCAGCCCGCAACCATCGGATCTTCTTTCCTGACGTGGACATGTCTACTGAAGCCATATATTCTGAGCCTGCCAAGCAACCTCTAAGTCTTCAGAATGCAGAACATCAGAGTTTTTCATAGAATGTTGAAGGCGTTGAAGCAGTTTCTCGGGTGTATCCTTTGGCTGGCACTACACGTGCACCACACCCTGCTTCAACTGAAGCCACTGACAGTGCCACTGCTTCAAGACCCAAGAAGCGCACTCGTGTTCTCAACGACCAAGAGCTTCTTGTGGCCCTACATCAGAAACAAGATAGGCATCATGACTGGCTGAAGCGTCAGATGAAAAGCCTCTTGGTGGATGTTAATCGCACTCGAAATCTTGCCACCAAGAACGCTTTTGTTGCCCATGAAACCTGTCGCCGCACATGGAAAGGGCTAACGATGATGCTTTCTAAAGCTGATCTTCAAGAGGATGGCTTCACTGAGAGATTCAAGTTTGACTCCACACCTCCTCGAAGAGCTGTGCTGCTAGGAACTCCTTCCCTTGAAGATTCTGAGTTCTCTTCCTCTGCTGCCACAGTCACTGCCAGAATTATTGAGGAAGAAGACGATGCTACTTCACCGCCACCTGATTCAGCACCTCCAAGCTCTTCTGCACCACCAAACAACGCCAACAACCCTGCTACTTCACCTACTCCTCATGGGAACGCGTAGAGACTCTATGTCTTCAAACCTTTTTGGTCATTACTGACAAAAGGGGGAGAAGCATATGAGATATTGATAGTCTTCAAGCAGGTTCATATGGGCGGGTGCCTTATGTTTTGCTTCGTGCTTACAACTCTTGTTTTTGCTACAATTGGTTCTTATGAGTTGTAACACTTAAACCAAATGGTCGTCTGCTACTTATTTGCCACCTTGTTTTGCGAAGATAAATTCCGCATGTGCAACGATAAATTCCGCACTTAGCTCATTCTGTAGACGTCCATTTTCCATTATGCATGTCATTATCTTCATATACTTTCACATGCATAGTGGATTGTCATCATAAGCTGAAGTGGATCTCCTCAAGTACAACCTGCCATGTGCATTTGCATTCCAAAAGCAAATTAACTTATATGCACATCTTCAGGGGGAGCCCTTGCAACTTATGAAGACAATTCCTTATCCTTTACAATTTCACAGATTATATTCCCCGTTGAAAACTTCAACTAGTTTGTCATCAATCACCAAAAAGGGGGAGATTGTAAGTGCATCTAGTGCCACCCCTAGTTGGTTTTGGAGTATTGACGACAAACCTAGTTGAGGGACTAATGTGTTTGTGAGAATTGCAGGATAACACAGGTAGAAGTCCCTCATTGATTCGGTTTTACTACCAGACACTACAACAGGACCCCTCCTATAGCAACGCATTTTTCCGTATCTAAAATTCCATATATGCGTTGCCAGTGTCTTTACCAACGGTTTGGGATGTGTAGCCTTATCCAGTGTTGCTAGCGCATAATGCAACGCTTATATTGTCGTTGGTAAAAGGGACCGTTGCAAGACTACAACAGTTAAAACAGACATCTACAACACTTTTATATGTTGGTGCGTAATGTACAAGAATCAAAATCCCATTGCTTGGCAACGGAGTATTTCCAACGCTCCAAGTGTTGGTACATATAGTGTTATTATTATTATTATTATTATTATTATTATTATTACTATTATTTATTATTATTATTATTATTGCTAGCAATTAAAGTAATGCTCCATGTAGAGGTGATAATTATGTATTTCAAGTGAAGGAAAAACAAGAGAATATACTGACGAGACAAAGAAATCATATATTAGATAAAATTGTCGGATTACAATAGTGGTTATTACAGGAGAACATCATCCAAATGTGATGCATAATCTAATTATTTTCTGACACTGGAACTTAAACGAAAGCATCCATCAACATCCCTACAACTTAATTAAAACTTAACCAAGGAACAACATCCAACAGGAACGTTATCCCTACGACATAACTAAAACTGATAGCATCCATCGATCAACATCATCATCATCATGACGAAACAGACCAGCAACATCTTTCTTTGCAGTTGAGTTGCCACACACCCATATACTCATCCATTTATCTTCTAAATCTACAAACAAGAAAATAAAATGAATTGTTAACACACAATGCATTGACATGATGCAAGTACTAACGGAGGCAAGATTAGTCACGTACAAAGGTTGAAGGCCATGCAATCTTTGTTTTTTCAGCATTACCGAGAGTATTGCAATTTTTGCGACTCTGTACCAAATTTTCAGTTTTCTCAAGTGCCATATCGACATGCACCGCCCAGAATTCGTTTCCAATTTCAGCACCATCAAGTTTAAATTTAGGATCACAACTTACAATTGTAGCAAGAGCTACGTCCCTGTTATGTTTTTTCAGGCTCTTCAAGAATACTTTAGTTCCTACCTGTTAGAGAAAACCAAAGTTACCATATGAGAAAACAGAAAAAAGAACAGGGGAGCATATGAAATGAATGAGTACTCTTACAGGTAGTTCATTGGCACCCAACCAACTCAGGGAAGCACTTTGAGAACTCTTACTGCTTGCATTAGCACCTTTTGTTGTTTTTTTGGGCTGGACAACAGTCTAATAGTGGTTATTACAGGAGGAACATCATCCAAAGAAGAAGTAATAAACAGCTAACACCATAGTTTGAACACAAATTTGTTTGTGATTATGAAAAGATACCAGCTTATTTGAAGCAGAAGTTTTTTCCCCCTGACGCGCACTGACATCCTCAAGTAAATTTTCTTTGTTTTGGACAGCGTTCTGATAGCACGATGACCAGTAGATACATAACCATCGGAAACAATATTTTTTGAACATATTGAATATGGTAATGGAAATATACCTTTTGCGCAGCAGAATTTATCTCCCCTTGCCATGCACTAAAATTATGATCAGAAGTTTCATGGTTCTGGACAACATTCTGATAGCAACAAGTAACCACATAAACATGGGAGCAATATAGTTTGATCATAATTTTGGATATGAGACTATGATGATACCTTGGGTGCACCAGACCATTGTTCTAGTTGTCGTGCACTGCCACCATTATGAACCATAGTTTGTTTGTTCTAGTACAAAATGGTAGAAATCAACTTTTGGGTATTATACATGCAATTGCAAAAAGTGCAAGAGTAACAACTTAAAACTCAGCAATGATAGGTTCCAAAGAGTATTTAAGTAGACAAACCTTATCTGAAACAGAATTGTTGTTTGATGTTTCAAATCTGCACCATTTGAACCACTTCGCTTGTTCTGTAAATTACTTGGTCGTGTTTTAACAAGTCGGAGTCCATCAACGGGAGGAGCAAGCACCCTCTACATATAGCATAACATAAATATTAGTTGAGACATAATTTCTAGAGTGAAATTTTAGGATTTTATGATACAAACTTTTCTGTTTGAGTTATGTCCATCAACCGAAGGTTCAAGCCCAATGGTAGCCATTGGATCTGAAATTTCCGATGATATAAATTCAGAAAGGTTAGTCCACAAACTAAATGAAGCTTATAGTTCATAGAAATTTACCTGATTTGGTTGTCTTTCCATTCTTCTCATCTGCTCCTGTCGTTCCATAATTTTAGCATCTTGATTTTTCTTATCTTGCTGTAACTTTTCCAGTTCAACTCTAAATGCTAGCATATCTTCATTTGGTGTGTCCTCCACCGAAGTAAAATGTGTATTCTGGAATATACGTGAAGTAGAAACATCAAAAAGTTTTTTCGGGTATGGAACTAGTCCCAAACCATGTACATGACCAGGCTTGTCATCTCCTAATACTCTGTTTAACGCATCTCCTTTCCATGCAATCTTGCCATCACTGTTATCTGCTAATTCAGGTTTTTTTCCCATAATATCCTTCAACTCTTCCTAAATATACATAAAGAATGTAAATAAGAAGAATATATATAATATCAAATTCAAAAATGAGCGGTTGAGAGTTGTAAATATACCACATGAGCATTAATTAGTTTGTTCTTGCAAGTTTTCGGCTTGTGCGTATGGATGTACAAGTGAGCCCTATGAGGATACTTCTTTTCAGGATCTACATCTTTCTGTTGATATGTAACGTAAACATGAATTACATTACAAAACATGAATGGAAGAGAGATGCATGAAGTTCGTAGAATTTTATCATTTCTTCCCTCTGTCGAGCGAAACTTTTTGTCCCAGTAGTGTGTGTAGACTTCCTCAGTGAACAATTATTCCTATTTGTAGCACTAGTTTCCTATCAAAGATTGAATCAAAACAATTATGTGCATATTTTTCATGGTATCTGCAAGACAATATATATATAAAAGTCCAACAAAGAAAGTTGAAAATGGAATTATGTAAGTACCTTCGCTTTCTGGGTTGTCCAATGATTAACTAGAGATCTCCACTGATCCGGAGTCACCCATTTTGGTTTATTGTTTAAATTGGCTTCGGTGCTTTTTTCTCATCAAAATAAATTGCTTTCAGATCAGACTTATGTTGCCTCCATCTGTCTCCAATTGTCTTCAATATATACTTTTCCATGCGAGGAGGATAAAGGAACCTCATCTACAGAACCATTACAACATAAATAGGGTGACTGCAATGTAAGGCAACATAGAACAAGCTAGTAAAGGATATTGAGTGGATTAAAATTTACCTTCACTTGATCTAGTATAGCCTTTATGTTTGTTTTAGTTTTGAGCAATCTCCAATCCTTGTAGCTCAAGCAACACAATGACCCATTCCTTGCAACCGAGCCAAGAAAGTCCCCAAGATGTTTAGCCTCTTTTCCAACTGGCTGATCTATGTCATTGCATCGAACCATTATCCTTTTCCCTTTTGGAAGGTTCCAAATATATTTCAGCTTCCTCTTCTTACGCTCTTTTGTTTCTGCATTTTCAGCTGAATATATAGAAGCATGAATTATATATTACGATGATGAATAATCATTTATTGCAGACGGTAAGGAATCAGCAACAAACTTACCATCTTCATTTTCATCCGCATCAGCATCATCACGAACTGTGAAGCCTTCTTCATCATTAGTACTTCTTTCATGAACATCAGATGATTCGACATCTTTTTCTATAGAATTATGATGTTCGACCGGTTCTTCCATCATATATTCTTCACTGGATTCAACAACATTAATTCTTGTCCGTGACATATCTGCTGCAACATGAATATGTGGGCAATGAATACTATGTTTTCCAAAAAACATAGTTTTGTTTTTCCAGTTTTAGCAAAACAACCAACGTGTTTGGCAAGTGTTGTTTTTCTCAGTTTTATGGTTTTGACTGTTCATTGCATGGATAATCTTGAAGATAGCTAGCTGAACCGAACTGAGCTACACTCAAGTACTTTAGTCAATAGGTGCACAATACCATGGTTTTAGCTTAACATAGTTTTTTGGAGTATTCAGAATAGAGAGCAGCGTGTTTGACTACAGTATAGAATGTTGTAACATTTGTTGGCTAGCCGGTTAGGCAGTCACATCTACCTAGCTGTTGTGGTAGCAATGCAAACAAGCGCAGCTGGCCGGTTGTGTACTGTTTCCTATTGCATGTTGCGGTATTAGAATCTATGGATTGATTAGACTAATAATGACTATCGGCAGCGACGGTGGCGGAGTAAATAGCACATGACCTCTGAGCAATCTGATGAAAATCAAATGAAACAATTACCACCTAGTAAAATGTGATGAAAACAGCCTCTGAATCATTATATAGACAACAATCATTGCAGACATGGGTGCCTATTGCCTGCATAATTGCAGACAAGATTCTGAGCCTAGCTATCTCGTATGCATAAGGGAACAGCCAAGACGGGACTCCTTTCTTTCGCTTGCTCTCTTTAAAAAAAAGAGGTTTAGTGTTCTTTTTTCATACAGAGAAATTACTGCAGTTTTTGTAAATACTAATGAATAAACTCTAAAATGCTAATTTCAATCAAGTATATGTAAGGTGTAACCTTATAGAAGAAGTATAGGAAGAATCAGGAACAACCACATCTATCTGAAGGGTCCCCAAAATTCTAATCTAAACAAATAACAGAGGACAACTATCAAACACTTGGTGTGCACTATCAAATTCACTTAAGAGAAGAGTAATTAGAAGGCTTAGAAGGGCCAGATCTCAAGCAAAAAGGGGGGAGGAGGCAAAATCTTCAAATCTTACTAGTATTTACCTGCTGTTTCTACGAAATCGGGGGTGGGGATTGATATGCTTTCCGTCCCAGATGCTGAACAAGACACGCCTCCTTTGCCCTCAACCTTCAATCGTGGAATGGGGGTGGAGCTATGAGGTTCATGAGGGAGGGCACGCCATGATCGATCTGCTCAAGAGAGGGATCCTTCGTACAAGACGAGGAAGGGATCTGAGTTGATATGGGGGGAGGGGCAGGAGGCTTCCTATTTTCATGGCACAGTTAACTCCGAGACCTGATGTTAGTCTCCGTCGTTAATTAGTATGACAGGTGGGGCCATGGTAATCAAGCGCGCGAGCTTAATTTCTTCTGACTAGAATTAGTCACTATTGGCGGGAGACAGGGGAGGGAAAGGAAAAAATCGGTGTGAGACCTAAAAATAAAATGAGGGAGTAAAAATTTGAAGAGAAATAAATTATATTATTTGTTATTATCATCTGGCCCTTGACACGCACTTGTACATATATTTGTCATATAAATTCCAGCGTCGCGCGCAGGGCCGTGTTGGTCGAGGACCCCGCCCCGTTCCGCCTACCCTCCCCTTGAGGCGGCACTGGCGCCACTCAGACATCTCCGCGGTGGTGTTGGATCAGTAGATGGCAGGCCTCCGCCAACACGGCTGTTGCGAGGACCCAGTCCGGCGGGATGTCCGACATCGCAAACACGGTGCGGTGGTACATGTTGCACCGCTCCGCTCACTCGGCCGCCGCCGACATCGCGAACACGGTGCGGTGGTACGCGTTGCACCGCTCCGCTCACTCGGTCGCACTACGGTGACGTTGTCCCGCCGCCGCGTCCCAGGTAATGCACAAGGCATCTGCATGCGTTATCAAGCGCCAGTTAGGGCTTCTGCTTCATGGTGATCCGGACAATGACATGGCGGTGATGGCAGCGGGGAGTCAATGAGGGCGGCGCCACACGGCAATCATGGAGTCCATATGCACCATCCGCAGCTTACCAATCGGCTCTGACATGGCCTTGAGGATGTGTTCCTACTTGCCCTCTTCTAGGAGTCCATAGGTTAACAACCACACCTGCTTAAGAGGAGGCACCGAGTCCGGCTTCACCACAGCCTTCTGAATAGAGATCGTGAACTTGTCGATAGGACACTTGACGCTGTCTCAGGTGCAAACGTTGAGCATCTCCGGCTAGGGGAAGGGCACCGAGAAGACCATCGGTGCCGTCTCAGTGACCTCCCACGAGAAGACGTTGTCTTTGTAATCGCCAACGTGTGCTGACAGCTCGGCCTTGATGACCTCGGCAGTCAAGGCCAAGCGAGACCAAACGGGCCGATCTTCCAGGGTCGCGTCCACGTAGTAGAAAGAACGCTCCATCAGGCACCCCGTACCCCAAGTAGGAAAGGGTGGAGAGGCACCTAGGGGGCGATACACTCCGACCGGAAGTGCCCGGCGCATCCGCAGTTGATGCACATCGTCTCCTGGCAGGTGCGGGGGCAGACGAGCATCCCACAAGGGACACATGGGCGGGTGGTGGCCGATAGGGAATCGGCGCATCCACTAGGGACACATGGGCCGACCCACCCAGCCGAGCAGCCCCACAGGCGCGGCCCCGTAGGCAGGCGCGGCGGCGGCGGACTCTATCATGACGGCAGGGCCACCAGCGACGGGCGCACGGGCATGGGGAGCGCCTTTGCAGTCGCCGCTCCCGCGTCCGTACGATTTCAAAATCGCCTGTCAGCGAACTCTCATTTTTTTGCGAAAATATGAGTGAACTCTCATTAATACCATTAATGCATCATATTAAAAAGTATAAATTTGTTCTTATTTTCGGTCATGCCTCATTATTTGTGACCTCGTAATATTTCCCTGCCGCTAAAAAATACTCCCTCTGTTCCTAAATATAATTCTTTTTAGACATTTCAAATGAATTACAACATGCATATGTATGTAGACATATTTTAAAGTATAGATTCACTCATTTTCCTTCGTATATAGTCGTTGGAATCTCTAGAAAGACATATATTTGGAAACAGAGGGAATATTATGTCTACGACTGAAGTTGGAAACAGAGGGAATATTATGTCTACAGCTGAAGTCCAGTATTCTTAATTTTGCTTTTTATTTCAATTTATGTCTGTTTATTTATTTTTTCTTGGATCGAAGGAAGAAGACACAACAGCGAGGATGTCTGGTCTTGCGCGTGACACCTATCTATTGATCGAGTTCATGGAACCAGCCTATTTAACACTTCTATGATGTTTATCACAATATATTTTCTGTGAATCTCGTTACTGTTTCATATTCAGGTGTTAAGGAGAACAATAACAGAAGAAAACTAGATCGAGCAAAGAGTTGCCTCTCTTCCACAAACCATGACACATAAGCAGTTCAGAAACAGCATTATGAACAAGTGTGCCCAACAGAAAACAGTTTAACTGCAGTTCCTGTCTCTGAAGTAAGGGCAGGAATTCCAAGATCCGACCGTTCTGATACATGGAAATATGAAAAAAGACCTGTGTCCCCTGGGACCTCGGAACTTATGTGTAACGAGCAAGATCGGTTTTTCCAGGTATCAACTATTGCAGCCGCAATTCCCTGAACCACCAAACAGAAATTGCCAGACACATCAAAGAAAAAATAGCAATAACACTAATGAGTTTGTCACTTCAACTAGGCTCCACATTTTCAGATAGGTGACTTTTCATGATCCATCGAACCTGCATTCAGAAGGAATAGAGTGGTAAGCTTCATGTCCAGAATGACATAAGTTGCAGCAATGATACTAAGAATGTAAAGAACAGAATCACATTGGAACCTGACCTTTATTCAGGTACTGTGTCATCACTTGACACTACAGGAGCATCTACAGTTTCTCCCTCTATATCTCTTCTCATCCAATTTGTTTCTGATGGGCAGTATCAAAAAGCTCAAAGAATTTGCTGACATGATAAGGTTATGTTTCCACATCATTCCATTCTTCACCCATATCAAAATTATCTCGAGGCATCATCTTCAAAACAATTGACCATCCTGGATAAAGATGGTCATCCACGTAGAACACTTGGTCAACTTGATTGGCAAATACAAAAGGTTCATCCGCTGCCTTTTCACCAGTGTGAGTTAGACTAGAGAAATTCACAAGTCTACACCCATACTTATCTATTTTCATACCTTTTCCTTCGGTAACATCAATCCATTCACATTTAAATAGCACCACTGAAAATTTTCGAAAATAGTCTAACTCAATTATGTCCACAATCCTTCCAAAGTACATGACATTTCCAAGAATAGGATTTCTATCACGTGCAGAAGAGTAGATTGATGTTTTTGCTGTCACAACAACTCCACTATTTTGAGTTACTTTGTCATAACGCTTTGGTCTAAATCTGTATCCTTGAATATTGAATGCTCTATGTTTCGTTGCAACCTCAAGTGGACCACGGGCCAACCATCTAATTTCCTCATCGATGCTGTCACTACCTTTCTCCCTCTCCAACTGCATCACCTACAGGAACACAAATAATAGAGTGCATAAGCTACATTCTAATCCTAAATAAATAGAATCATTGTACTTACATGATCCTTGAACCATTGAGGAAATTGTTCATGTTGCATCTTCTCAAAGGTCCTTGGATCTATGCGTTTCTTGCGATTCTTCCTTCTCAAATAAGCCCCATGTTCTCTACAAAATACAAAGACCACTATTTCAGTTCAAAATTTATTAATTAACAAATGAAGAGGTAGTGGCATGACATTTACTCCAAATATGGCTTCACGGCATCACAGTTGAACAACACATATCTGTGGGCTTGTGTTGCCTCCTTGTCCGTTAAAGTGTATACCATTGGTCTTCCCAATGGTTTCCCTACTGGAGGAAACAACATAGATTGTTGTGAAAATATTGAAGATTCAGAGTCCTCTGGGTTGTCATCATTCCTTGATGGTTGATTATGCTTGGTGGAGAAACCCTGTAGATATCTTGAACAATATGTCATGCACTCATCCGCTAGAAAAGATTCTGCAATTGAACCCTCTAGATGAGCTTTGTTCCAAACAAAGGACTTTAGCTCACCAAGATACCTATAGCAGATATATATCCAATAAGTTATAAATGCATATGCAAAAATTAAAGATTGTAATAAGTTTAGGAGAGAAAGATTGTAATAAGTTATCAATGTATATGCAATAAATTACCTTTCAATGAAGTACATCCACCGATATGCAACTGGTCCTGCTATTTTACATTCACTCGCTAAATGGACAACTAAGTGCACCATAACAGTGAAAAAACCAGGAGGAAATATCATCTCCATTTTGCAGAGTGTAAGTTTGATTCTTTCTTCCAAACGGTCAAGCTCATCAACATGAAGAACTTTTGAACATATGCCTCGAAAATATGACGACAGTTCAAATAGTACGGCTGTGACATCATCTGGAAGAATACCTCTCGCAGCAATTGGCAGAAATTGATGCAATAGGACATGACAATCATGTGTTCTGAGCCCATGAATTTTTCCTCAGAAAAGTTCACACATTTCGATATATTTCTACAATATCCATCAGGAACTTTTATACCATAAATAACTTTGCAAAATAATTGCTTTTCTTCCTTAGACATGGTAAAGATAGCTGGTGGCAAGTAATACTTGCCTGAAGGTTTTTTCTGTGGATGGAGCTCCCCTCTAATGTTCATATCTTCAAGATCTTGACGAGACTGTACATTATCTTTTGACTTCCCATCCAAATTGAGAAGTGTGCCCACAATATTATCACACACATTCTTCTCTATATGCATCACATCCAGATTATGTCGAAGGAGATTACTGTCCCAATATGGTATTGTGAATAAACTACTTTTTCCTTTGTAAGTTTTTGAGGTACTAAAATCTCTGCATGCAGCTATGTCATCTAATACGGAACGGCCATAATAGGTTATAGGCTCTGTTCTATTCTCAGCTGTTCCATCAAAAGCAGAAGCATCATTACGAAATTCATGATCAGGTGGCAGAAATCGCCGGTGACCCATAAAACAAGCTTTCTTGCCATATTTCAAGCGCTTGGTCCATACATTTGCACCGCAAGGTGGACATGCATAATCTCCATGCACCATATACTTAGCAAGCATTCCTAATGCTGGGAAGTCATTTATGGTCCACAAGACAGCCGCTCTGAGTTTAAATGTTCTTTATTTAGATGCATCATAGGTTGTCATCCCATTCACAAAAAGATCTCTCAAATCTTCTGAAAGAGGCTGCATAAAAACATGAATCTGATCTCCAGGGCTCTTAGGTCCAGGAATAATTAAAGGCAATGACAGATAAGATTTCTTCATGCATAGCCATGGAGGCAGGTTATACATGACTAGCACAACTGGCCAACAACTATATTTATTGCTCAGCATCCCATATGGATTAAATCCATCTGTCGCTATTCCAAACCAAATATTACGACAATCATCTGCAAATCCATGCTTCTCATCAAATTTCTTCCATGCCTTGGAATCTGCTGGATGCCATATCACTCCATGCTGCTTGGTGCGCCCTTCATCGTGCCATCTAGCTAGAGTTGCTGTTTCTTTGCACATGAATATCCTTTTCAGCCACTCTTTGATTGGAGAGTATCTCAGAACTTTCATTGGCGTAGCTCTCTTTCTTTCCTTTTTAGTTAACTTGGTTTCAGGCATTTTATCTTTCCACCTAGAAGCCTTGCATTTAGAGCAAAAATCATCATTTTCTGTCTCTTTCTAGAACAATTGGCAGTTATTTGGGCACACATGAATTTTTTGATATCCTAATCCAAACTTCGATATGATCTTCTTGGCGTCGTAAAATTTTTGGGGCAGATCTTTTCCATTTGGAATAGCCATGTGCAGAATATTAAGTAGATCTCCAAATGACTTATCAGACCATTTGTTCATGGATTTTGTATTGAACAGAAGCGCAAGTAAGGAAAGGTGAGACAATTCACATCCTGGCCACAAAGGCTTCTCTGAATCTTGAATTAATTTGTACAATGCTGCGGCTTCTTTAGTCGCTTCATTTGGAAGTGGATTTGAAAAATTTGTACTATCACTCATAGGCACATCACCATCATATATTTTCCTAATTGAATCCATAATCATTTCTTGCATATTAGCATTTCCTTCAGTTTCAGGTTGTGGTTGTGGATCATCATTGTGATCGGATGAAGACTCACCATGAAAAACCCATTTGTCATAGCTCTGAAGCATTCCATACCACATCAAATGGCCACGGACATCGTCCCTTGATAGTACTGAAGTGTGAACACAATCTTCACATGGACATCGGATCGTTGCATCTACTGGTATATCTTTATATGCAAACTCCAGAAATTCATCTACACCAGCTGAGTATTGTGTACTTTCCCTTGGAAATCTCAATAGTAATTTGGTGGATTCTAAATCCATTGCACACTGCATAAAAATAACAAATATTACTGCAGTTGTAACGCTTACGTAATTGCAAAAGCTTAGCTTGTAAATATCTGATTTGCGATTTAAGTTCCTATCATTATACAACATAAATTCAAAATTATATCATTTTTCAACAATATATAAGAAATGTATAGTTGTTTCCAGTTCATAAACTACATGTTATAGGCAAACATGATTGCAAGTTATTTAGGCTACAAAACTAGTGAAATCATCTTAATATATCTTTGGTTCAAAGAAAAGGCAACCAGATTGTACACTATTTCCTAACAATGTGAACTTGACATCCAACAACACAGAATGACAGTAAATTTGTGAGCGCATAGTACAGGTACGTAAAATCGGTGAACACATGATACACCACAAGCAACAAATAGTATAACTAGCATTCACCTCTTGTACGAGAGCAGCTAGCAAGTTCAAATAGTCCAATTCAATTGTTGACCAATTGAATTTTCACCATGATACAACACCAGCAGCAGCTGCAAAAGTTCCAGTTAGTCCCAAAGACCATATAGTACAATCTGAATCCTTTTACAGCAGTGTCGAAATAACATCAATGATGCAAGCACATAACAGATGTAGTTACAGCAGCAATTCCATCTCAAAAGGCAGCTAACAAACTGACAAGATCATGTAGCCGATGCCTATGTTAGCCAATTCAGAGTAGCACTTGTTAATCCATCAGGCATAAGTCACTACTGTCAATGAAATAGCATCATCTAAGGCATTAATTTTCTGACATCAATAAAGCGCGGATAAATCGTCAGCCAATGTCCATTTTCAGTACTAGGCTAACAGACTGCGGTTGGGAGTTGGAACATCTAGGCTTGAAGTTCTGGAGAGAGCAGATCAATATAGGCTAGAAAATCCCTAAAAAAGATAAGAGATTAGAAACAAACAGAGTGGACACGTTCTTCTGTAATCTGTACTCAAAGTGCAACTAGAAAAAAAAGTGGCACATTCATCGTTTGTAGTATCTGATTAGGAAACAAACACGAGTTTAGAAGCAGTCAAACCATTGCCTAGCAGACTACAGTTGTGAACTGGAACAACAAGCTTAAAATGTGGAGAAAAAATATCAACGGAAACTATACACAAACCATATCATTGGCATCTGACTAGACATTTTCCTCAAAAAATCATATGAGTCATTTCCCCAATTGTTCAGAAAATCAATACAACCAAAATCTGAAGTCGACTGCACTTTCGAGAAGACAGTACCCAATTAATGCCAATGGTGTTCTAAAATAACAGATTTAGTTACATAGCTACAGCTATAATTCACTTACGTCAAAGTTGAAGTCCTACAAAGAGCAGAGCAATAGAGATGTTTCTAAAAAATCTATAATCTAGTCAGAAGTACCCAAATAACATCAGTGAAATACTCAGATGGTAACACATTTAGTTACAATACTACCTCCAGTAGTAATCTACACACAAAAAGCAACTACAGAACAAAACAACATAGCCAGGGTAGTCAGGTTAGCTTCAAAAATATTATGGCACTTATTCTGGCAGTCACGGGAGCTGACGGAGTAGTCCAAACAATTATATAACTTATGTTGGTAGTCCCTTCATGGACTTTTGGAATTGGTCTGAACAGCGAGGGTAGTCCAAACAACTGAACATAGCCCAGGTGGTACTGTACAGCTCTGAAATTCATCCCCTTCGTCATCTACCAAATCCCCCTACATCCCACGGCCATGTCTCCAGGTGCGCACAAATAAGGTGACTAGATGAGAGGAGAAGGGAAGGAGGGAGGGTTACCTCGGTGGTCAGTCTTGCCGTCCTGCACGGCGAGGGAGAATATGGCCGGCCGGAGGAGCAGCGCACCAACGGCAGGCAGGTCGGAGTGGTGGCCGGAGGAGCAGTGGACGCCAGCAGACGACTTCCAGCCCTCCTAGCGCGGCCTTGCTGCTTCTCCTTTCTGTGATGTCCTCAAAGCCGCCGTTCCCCTGTCCGTCGCCGCCTTCCCGCCGCTCCCCTTTCCGTCCGCCTTCAAGCCTAACGAGAGGAGATTGGATGATTGATTTGTGTCGTAGTCAGAGGGAGAGACCTAGATCGATTCGGATATGAAGGGCAATATCAAATCTGGATCGGAGAATAGAAGAGGAAGATTTGTTTGTTCGCGCGATTTGGTTTGTCTAGGACGGTCAGCACAGATTTTCGCGCCACATTATTAACCATGTGTACCGGCGTGTCCTTTTTTTCTCTGAATTAATTTCTATTTTTAATTATGTATATTTGTAGTTTTATAACACATATAATTTGCAACAATAAATGGCAACATATAAGATCTGTTGCACGCAATAGGGTCTCACGAGGTGCAAGTCTACAACGCATATGTTGCATCGTTTATATCCGTATCTATCATGATTTTTGCACCATATAGTTAAAACGTTGTAGAACATGTCTTGCTTTATAGGGGGTATCCTTGTAGTGAGAGATGACCCCTAAAAATGTATGAAGACATCGAAGTCAAAGGTGGTATATGAAGATATTCACAATGAAGACTATGACTAGAGAAGACACGATATGAAGCCTGTGGAGCTCGAAGACTTAGATCTTTCGTAGTTCTTTTTCTTTTGTGTTGAGTCATAGGAACCACCGTACTGTTAAGTGGGGTCCAGGAGAACCAGTCAGAATGACTGAAGTGATGCCTAAACCAAAAACCTATGTCTTCGAGTGAAGACAATGAGAGTGAATCTTGTCCAGAGTCGGACAAGTCAGCTTTGCTTGTAGCCCAAGTGAAGTTGCCGTGTGAGTTTGAAATCTGACCGTTGGGACACGTGTCAGTTCCTTAGTGACCCAGGGTCATTTCGGACAAATCAGGTCGGGTTGCCAAGTGGCTATAAATAGCCCACCCCCTAAAACCATAAATGGTTGGCTGCTCAGATTGAGAGTACGGCTTTTGTTGTTTGAGAGCAACCCACCTCGAAGCCTTTGAGAGAGAGAATTCCTTGCGAGGATAAAGCCCTAACCACCTAGAGCCAGAGAAAATTGGGCATCACTTAAGTCTTCTTGTCTGTGTGATCTGAAGACTTATTACACTTGAGGACTGTGCATCCTCCAGACGGTTAGGCGTCGCGTTCTGAGCATCCAAGAGACATTGTGGATTGCCAGTGAATGAAGTCTGTGAAGGTTTGGGAGTCTACCTTGAAGACTTACCAGAGTGATTGGGCGAGGACTATGTGACCTTAGCTCAAGGAGAATACGGTGAGGACTTGGTGTCCTGAGCTGCGTGTTCAGGACTGGGTGTCCGGGACTGTGTGTCCTAAGGTTTAAATACCTAGCTGCTCCAACCAGACGTACAGTTGTCACAGCAACTGGAACTGGTCCAACACATCATTGTCTTCAACGAGTCACTGGTTTCATCTTCACTTCCTTTTACTTACTGATTACTCATTGTGAAGTCATTGCATGTCTGTTCTATCTTTTGTCTTCACAACGTGAGTGTATGATCTGTTTGGCTTCATAATATCTTCCTACCTGATCCTTATTACACTGCAGCTATTTGTCACTGTGCTTTCACTCTGTTGATACTTGACCATGGCTTGCCTAGTGTAGTCTACCTTCCGCTGCATAGTAATAGGCATATCTCTGCTGTTTGTCTTCATAACTTCCACGTTTTGAAGACTTTCATAAAAATCACCTATTCACCCCCCCTCTAGTCGATATAACGCACTTTCAGATCTTGGTGATGCGTAGAAAATTTTAAATTTCTGCTATGATCCCCAACAGGATGGAGAGTGGTTCGATGGCTTATTTTATAGGCTCAGATTATGAGTGCATGGGAATCCATGCATGTCGTTGGCCGGAGCACTTTCGGCGCAAAAGGCGACACCAACCCTGCCAACAACTGATAGGACTGTAGTGCGCTGTCCAGTCCCGAGCAACAACAGTATTACCACCATGGTGCATGGTGGCGGTCTCCACGTGGTAGGTGCCACCACTATATGAGGCAGCATGGCCCACCTCTTTCGTTTTCCGTTCCCCATCAAGACTGGGAGCCGTTCTACTCAACTTACTGCCACACGCTACGGCGGCAGGCCCTGGCACCTCCATCTATGGTGACATGTGCCATGTGTCGGCTGTCGGGCCTAATGCCATGGTAGTTTTGTCAATTACATTCGGGGGTGGACCTTTTTGTCAATAAGGTCGCGCAGGGGGTCCAATATATATGCCAAAAGTTCTTAATAAGATAAGTAGATGGGAATGTTATTGTAACACCCTCGATGCGACTATATCTCCCACGTGTCGAGGCACGACTTAGAGGCATAATCGCATTGAAGGCATATGTCGCAAGTTAGGCAATCTTCACAAACATCCCATGTAATATAGATAATAAAGGGGAGATAACATAGTTGGCTTACACTCGCCATGTCAATCAAGTACATAAATAACATTACATCATTCAAACACTCATGGCCCGACTACGGCGCCAAAATAAAAGACAACCCAACATGCGACACGTTCCCGATCACCCCCAACTGGGCACCACTACTGATCATCAGGAAAAGAAACATAGTAACGCTGAGAGTCCTCGTCGAACTCCCACTTGAGCTCAAGCGCGCCATCTGGAGCTGTATCATCTGGCCCTGCATCTGGTGTAATAGTAATCTGTGAGCCACAGGGACTCAGCAATCTCGCACCCTCGCGATCAAGACTATTTAAGCTTAATAGGTAAGGCAAGGAAAATATATGTGGAGCTGCAGCAAGCGACTAGCAAATATGGTGGCTAACCTATTCGCAAAAGAGAGCGAGAAGAGAAGGCAAAGCGCGAACGCATAACTAAAGAGAGGGAAATCCTGCGGCAAACATTACTCCAACACCGTGTCCACTTCCCG